>NC_133770.1:156746091-157032806 GCF_003597395.2 Chelonoidis abingdonii
ACAATTTCCATTGTGTAAATTTAAGGAATGGATTAGGCCTGACAAGGTTAGTTTAGGCTATCTTAGGCCACCTAGGAAATTACGCCTCACCACCGCTCTATAGTTGCGAGCATACCAGCAAATAAAATCCTTTCAGCAAAATACCAAAAGTTTGAGACTCAGAGCTCCCAGCCAAAATCACTATTTGCAATAAAGAAACAAACATAACCTAACCTCGCTTTATATATCTATACCACTGTTATTGGAACTTATAAGAGCCTGTATCAGGGAGATTGGAGAGAAACCTGGTTGCACGTCTGGTCCCTCTGAGCCCCCAGAGTGAACAACAACCAAATTCTAACAGGACACGCAGAAACTTCCCTCCCTCAAGATTTGAAAGTATCCTGTCTCTGGTCAGGTGACAGCCAGGCTTACTGAACTTGTTAACCCTTTACAGTCAAAAGATATAAAGTACTTCTATTCTATTAACTCCTACTATCTGTTTATGACAAAGCTTCTTAAACATTTTGAAAAGCTTGTTTATTTTACAATACAACACTAGTTTAGTTATATAATATATAGACTTATAGAGAGAGACCTTCTAAAAAACATTCAAATGGATTCCCGACATGCGAAACCTTAAATTAGAGTGAGTAAATGAAGACTCAGGACACTACTTGTGAAAGGTTGCCAACCTCGATCTATACAATGCATTTATGTTAGCTAGAATGTTTCAAAACAACGTTGTAATTATTCAGAATCTGTCTTCAATAGTTCAAGTGTCAAAACCTCAACCACCAGGAAATTCAGAGTTGCCCTTGAAATTGCAGCCTGACCGTACGTTTAAATGGGCTTGGGTAATGTATCCACTTTGTACATTTGTGTGATCTTAGGCATGTGATGCATTACTGTTTCACAATAGCATATTTTTAGGGCATAGTTGCAGTTTATCAAGATTGTGGTACAATTCTACTAATATATATATATATAATTGTTACTTAAAACAAAAGGTGAGATTGTACTAGGTTTTCTTCTGATTTTTGTTGAATGGTGTTTCCATGTATCGCCACTTCATTGTATATTGCTGACAAAGTACAATCTGTTTATCTGAGAAGAATGAAATGTAATAACCACTGGAGTCCCTTGATCATGCCCTTATAAAGACCAGCCATTTTAGCCTTGACAAAAAGTCCATTATGACTGAGTTGAAAAAAGTAGTTCAGAAACAAGGTTCAACTCGCAGTGATTTTTTTAGCAGAGCTTGTGGAGGCCTTATGCTCCCCTCAGTGGCATTTCTCTGTCTGTATTGGTATAGCACAGTCACTTTTGAATGCTGCACCTGATCAATTTAAAAATTTCAGTGTGTTATAAGAATCAGTGGCCAAAATGTGATGGAGGGGAATGGATGAAATGGGGTGTACACAAAGCTACTGGTGGGGGGAGGGAGAAAGAGAAATGCTGGTATGGGAGGAATGGAGGGGAGGGGGCACAGAGCTGTGGCAGAGAGGAGATGGGGGAGGTTTCAGGGAGTCCCTGCAATAGAGAGGGAGGGAAGAGTGGCACATAGGGAGCTGGGGCGGGGAGAGGGGAGAAGAGAAGGATGTCTGGAGCCCCTTGAGTGCAATGAGCTCAGCCCACACAAGCTACAAAGTATGCGACCCCTAGTTCAGGGATTCTCAAACTGGGGTCACAAGGTGGTTACACGGGGGTCGTGAGCTGTCAGCTCTGTGGGGCTGCCATCCCCAAGCCCCCATTAAATTATATTCCACTCCTGTTTTTAATTTATAAGCGGGTCCCATTCATAGGCTTGCTGTGTGAAAGGGGTCACCAGTACAAAAAGTTTGAAAACCACTGCCCTAGTTTAAACAAGTTTTAAACTACTGAAAAATGTGGCTTTGTACGGGAAATAACTATATTAACAAAAAAAAGTATTAGTTGATCTTGCAGCCGTAAACACAACTTCCTATGTCTTAGAAGAAAGGAGAATGACTAGAGAGAGGAGAAAAATGCAGGGGCACTAATCAGACAACTTTACAGTCAGTGCCTTCTGTATTCTATGCTTGTCAAGGTATGTTTCCCACTTTGAACTTTAGCGTCCAGAAAGTGGGGGCCTGCATGTACCCTTCTAAGCTTAATTCCTAGCTTAGATGGATAGCGCTGCCACTAACCAGAAATTCCAGTGTCTGGTACACTCTCTGTCCCCCAAAAACCTTCCCTGGGGAACCCAAGAACCAGACCTTGGTTTAAAACAGAGAGAAATAAACCCATTCCCCCTCCTTCTCCGCTCCGACGACTTCCCTCCCTGGTTACCTGAGAGAGACACTGATCCAACTCTTGGATCTTAAAACAGGAGAAATTAACCTTGCCCCGCCACCCTCGCTTCCCCCCACCAATCCCCGATAAGTTCCAGACCCATCCCCTTTGGGTCTTAAACAAGAGAAAAATCGATCAGGTTCTTAAAGAAAGCTTTTAATTAGAAAGAAAGAAGAAGGAAAAATTATCTCTGTAAAACCAGGATGGAAAATGTTTACAGGGTCTTCAGCTTATATGACTAAGGGCTCCCTCCCCCAGCCTAAGTACAAGTTACAGCAAACAGAGGTAAAAATATCCATCCAGGCAAAATACACATTCTCACAGTTAAGAAAGCAAACATAAGCCTAATCCACCTTTTCTAGCTATATTACTATTTTGATATATGAGAGACTGTTTAGAAAAGATTGGAGAAAGACTGGTTGCACGTCTGTGTCTCCGTCTTAGCCCAAGAGGAACAAACAACAAAAAAACAGCAAAACAAAGATAACTGCCACGATAGATTTGAAAGTATCTTGTCTCCCCGATTGTCCTCTGGTCAGGTGTCAGCCAGGTTCACTGCACTGAGCTTTTAACCCTTTACAGGTAAAAAGACATTAACCCTTAACTATCTGTTTATGAGCCAATGCTTAAAATAAGCAGTTTGCATTGGATTAACTCCTTCACTGTTAAGATAACACTATCTTCATGGACTATGAGTGAAACAGGGGAACCTCATAAGAGAACTCCTAATGTGTGTTTTCCCAACTCATCCAGGCTTAACAAACAGAGATAAAGGCCACTGTGAGGATGGCATTGCTAAATTCAAGCTGTTGACTTTGTTTTAGAGCCTTTCCAGTTGTTACTTTTATTGTAGGCTGAATTGATTTATTCTTAGAAATGGAGTGAGGGGAATTCAGTCAGAAGCTCTTTGGAGCATTCATTGCTTAATTATTAGCAGATTCTGTGCCTTTTACGGTGGGTAGTAAACCATTTATTGCGCATTCTGCGATTTACTCAGCTTAATACGCTTTGCAGGCTGGCAAGCTGCTTTCCGGGCCCCTGGGGCATGAGAGACTCCAATTTGGGAGTGGACTTTGCTCTATGAGACGGGTAGGGTTTAATTATTGTTTATGCGCTAGGACAAGAAAGGGTTCTTGCAGTTAACTGTATTTGCATCAGAGAGCAAGGAAAGGATGTTGTGTTTGGTTAGGGTAATTGATATGGCATATACTCATACTGACCCGATCAGGAAAGTGCTTAAGCACTTGTGTGACTTAGAGCATGTGAGTGGTGACTGAGCACACTGCAACCTCTGCCTGTTAATAGTTTAGCTAAACCAGGGGTCAGCAACCTTTCAGAAGTGGTTGTCCAGTCTTCATGTTATGCACTCTTAATTAAGGTTTTGCGTGCAAGTAATTAATTTTAACAGTTTTTTAGAAGGTCTCTCTATAGTCTATAATATATAACTAAACTTTGTTGTATGTAAGTAAATAAGGTTTAAAATGTTCAAGAAGTTCATTTAAAATTAAATTAAAATGCCCTCCCCCCCGTTTTGTGGCCAGGACCTGAACAGTGTGAGTGCCACCGAAAATCAGTTTGTGTGCCGCCTTTGGCACGTGTGCCTTAGGTTACCTACCCCTGAGTTAAACTTTGCTCTATGTAAATGTCTTGTAGCAGAATAGGCTTGCTGTTAGACTTAAACTCTAAATTACATCTAGCTTTTTGCAAGTTTGTTGTGAATTGATATTCTTCTTCGAGTGATTGCCATATCGATTCCAATTAGGTGTGTGTGTGCCGCGTGCACAGTCGTTGGAACGTTTTCGCCCTAACAGCACCCGTCAGGTTGGCTGTGGAGCCCCCTGGAGTGGCACCTTCATGGCGCTCAATATATGATCCTGCCAACTCGGCGCCGCCTCAGTTCCTTCTTACCGCCAGTGACGGTCGTTGGAACTGCGGTGAGTTGCTTAGCAAGCTCTTCTCGTTTTCCCTAGCTTTCAGTTTAGTTTAGTTGATAGTTATTCCTAGCCTCATTAATTTTAGTTTTAGTGTTTTCAGTTGTTACAGCAGATAGCTGTTGGGAGTGGGAGGTTTTCCTCTTCACCTCAACCGTGTTCCCTGTTGGGACCTGGGCTATGCCTAAATCCCAAGGGTTCAAACCCTGCAAGTCCTGCAACAAGCCCATACCAACGGGCACCCCCCACGACACTTGCTTAAAGTGTCTAGGGGAAGCACACCAAACCGACAAGTGCAGGATTTGTAAAGGGTTTTGCCCCAGAACAAAAAAGGAGCAAGACTTTGGCCTCAAGCAGCTCCTTAGACCGCAGCCTACATTGGTGTGGCAAGACCTGGCACCAAACTCATTGGTGTTCCGCGCTCCAGTGGAAGAGGTAGAAGCGGCACCGTGGAAGGATTCTGGGAGAGACGCCTGGCACTGCGGTTCCCCAGCGCCCAAACCGGTGGGATGGATCCAGCACCGGTCCCATTCCCTGGCGCAGAAGTGGCACTGGAAGCAGGGGAGGAGTGGATCTCCAACTCAGAGACCCAGCCGTTTGGAGCTGGCCAATGGGATGTGTTCTGGAGAGGAGCAGCCAGGGCTGAAGACTTTGGAGCCGGCACTGTTGACTTCGGCCCCTGCAAGGGGGACCGTCCAGTCTGGTGCTGTTGGACTCCCCAAGCCAGGTCACTGAGGATGTTAAATTGCCATTCACCTCAGACATCTTTGAGGCCGCGAGGGACCTCATCGCAATGACGGCACCGCAGTCCCTGGTCCTTCGAGCCAAGTGTCCAGTACTGCAACATGGGCACCATCTTGAGGCAAACCGGCGATGCTTTGTCCCTCAGCACCGCCGATGGAGTTGCGGCACCGCTCAGAGCCATGGTGCCGCGATGCTGATCCTCATGCCAATCCCTGTCACGCAGCAGATCCCGTTCCCAGCACTGGTCATCTTGGCACCGCTTCCCAGCCTTGTGGCACTGCTCTCCAGTCCAGCTCCGTTTGGCACCGCCTTGGTCATTGTGGTCCTGGTCGTAGTCTTCAGACTTGGAAGGGTTGAGGTGGGGGTAGGGCCATGGTGTGCGCAGTGGAGATACTGTACCTCCATGGGTGTATTACCAGGCCCAGGGCACCCAATCCAAAGGTTCCCTTTTGGCGGCTTCTGAACTGTGGGTGCCGGAGGCATCAGCCAGTTGCCCCACCCCTAGGGGTGCCAAGGAGGTACTGGTCACACTACTTCCCCTGGAACTATCCCCAGTTCCTGAACCAAGTGTGGTTGTCCCTGACAGAGAGGTGGGACAGGAGGCCCCTGGAGACCAAGAGGCTCAGGAGGACTCTGTTCCCCCATTAGCCTCCTCGTCATCCTCCCCGGACAAGGTGGTTGCAGGCACCTCTGTCTTTGGACTGCCCCCCATAGAGAGTCATGCCCACCAGGACCTCCTTCACAGGATGCCACAAAATATGGGCTTGCAGGCCGAGGAGGTGGTGGAGTCAGAGGACCCAGTGATCGACATCCTGGCCCTGGAAGGCCCATCAAGGGTGACTCTACCCCTCATCAAGACTATACAGGCCAATGCTAAGACCATTTGGCAGACCGGCCTCCATCCATCCCACTGTGAAGGGTGTGGAGAGGAAGTATTTCGTCCCATCCAAGGGGTACAAATACCTCTTCACACACCCATAGCCCTGCTCGCTGGTGGTGGCTGCAGTAAATGAAAAGGAGAGGCAGGGGCAACAAGCCCCAGGGCTTAAGTCCAAGGATGCCAAGTGCCTAGATTTATTTGGGTGCCAAGTGTATTCCACAGTGGGGTTGCAACTCAGGATTGCAAACCAGCAGGCAATTCTGTGTAGATACCGCTTCAACTTCTGGAACTTGATGCTCAAGTTTAAGGAGCTGGTGCCAACATTATCCAGGGAGGAGTTTGGAGCGATAGTGGAGGAGGGCAAGGTGGTGGCACGGACCTCTTTACAGACCTCACTGGACGCTGTGGATTGAGTGGCATGCGCCTTGTCCTCCAGTATTGCCGTGAGGCGTAGCTCATGGCTGCAGGCCTTGGGACTCCCGCTCGAGATTCAACAGACCATGCAGGACCTGCCTTTTGATGGGGCAGGTCTGTATGCGGAGCCGACTGACTCTAGGCTGCATAGCCTAAAGGACTCCAGGACTACCATGAAGTCCTTGGGTATGCACACCCCAGCAACCCAACGTAAACATTGCAAGCCTCAGCAGCGGCAGTACTCCTATCCTACTCGGCTGAGGCAGGACTTCTATTGGAAAAAGGGCAGGAATGGCAGACACAAGCCTTGCCACACACTTCCTCCCCTAACCTGGGCAGGGCCAGGGTCTGACTAAACCATTGTCAGGTTCAAAGCAGGTCTTTTGAAGATATGCCTGAGGATGGACACCACCCACAATTCCGGATCCTTCCCCATCTTTCTTGAATCGTCTGTCCCACTTATACTGTGCTTGCTCCCAAATAACTTCAGACCGCTGGATTTACCATACAGTAGAAGTGAAATATTCTCTCCAATTGTACTCCTACCCTCCCTCCCACCTCCCTTCCCCGTCCCCCTTCTGGGACTTTTCTCACGAGCAACTCCTTATCCTCGCAAGGGGGGAGCAGTGGAGGAGGTTCCTCTGGGCAAGGAATTTTGTTCCCGATACTTCCTAATCCTCAAGGCCAGAGAGGGTCTCAGACCCATTCTAGATGTTCAAAGACTCAAAAAGTTCCTGGTAAAATTGAAGTTCTGGACACAGTTATCCTTTCTCTGGATCGGGGATCGCCCTCGATATGAAACACGCGTGTTTCCATATAGTTATTTGGCCTGCACACAAACGATTCCTACAGTTTGTGGTTGACCACAAACATGATCAATTTATGGTCCTTCCATTCGGCCTCTCAACAGCCCCCTGAGTGTTCACCTAGTGCACATCGGTCGTGGCCACTTTCCTCCATTGAAGGCAGTTGCAGGTATAGCCCTTCCTCGATTACTGGCTGCTTAGGGGCTGCACCAGGGGGCAGGTGGAGTCTCAAGTCTGGTCAGATCCACATTCGAGAGACTGAGTCTCCTCCTCAATTTCAACAAGTAAACCTTGTCACCGACCCAAAGAACAGAATTCATCGAGGCAGTGTTGGATTGGGTTCAGCCAAGAGCACTTTTGCCAGGGTCCCGATTCCAAGCCATGACAGACATAATTCAAAGCCTCAGGCAATATCCGACGAGCAAGGGGATGCCTGAGTCTCCTCAGGCACATGACAGCCTGCACTTACGTAACCCAGCATGCCAGGCTGAGGCTCAGATCACTCCAAGTGTGGCTCACTTTGGCCTATCGCCCGAGACATGACAGCCTGAATTTAGTGGTCACGATGCTGGGGCAGGTGCTTGAGTCCCTTCAGTGGTGACTCGACCCTTGGAGAGTGTGTGAAGGAGTCCCCTTCAAAAGCCCTCACCCTTCCTTGTCACTGGTAACTGAGAGGGGAGGGGGCGCGCATATGGGAGATCTGCAAGCGCCAGGCCTGTGGTTGCAGGATGAGCTCGCCCTCCATATCAACACCAAGGAGCCGAGGGCAGTGCGACTAGCATGCCAGACCACGAGGTCAGTGCATAGCAGTTCTGATGGACAGCACCACTGCCCTGTTTTCCATCAACAAGCAGGGTGGAGCCCGCTCCCCTCCCCTGTCGGGAAGCCCTCCAGCTGTGGGAGTTCTGCATAGGCCACTCTATTCACCTGGTAGCATCCTATCTACCAGGAGTTCAGAACATGCTGGTGGGCCACCTCAGCGGTCTTTCCACACGCACGAGTGGTCCATCCAGCCGGATGTCATACACCTCATCTTCCAAAGGTGGGGGTTTCCTCAGGTCAACCTGTTTGCTACCCAGAGCAACAGGAAGTGCCCAATGTTCTGCTCTTTCCAGAGACACAGCCCAGGATCAATCACGGATGCATTCCTGCTACCCTGGAGAGGCCGTCTGGCCTAATGCCTTTCCCCCGTTCCCTCTAGTGCACAAGGTCCTATTCAAGATCTGCAGGGACGGGGCAGAGATAATTCTGGTGGCACCATCGTGGCCTTGACAACATTGGTACACCACGTTCCTGGAACTGTCAGTGGATGCCCTGGTCACGTTGCCACTTCTCCCCTACCTGATCACTCAGAACCATGGTCGTCTTCATCACCCCGACCTGCAGTCCTTCCATGTCATGGCTTGGAAACTTCATGGCTGAACCCCACGGAGCTTCTGTGCTCAGAACAATTAAGGTGGGGGGAGGGGGGGGCTCCTCAGCAGCAGGAAGCCCTCCACTAGAGCCACATACCTGGCAAAGTGGAAAAGATACTTACTTGTTGGTGTGACCTGCGTCGTACACCCCCCCTTCAGGCACCGCTACCTCTCATCTTTAGAGTACCTTCTGCACCTGAAACAGCAAGGCCTGGCAGCGTCCTTTTATAAAGGAACATCTCGCTGCTATTCCGGCTTTCCACCTGGAAGTGTCTGGATGCTCTGTCTTCACCAACCCTACGGTTGGTCAGTTCCTCAAGGATCTGGAACAGCTATATCCCCAGATCAGACAGCCTGTTCCCGTGTGGGACCTTAACCTGGTCCTCTCCAGGCTAGTGGGACCCTCACTGGAACAGTGGCGACTTGCTTCCTTCTCTGTCTGTCGTGGAAGGTAGCCTTTCTTGTCACCATTACATTGGGAAGGAGGGTGTCTGAGCTTAAAGGTCCACCTTATATGGTTTTCCACAAGTGCAACTCAGACCTCACCTGGCCTTGCTTCCTAAGGTTGTGTCATGCTTCCACACTAGTCAGTGCATTTTCCTGCCTGTTTTTTACCCTAATCCTCATGCCAGTAGCCATGAGCAGAGGTTACAGTCCCTGGATGTTCGGCGAGCACTAGCCTTCTACATGGAGTGCACTAAGCCGTTCAGGAAGTCAAACCAGCAGTGACAGACAGGATGAAAGGACTCCCGGTCTCATCTCAAAGAATATCTTCCTGGATAACAGAAGTTACTAGATCGCAGGCCCTGGTTCTCACGGGAGACTTTAATCACCCTGATATCTGCTCGGAGAGCAATACAGCGGTGCACAGGCAATCCAGGAAGTTTTTGGAGCATGTTGGGGACAATTTCCTGGTGCAAGTGCTGGAGGAACCAACTAGGGGCAGAGCTCTTCTAGACCTGATGCTCACAAACTGGGAAGAATTAGTAGGGGAAACAAAAGTGGATGGGGACCTGGGAGGCAGTGACCATGAGATGATCGAATTCAGGATCCTGACACAAGGAAGAAAGGAGAGCAGCAGAATATGGACCCTGGACTTCAGAAAAGCAGACTTTAACATCCTCAGGGAACTGATGGGCAGGATCCCCTGGGAGAATAACATGAGGGGGAAAGGAGTCCAGGAGAGCTGGTTGTATTTTAAAGAATCCTTATTGAGCTTGCAGGAAAAAAACAGCCCGATGTGTAGAAAGAATAGTAAATATGGCAGGCGACCAGCTTGGCTTAACAGTGAAATCCTTGCTGATCTTAAACGCAAAAAAGAAGCTTACAAGAAGCAGAACATGGGACAAATGACCAGGGAGGAGTATAAAAATTATTGCTCAGGCATGCAGAGTGAATCACACTTGGAATGTGGCTTCAGTCACTTGGAATGAATCACACTTGGAAATGCAGCTAGCAAGAGTTGTTAAAAAAAAAAGAGAGTTTTCTTCAGGTATGTTAGCAACAGAAGAAAGTCAAGTAAAGTGTGGGTCCCTTACTGAATAAGGGAGCAACTAGTGACAGAGGATGTGGAAAAAGCTATGTACTCAATGATCTTTTGTTTCTATCTTCCAGACAGGTCAGCTCCCAGACTACTTCACTGGGCAGCACCGTATGGGAGAAGGTGACCAGCCCTCTGTGGAGAAAGAAGTGGTTCGGGACTATTTAGAAAAACTAGATGAGCAAAAGTCCATTGGGGCAGGATGCGCTACATCCGAGGGTGCTAAAGGAGTTGGCGGACGTGATTGCAAGCCATTGACCATTATCTTGAAAACTCATGGCGATCGGGGGAGTCCCAATGACTGGAAAAAGTATAATGTAGTGCCCATCTTTAAAAAGGGAAGGAGGAGGATCTGAGGAACTCAGGCCAGTCAGCCTCAACTCAGTCCCTGGAAAAATCATGGAGTAGGTCCTCAAGGAATCAATTCTGAAGGACTTAGAGAGAGCAAAGTGATCAGGAACAGTCGCATGGATTCACCAAGGGGAAGTCATGCCTGACTAAATTAATTGCCTTCTATGATGAGATAACTGGGTCTGTGGATGAGGGGAAAGCAGTGGATGTGTTATTCCTTGACTTCAGCAAAGCTTTTGATACGGTCTCCCACAGTATTCTTGCAGGCAAGGTTAAAGAAGTATGGGTGGATGAATGGACTAATAAGGTGGATAGAAAGCAGGCTAGATCGTCAGGCTCAATGGTATTGATCAATGGCTCCGTGTCTAGTTGGCAGCCAGTTTCAATGGAGTGCCCTAAGGGTCAGTCCTCGGGCAGTTTTGTTGAATATCTTCATTAATGATCTGGGAGGATGGCCTGGACTGCACTCTCAGCAAGTTTGCAGATGACACTAAACTAGGAAGAGTGGGTAAATACTCTGGAGGTAGGGATAGGATACAGAGGGACCTAGACAAACTAGAGGATTGGGCCAAAAGAAACCTGATGAGGTGCAACAAGGACAAGTGCAGAGCCCTGCACTTAGGACGGAAGAATCCCATTCACTGTTGTTAGAGACTAGGGACTGAATGGCTAGGCAGGCAGATTGTGCAGAAAAGGATTAGGGATTACAGTGGAGTGAGAAGCTGGATATGAGTCAACAGTGTGCCCTTGTTGCCAAAAAAGCTAACGGCATTTTGGGCTGTATAGGTAGGGGCATTGCCAGCAGATCAAAGGACGTGATCTTTCCCTCTATTCGGCATTGGTGAGGCCTCATCTGAAGTACTGTGTCCAGTTTTGGGCCCACACTACAAGAAGGATGTGGAAAAATTGGAAAGAGTCCAGCGAAGGGCAACAAAAATGATTAGGGGTCTGGAGCTCATGACTTATGAGGAGAGGCTGAGGAACTGGGATTTTTAGTCTACGGAAGAGAAGAATGAGGTGGGATTTGATAGCTGCTTTCAACTACCTGAAAGGGGGTTCCAAAGAGGATGGATCTAGACTGTTTTCAGTTGTACCTGATGACAGAACAAGGAGTAATGGTCTTAAGTTGCAGTGGAGGTTTAGGTTGATATTACGAAAAACTTTTTCACTAGGAGGGTGGTCAAGCACTGGAAGTGGTTACCTAGGGAGTTGGTGAAATCTCCATCCTTAGAGGTTTTTAAGGTCAGCTTGACAAAGCCTGGCCGGATGATTTAGTTGGGAATTGGTCCGCTTGAGCAGGGGTTGGACAGATGACCTCCTGAGGTCCCTTTCAACTTGAAATTCTATGATTCTACAATCACCTTATGCATCTACACGTGCTACAAGTTGGCCAAAACACAAACTGGCTCGTACGGCATGCTCCACGAGAGCTCAGTCATCCTCAGCGCATTCTGGCCCAGGTCCGATACAAGAAATCGCAGGGCAGCAACTTGGTCCTCGGTACATACATTCAGAGATGATGCAGCTTTCAGCCGAGCAGCGCTCCAGTCAGCGATTCTAACTCCAACCTCACCGCCTAGTAAGGCTTGGGAGTCACTCAACTGGAATTGATATGATCAATCACTCGAAGAAAAAACAGTCACTCTCACCTTCTCGTAACTGTCTTGGAGATGTGTTACTCATGTCCATTCCAAACCACCCGCCTTCCCTCTGTCCGAGGTAACCACCAAGAAGGAACTGAGGAGGTGTTGGGTTGCAGATTATATATTGAGCTCCATGAAGATGCCACTCAGGGGGGTCCGAGCCGATGACAATGCGTAGCTCTAGGGGAAAAGCTTTCAGACCACTGTGCACGCAGCATGCACACATCTAATTGGAATGGACATGAGCAACACATCTCGAAGAACAACAGTTATGAGAAGGTGAGTAACCGGTTTTCTTTGGGCAACCCTGCCTTTCACAAAACCGCTTCAGGCTTGCTGTTAGACTTAAACTCTAAATTAGCATCTTGCTTTTTGCAAGTTTGTTGTGAATTTATATTCTTCGAGTAACCTTACCTTTTACAAAATAGCTTCAGCGTTTATACTGTGGTTTATGTGTTTGCAGCAATGGTGTTTGTCACAGTGTTGCATTAGAACTTATTCTCTGTGAATTGACTGCAGTGTAAACATTAGAAATGGGACTAAGGGCTACGTATTGCACTAGCCCAAATTGAAATTGCACATAAAAAATGAGCTTTTGTTTAAATATGGCTGTAGGTAGCATAGTTCTTACCCAGTATGTGTGGGACTTAAAAATTGGAAATGCATTTTACGGAATATGTTCCAAACTATTAACCAAGGCCAGTGTTGATGCTGGCTGTCTTGAAAGATAACTGGTTATGGTTGTTTTTTACTTGCTTACTACTGTAACAAAGTAAGATAGGTTATGTTAATTTCTGGTTAGGAAAAAAGAAAGCAGATATCTTGTCTGCTGCAGGAACTCTGATGATCAATATAGCAGGTCAGCTTTGATGTACAGGGCCTGAGGGATCAGTCATGCAAAACAGCATTAGATAGTGTACAAATAATTTATTAAAGCAGAATATCCAAAAGCTTAACCTGAGCACACATGTACATACTTGTCTAAATCAGGGCTTCAGTGTTTTACTTGAAAATTCAAACATCATTAATTAAAAAAAAAAATCTTCACAGCTCGGAACATATCTCTAAATGCTTAACTCAAATTTCGTATCAAATATAGTTAAAAAGCTCAGCTCCTAAATTCTTTTGCACTGATCTCTTCCAAGACATTGTAATTTTATGATTTTTTAAAAAAAATAATCTAAATGTATTGATCAAGAAGTTTTGTGTCAAATGGAGGCAAGTTGACACAACAGAAGTCCAGGCTTCTGTGACTATTTAATATTCATAGAATGTGCTGATATGCTGATATCTAATCATTTGAAAGGAACAAATGTTAAGTTTGGAATGCTCACAACATGTGCATGTTACAGATAAAGTTAAATTTACACAAGGTTTGAAAAGCTGCTTCTGCATGTAGTAAATTACTGGAATCAAGTTGAAACACTTCATTAATGAAACATTTCATTATTGAAGAATGTGTTTGAGGTATATTAATTAAAGGATTTGTAAAGGGGAAGGAGAGTAGTGTGTAGGTAGAGCTGGGGAGTAGTAGCTTGTTTCAGACATGACATATTTTGCCCTGGGTGCCCATGTACTCAGTTAGTCTAGTGAAGCTCAAAGATCTGAGGTGAATCATTTGCTCACAACAAACACTGTTTCTTTTTCCCCAGGATATGGTTTAGATTTTTGCCACGAGTAGCCGATATAGGGACTCATATCTGAGTAGAGTCCTCACAATCCAAACAAAGTCATGGCCGTTCACTTGTGGTCTATGTGCTGTCAGTATTTATAATTTTTAAAAAGCAGAGGTTTCTAAATTCTCTGTGTGGGCCAATTCTTGTAAAAGAATCTCATGGACCACCTCCCCTGCCAATCATAAACCAATTCTTGATCCCTCTTCCTGCCTGTGAATGTATGATAACACGTGTTCTTATTATTTCCTCTGTTTTCTAGCTACTCATCACCTTCTGTGTTCATCTTACTCCCTGCAGTACCTCACTGAGGAAGGTCCTCCCTCCTGTTGTTCTTGCGTTTTGCATTTCTAGTCCCACTTTTTTGTGCTAGTTGTTACCCCGAGCTGAGCCCACTGGTTTTGCGCCTTTTCCTGTGCTGCTGATTCTGTGGGCATCAGGGCTCTCTGTTGTGGCTGTACAAGCAGCAGAAAGGCAGGAGTCTAGCCAGTGCCCCATGAACAGGAAGTGCTTGATGTGTGTCATAAACAGATAGCTAAGGGTTAATGTTTCTTTCACCTGTAAAGGGTTAACAAAGGGAACCAAACACCTGACCAGAGGACCAATCAGGAAACCGGATTTTTAAAAGCTCAGGGAGGGAATGTTTGGGTCTGTGTCTTTTGTCTGTCTCTCGGCTATGAGAGGGATCTTTCTATCTTCAAGCTTCTAATCTGTCTGTTTTCCAAGTGTAAGTACAAAGGTAGAGACAATAGGTTTTTTTTTTTGTATTACATGTGTGTAGTTTGTGGATGTTTATAATTGATATCTTTTTTGAATAGGCTGTTTATTCATTTTTCTTTAAGAATTGGACCCGTTTTGTCAACCTTGATACAGAGAACATTTTTATGTCTTTTTTTTTTTTATATAAGCTTTTCTTTTAAACCTGTTGATTTCTTTCTAAGTAGGCTCTAGGGGACAGAATCCTGGCCAGGATTACGTCTCTTTCAGGGAAAGACTGGGAGGGGGAAAGGAGGGGGGGGAGGTATGCCTTCTGTTTTGTAATCAAGGAGTTTAAGTACAGTAATCTTCCGGATACCACGGAGGAAGCCTGGGAGGAGTAAAGAGAAGATGGGGGGCGGGGGGGTTCCCTTTGTGGTAAGATCAGGGCATCTGAGTCTGGGTCCCCGGGAAGGTTTTGGGGGACCAGAGTGAGCACACTGAAATTTTGGCTGGTGGAGCGCTATAAGATCTAAGCTGGTAATTAAGTTAGAGGGTTCATGCTGCTTCAGTTATGAACGCTAGGTTCAAATGAGTAGGAAGCTACGACATAGTGCCATAGTTTGATCTGGTTTAAGGACTGTGTGACCTCTCTAATAGTTGTAGAACAGTTCAGTGTTATTCTTAAAACGTTAGCAATGTCTTTACTTTTTTACATGTACAAACTTGATTACTGAGATATACATCTATTCAGATGCATCTTTTAAAATTTTTGGAATTATATTACCAATAACTGTCTTCTCTTATATCCTTTCAGCTTACCAGTTATTGCTTTGCACCTGGAACATATCGTTTTTACCTGGTTATAACTCAGTGATCAAATTATATGCTTTTATCCCAGCTATGCAATTAAGGTGGCATTTACTCAATACTGTGAATGACTTCCTTTCACAAAGATTAACACTTCATATACTGTACTTGACATTGCATCATGCACCCTGACACTTGTCGTTGTTACTGTATCCTGTTAGCACTGCTTTTCCACATGATAACAGATCTTGTTGTACCATACCTGGTATCTGCATACCTGTGTTCCGTAACATTTGTTATGATAATAGCTGCATTGCATTTATGCCTTCTGTATCCTATGGTGTTGGATTTTCATGATTCTTTTTATCTTTAAACAAAAATTGTTTACTCAAATTCTAATAAACAGAAAAAATGTAGTTGGGGAGGGTTAACCTCATGAAAACCATGTAGAAAGGTACAGTGGAAAAGGTTATGATGTCGCAAACTATAAATGTCTTTTTATTCTTTGTTCCTTTAGTCCTTTGGTTCAGCTAGTGCTTTTGTTCTTAGCACCTGCCGAGCTATACTTTCCTTGGACAGTGGAAGGTATAACACAGGTATGAAAGTCAAGTATGCTTGTGGATTTTAACCATGTGATAAATCTCCAGGTACTCAAAATGGGGATCCATTTGCAACTGACGTATCAAGATATGTCTTGACTCTTTGTGGACGAGTGGGAGATTAGGGAAAGATGGCTTTTGCTTTTCAAAAATGATTTTGTAAACTGTTGGTGAGTTTGATTTTCTTTTAGTGATTCCTATGTAAATGCGCTTTTGTAAATAAATGTTTAAAAAAAGAGGAGGAAGCTAATTATATCAGGGAAATCTATGCTTGTAGGGCTAAGAACATAGGTGATTTTGGTTGAGTAGTGGGTATAGCGGTGGTGCAGGCCTGTTATAGATGGATGTAGCAAACTGTTGATAGTGAGAAAAGGCGTATTCAATTATATGTGCATTGGAATGAGCATGAGTACTCTTGTCACATGAGCATTTGAATACTTTCAGTCCTATTATAATTAAGAAGGATTTGAAACAACGCTACTAGGGAAACCTTTTAACAGCGGACATTGCATCCATGATTATAAAGTTCTGGCTGAGAAGAAAACAGGAAAAATCCAGAGAACTGCATGTTATGTCAGTATTCAATGAGAAATAGTGCTTATGTATCAGAAACTATGTGAAGGGATAAGAATGTCTAGCTGAGAGATGTAAAAACTAGTGTCATGGGATCACCGTTGATGGAGTCAAGTATCAGAGTGGGTGCCGTGGTTAGTTGTGATCTGTAAAGCAGCAGAGATCCTGTGGCACTTATAGACTACAGACGTTTTGGAGATGAGCTTTCGTGGGGTGAATACCCACTTCATCGGATGCATCTGACGAAGTGGGTATTCACCCACGAAAGCTCATGCTCCAAAATGTCTGTTAGTCTATAAGCTGCCACAGGACTCTTTGCTGCTCTTCCATTGAATGGAGTTATTTCTAGTGGGGTTCCACGGGGATTAGTATTAGGTCCAGTGCTATTCAGCATTTTTGGTCAACAGTCTGGAAGTGAATGTAAAATTGCTGCTGCTAAAATTTTCAGATGACCCAAAGACCAGCTGAATAGTAAATAATGAGGATAGAGCAGTCATCTGGATTGACTGGTAATCTGGGCCATAGAACAAAATATATTTGACTGTATTAAAACACAAAGCTGTACCTCTAAGAATAAGGTCTGAAGGCCATACTTACAGAATGGGGGACTGCATCCTGGCAACTGAAAAGGAGTTAGAGGTTATAGTTGACCAGCAACTCAGCATGAATTCCTAGTGCAATGCTGTGACGTACAAGTCTAATGCAACCCTGGGATGTATCAAAGGGATTAATGAATAGTAGTAGGAAGATGATTGTTACCACTGTACATAGTGTTGATGAGACCAGTGTTGAAATACCATGTAGTTCTGCATACCTTGATATCTGCCTTTTAAAAAGGTATGTTGAAACTTTGAGGTTGAAGAAAAGAGCTACAAAACATAATTTGAAGGTTGGAGAAAATACTTTGGAGTGAGAGACTTCAGGGGCTCAATCTGTTTGGTTAATCCAAAAAAATAAATAAACAAATAAAAATTGAGTAATCTGATTAAAGTGTATGAGTACCTCCATAGGAAGAAAATACCAGGTACTAAAGGGCTCTAGTCAAGACAGAACAAGAACCAAGGTTTGGAAGCTTAAGCTGTACAGATTAAAATTAGAAGCACATTTTTAACAATGCAGGTGATTAAATATTGAAAAAAAAATTCCAAGGGACGTGGTGGATTCTTCATTTTTTGATGTCTGCAAATCAAGACTGGATACCTTTCTGGAAAGTGTTTTAGTAAAATACAAGTTATTGGGCTCAATACAGGAATAACTGGACAAAATCCTGTGGCCTGTGATATACAGGAGATGATACTACAAGAGCTAATGGTCCCTTTTAGTTGTAAACTCTATGAAATAATGTTTAACTGTTATCCCTGCATAATGACCCTGGATTTTGAGAGGCAGGTTTTGGTTGTTTCTACCTCAATGTCACCAATTAAACAAGCAAACAAAACTATAGGCTGAATTAGGCCTTCAGTGTCTCTTTTGCCAACCCCAGTGTCTTGAGAGGTTTTCCACAGATGTATATTTACTTTTTAGCTGAAACCTGACCATCTGGTCTCTTTCTAAATTAAAAAACTGAAGTGGGAATTATGTCATTGCTCTCAGTTTTCTACAGTAGATTTTAAGAGCTTACGTGTGCAGAATGAGGTAGCTTGACTTGGGGAAGGTGAAAGCATGTTAAAGGGTAGAAAGAGACAGTTTCCAGCTACCTCTCATAGGCCCCAGGTACCTTTAATTGTGACCCTCTTACTTTCACTTCTTGCTTTTTTGATATAAAACCTGAAATGAGCTGTTGCAAATATCTGAGAAGGTAGATATCCAAGTCTATAGTTCAGAAAATCAGGCCCTGGATGTTATGAAATTACACACACATTTTCAGTGTCCATAGCAGTAAGCCATGCTAAGGTGTGCATTAGTAGGCTAGGTGGTGGTTGAATATGATTTGCTTTCAAGCTGATGCATCACAGTGCACTGAAGCATGTGTTAACAGCTTAGAAGTACACACCCTGTTGTGGTTTATTCCTGTATTAGAGATCAAATGAGATACTGGTTTCAGTTTATTGTTGAAAAGGACCCTTGTGTTGTCTTGCTCCTGACCTTTTCTAACCTTCTAAAGGGGTCAGATACGAGCTGTTACACTCAAATGAACTAGCTAAATTAGTAAATAACAAATGTTTGACTGTTTTAGACGTTGTGTAAAATCAGGCAATTCTCCTGATGAAAATGTTCCCATTCAGCTCTTACTTGGATGAAAAGAATCCACAATTGACCCTTATATTTGGCAAATTAGGATTTACCGCTCTGGTGTAATGGTTGGAATTGGTGGCTAGCCCTTAGGAAATGCTGCTGCCTTCTCCACACTGTGAAGAAAATCGCACGGCTGGCCTGTGCCACTCCAGGGCTGCAAGGCTGTTTGATTGCCATGTACATTAATGGGCTCAGGCCGGACCCTGGTCTCTGGGACCCTTCCACTGTGCAGGGTCCCAGAGCCCGAGCCCAGAAGTGTACACTGCAATGAAACAGACACGTAGCCTGAGCCCTGCGAGCCTGAGTCAGCTGGCCCAGGCCAGCCATTGGTGTCTAGTTGCTGTGTGGACAGACTCAGAGAGCTGATTGCCGGAACTGGAATGTTTTTGTTTCTCAAACATCGATCAGTCTAAAAAATAAACTACTGCTGAAGTATTAGGTGAATCTTTCTCTTCCTAAATAACAAAAACACTCTGAAGGGGACACAAAAATGAAAGCATGTTTGTTTTTTATTCCTCCAAGATGTAACAGTTACTAATGGAACAACAGAGCTGCTGCACACTGAACATATCTGGTACCCCAGGATACGAGAGGTAACATAAGTAGCCTTTCTCCGTTGATCATCCCATTTCAGTTAAGGTTTCTCATCCATACCTCTACATGTTCTTGTATTTTAAGTTTGTAATTTCTTTGTCCACTGCCATTCACTGTGAATATATCCCGTTATCTGCTTCGTGCAAGTTTTAACCCTTCCAACTTCTTTATGCATGACTGAAAATGGAATGCAATGAGTCATTTACCATGTTAAAAAAGACACACGCTACAATACACAAGGGAGACTAACATTCTGCTGCTTAGGCTGTGTCGTTTGTGTGCATCAGTAGCAGTTAAAAACTTTATCAAGCCACTTGCCTACCCTCGCTCAGCAATTCAATAGGCTGTTCAATAGGCAGTTCGCAAATCACTTGACATCAAGGTTTCTCAAGCTGGATTCAGTTCTGATGTAGATGTTGATGCTCACCAGAGACTTGCTGAGTCTGCCCAGTTTCTTCCCCACCTCCAGCATTTCAGTATGAACTTTCTCATGTCCTACAGAGTCCAGGATGGGGGTTGTGCCCAGACATCTCATTGCAGAAGGATAGGTGGTAGCATAGTCCAATTGAGGCATGTGTCATGGAACTTATCTCCCATCCCGTCACTTTGGGCTGCCAATTTTTCCTCGATTTAAAACAACCCCTCTCTCTTCCCCATGTTCAAACCATAGCTACATCCTGCCAAGAGCCCTGCAGCCCAGAAGGCTGGCAGTCTCCTGAGACCACAACGCTGCTCTATGCCAGCTTCTAAGGAGCACTTGTGACCAATGCAGCATACACTCTGCCCCTAGGAGCTAAGAGCATCTCACCTCCGTGGCGCCACCAGCCCTTGCCGGTTCGATCTGAGAGCTTAAAGGTTAGCCTGGAACCCAGGTCTCCTGTATGACAGTATGATGTGCTATCCACACAACTGCCAAACTGGCCCATTGGTCTATTGGGTAATAGTTATGTGGAGAAAAACATAAGTGTTATACGTAAGCAAGAAGTCACTTAAACTCATAATTAGCTGTTGTATGACAAAAAACAGTTTGCTTAGGCCTGCTTTGCCACTGATTTCTTTAATTGCAGTTTATAACCCAGAGCCGAAAAAGCATATTTAGTGTGTCCATTTCAAACTTAATTGACCTGTATTTTTTCCCATTCTTTTTGTGTTCAGATCCAAGGGGCTATTATCATGTCCTCCTTAATAGAAGTGGTGATTGGCTTCTTCGGCCTTCCTGGAGCTCTCCTGAGATACATTGGACCTCTGACAATTACACCAACTGTGGCTCTGATTGGCCTGTCGGGTTTCCAGGCTGCAGGGGAGAGAGCAGGCAAACACTGGGGTATTGCTATGTTGTAAGTACCCTTGGATATGGTTAACTGGGCTGCATTATGAAGTAAGGAAGCATACCGTTGTCACTCCACAGTGGTTCTCCTGGTCATGTCAGGCAGTGGTTTGCACAAAGACAAAAGATAGGACGTAGCTTTTAGTATTAATTAGTGTTTTGGTAGCTTTTGTAAAAGCAGCAAAGAATCCTGTGGCATCTTTTAGACTAACAGACATTTTGGAGCATGAGCTTTCGTGGGTGAATACCCATTTTGTTGGATGCATGTAGTGGAAATGTCCAGGGGCAGGTATATATAGGCTAATCTTCTATATGCAAGCAAGAAGCAAGCGAGAGATAACGAGGTTAGTTGAATCAGGGAGGATGAGGCCCTGTTCTAGCAGTTGAGGTGCGAAAACCAAGAGAGGAGAAACTGGTTTTGTAGTTGGCAAGCCATTCACAGTCTTTGTTTAATCCTGAGCTGATGGTGTCAAATTTGCAGATGAACTGAAGCTCAGCAGTTTCTCTTTGAAGTCTGGGCCTGGAAGTTTTTTTGCTGCGGTTTATGGCCACCTTAAGGTCTGCTATAGTGTGCCAGGAAGGTTGAAGTGTTTTCCTACGGTTTTTGTAATGCCATTTCCTAATATACTGATTTGTGTACCATTGATCCTTTTCCGTAGAGACTGATCCAGTTTGCCAATGTACATAGCAGAGGCGGCATTGCTGTCATATGTATGGCGTATCATTACAGTGGTGGACGTGCAGGTGAATGAAACGATGTGTATGTGGCTGATCTAGGTAGTCCCTGTGATGGTGCGCCAGGTATTGTAGCAATGGATGGAAAACATATGTGCAATGTGGGCAGAGCTGGCATCGAGGTTTGTGCATGGAGTGGTTCCTGAGCTAGAGTTACTATGGTGCGGAGACAAGCTTACTGGCACAAATGAGATATGACTTACTAGGTGCAGGTTGTCTGTGGGCGAGCTGGCCTGCACCCAAGGCCTGTGAAGTTGTGGCTCATTGTCCAGGATGGGTTGTTAGACCTGATGATTTGTTAATGGTTGGAGGGTTTTAGCTGGGAACTGTATCGTGATGGCCAGTGGAGTCCTGTTGGTGCTTCTGAGTTATGTCTTGCATAGGAGGTTCTGGTACGTCTGGCTCTGATTGATCTGTTTTTTATTTCTCGTGCGCGGGTATTGTAGTTGAGATGCTGGTGAGATTCTGTAGGGTTGGCGTTCTGTTTGAGGGGTTAGAGCAGATGCTGTTGTATTCAGTGTTGCTGAGGATGGATCGTGTGGTGCGCCGGGATGGAAAGCTGGAGGCAATGAAGGTAGCTAGCGGTCGATAGGTTTAGTATAAGGTGGTGTTAATGTGATCCATCATATTTCGCGTGTGTTAGGAAGTGGACCTCGCGTGTTAGACTGGTGCAGGCTGAGGTGTGATGGGATGAAGCCGTGTGAAAATCGTGGTGGAATTTTATCCAGAGTCTTCCATGGGTAATGATGAAGATGTTCATCAATGTAGCCGTAGAGTAAGAAGGGGCCGTGAGTGGACGAACTGAGGACAGCGTTGGTCCAGGTTGCAATAAAAATAATTGTTGCGTCATTGTGGGACATGCCGGTGCCCATAGCAAGTGCACCTGATACTGGAGAATATATATTGTCATCAAAATTGAAATAAGTTGTTGTGTGAGGATAAAGCACAGAGTCAGCCCCACCATGTGTGCCTGTGCGGCATCGGGAACTGTCACTGACAGCTTGTTATTCCCATCGTGTGTGGGATGTTTGTGTAGGAGAGCCTCTCCATCCATGGTGCTAGGATGGTTGTTTTCTGGAAGGCATTGTAGTTTTCTAGGGAAATCAGGTGGTGTCATAGAGATAGCTGCGGAGTGCTGGTACATTAGGGTCGAGTAGAGAGTCCACATAACCGGAAGTCCTTCAGTGGAGAGTGCAATGCCCGAGACCTGAATGGGCATTATCCAGGAATTTTTTTCCCAAGGTTCCTTGGGATAGTAGATAGAATAACACCTGCGTTGAGCTCTAAGGGTATGTTGAATTTGTTCTGTGTTAGTGCAGTAGGGAGCTGTCCTGAGATAGAATGTGAGTTTCTTCTTAGTAGATCTCAGTGGAGATCTAGAGGGTCAATGGCCGTAGAATTGGTATTGTAGAAGTTGCTCTGGCGGCCTCCTTTATGGTAGTCGGACCTGTCAGATGACAACAGCAAACGTCCTTTACAGCCTCTTTGGTGGATAAATGTCAGGGTGCTTCTTAGCAATCGCTGTGGATGCTTGCGTTCTGCAACTGACTTAAGTATTGCAGGCAAGCGATTTGGTTGTTTTCCACAATTTCCTGCCTGTACACAGTCGACGGGAAGCATTCAATGTAATAAGTCAGAACTGTGGGATTATTGACCCTCAGGAGGAGTCATGTGGAGTTCTACTTCTTAGGCTCGTTGGTGGAGGTAAACATGGTATCAGGATTGTATCAGTGTTGCCTGAAAGTATCTTTTGATCGCAGACTCCGGCGAAGTAGGGCTCCAGATCGCCGCAGAGATTATGAAATGCATAGTTGAGTGGGGTGCATAGCAGGGCAGCAAAGGAGAGTCCCCGAGATAGGACAGATTTTCTTCTGGCCGAGTGGTGGTTGGATAGAGGACGATATAGGCTGGTGGGTTAGGGGACCAACGTTGTGGCCCCATGTGGCAGGTAGGAGTTTAGACAGCTTACAGTCCTTTTTCCTTTGTAGAGAGGTGAAGTGAGTAATGTAGATCTCCTGTCTTATTTTAGTGAAGTCCGTTTGTATGGAAGTTGGGTTATTAATGAGAGTCTCCAAGTTGGAGAGCTCTTCTTTGATGTTTTCCTGTTTGCTGTATAGGATGCTGATCAGGTGGTTCCTCAGTTTGTTTGATAAGAGTATGGCATAACCTCTCACTGTGGTCTGTGTAGTATGTAGATAGCAGTGGATTTTTTACCTTTCGTCCATTTGGTATGATGTCCATCTGTTTGCATTTGGAAAGGAAGATGATATCTGTCTGTATTTGTGCAAGTTTCTTCATGAAACTCTAGCTTGCTTCTTGCTTGCATATATATACCTGCCCCTGGGAATTTCCACTACATGCATCCGACAAAGTGGGTATTCACCCATGAAAGCTCATGCTCCAAAACGTCTGTTAGTCTATAAATTGCCACAGGATTCTTTGCTGCTTTTACAGATCCAGACTAACACGGCTACCCCTCTGATACTTTAAAAACAATAAAACTCTTCATGCATGCTAATAAGTTTACCAGAAATACCTTTTCCCTCCTCCCCCCGAATCCAGCTAGGGCTCTGGCAAGTTGATCAGTCCTTCAGGCTCACAAAGTGCTTTTGCTTTGGTTACAGGTTCATCACTGCTTTAGCTGAGAACAAGCACACCCATGAATAAGTCAGTCTCTCCTGTATACAGCTTGGATCTTTGATCTTCAGATTCTGAGAATAGATAATCAGTGGACCATGATTCTCTCCTTGTGGTTTAACTTTAAAAAATTGGGTCTGCAAAGTTTGAATGCAAAGTTTGCATTCACTTTCCGCCAGGCATTTCCTAGGAAACTCACTTGTTTGTTCCAGAAGTTCCTTCTTGCCTGGCACGTTATTTAAAATAGTCCTTTGAAGCTCATCACACTTCCCAGGGCTTTCATTGGCCATGTCTTCCTTCCCTGCTCCTCCCTCCCCCAGAGAAGTTACATCCAATCCCGCAAAAATACATAAACTTTGTGTTCAATGCAATGACCTCCAAAGATGCTTAAACTTTATTCAATAATGTTTTTCAAGAATATTGCAGGAAAATTGCCTTATCACAGGGCTTTAGGGCAAAATATTCTGATTTAGTTATAATACTTCTGTGTTTACTTCATGTCTTTCATCCAAGGATCGCAGAATACTATACAGAGACTGCCAGTAAGACTCAATATTCCCCCCTGAAGCAGGCCTAATATTATACCCATTTAGTAGATCATCAGGTTTAGACGCAGAAGTTTATTTGTGTACGGTCCCAATGAGGCAGTGGCAGAGTTGGATTTACATTTCGAGTTATGACTCTGACTTCTGTGCTTTAACCACTGAATTAGGAAGCTTGTAACATCTGCCATGTTTGGGTAATCCAGTTTCAGTTCTTACTACTTTTATTTAATACTATCTGCAACCAGTTGAACTCTGGTTTAGGGTGAGCTAGTTACACTTACAAAAGTAGTTCATCTTTCAGTAATGCCTTTTTTGAAGAGTGCAAGATGTACCTCAAATGCAAGGAAAGGTACCTTTTATCATTCATACTTTTGCAAGAATGAATGACACTACTCCTGCACAGAACACTCTGTACCTCGAGTTTGAGAGCAAAGCCTGTTTTTCTTCTGGACTAAAGGTGATTTTTGAACAGGAAAAGACGGAAAGAAAAAAGCTTAAAATCTTTGAATTGGGGATGTAACCTAATCCTAGAATTTCAAAAAGGGTTTATATTTAGGACAGCTTAACTCCAGTTTTTACGTAGTTTGCATTCTGATTTGACTCATTAGAGCTAGACTGGCTCTCAAGATGAGGACTAGTATCTAGTTCAAGGTCAGCACAGAATACTGTAAGAGACTATATAGAAGCATATGAGGTGACTACTTTGGGTAGGACCTGGAATAGGCCTTTATTTAGGTCGTTTGTTAGTAATATTTAGGCATTAAGATTGTTCTCCGCTATTATGAGCTTGAGTAAAATATTAAATACTGTACCTTCCTGATCCTCTTCACAGCATGAGCAGCAGTGACTTAAAATCTTACAACAGTGCTAAATTAATATTTTTTTAATCCTTCTAAGCTAGAAGTTTGCACCTGGGACCCAGAGGCAAGTCCAAAACTCAAATCAGATGCTTTGGCAAAAGAGAAATGGTTGCTTAGTACTAGGGCTTATAGACATTATTGTAGTACAAGTAATAAACAGTATTATTATTAACACTAAAGTTTGAATGGAACTTTGAATATTGGTCTCCCTGGCCTTCAGGCAGGGATGGGGAAGGGGAGAGATTATGATTTTTGTGTTTTGTTTGCCATCATTAGTATCAGTGTGGGTGGTTTTAGCAGTTCGTGTTGCCCTACAACTCTGCATTACACAAGCTGCATCTTCCCCTGCTTTGTGCTGTCTCTAAATGGATGTGCATTTCTTTCACTTTCGAACACTTTCTCCTTCTTTCTGTTAGAGTCCCAGAAAACATGAATTGTTTTCAGAGAAAAAAAATGTTTCCTGTAAAAACTTAGCAGTGGGATGGGAATTAGAGTATGGTTTCACCAGGACTTACTTGCTGTAAATCGATTGTGCAGCTTTTATGTATTAACCTAAAGGATAAGTGAATTACACCCCTGTGCCAGAGAGCCAGCACAGGTTCTGTATATCACTTAAAACCTATTTTGAGAATGTAAGTGGTGTGTAAGCCTTGAGCTGTCCTTCTGCATAGGGGTGAAATTTCACCTTGTGCTAATGTGTAACTCATTAATCTTTGACTGTTGGAGGGTGAATACACTACAAAATTGGAGCCTTTAAGAGCTGATGCCAGAACTGATTTTTTGGTAACTTAATTGAGTAATGTTTGTAAAGTGCTTTGGCGATGATAAACTTTATGTATGTACCAAGTATTAAGATCTCTCCATATACTTGCCTCCAGCCTGTCTCTGACCTCCCCTTCTGCGTATTTAGCAGTGAGATTTCATAGTGTCCATGATCTCTGTGCTTTCACACAGTCCTGGCTATGGATAGTGGCAGCACCCTAAAGACAGGAGTTATAGAGAACAATATATCTCTCAATCGCAGTAGCTTTCCCATCTCGGAAAATGCATTACTCAGTGGCCTAGATCTCTTAATCTCGCTCTCTCTGTTCTGACCTATTTACCTCTAGCTGTATTATGACACTCTAAAGCATGTATACAGATTGTATAGTATTAGCTTTCTCATTACAATGGCTTCATACTTAAGAGTATTCATTTTCTGTTTGTAAAGATGTTTCATCTTGGTTAAGCACTAAAATGTGCTGTTATATCTTGGAAGTGGAATGTCCGCAAGAGATGGCAATATTGTATTCGTAATGGGAAGGATTTTTAAAGTACTGATGCAAACAATTTATGGCCCTTTTTCCTCTCCCTTAGGACTATTTTCCTAGTGTTGTTGTTTTCTCAATATGCAAGGAATGTCAAATTCCCCTTACCAATTTACAAATCCAAAAAAGGATGGACAGCCTACAGGTTGCAGCTTTTCAAAATGTTTCCCGTAAGTAATTCCACTTGTCTTTCACTTAGGAATAAAATTACTTTTGTTTTTTCCACACCACAGGTGATGGTGTAATAAAGTCTGAAGGGACTCCCAGTTTTCTCTAAATTGGTGAAGACTGTTTTGATTTTTCTTCAACCAGTTCAGCAGATCACAAAAAATAATAATGGGGATAACAGCACAGATGCACTGTTAAGAAACGCCACAAAATTTCTCATTTGGTACAGGAAATGGTGACAAACCTCTAGTATTATTAGTCCCCATTCTTGCAGCTGGCTCCATGTGAGCTGTCCCCTGTGCCTGTGCAGAACCAGTTACACGGTCCAGGGTGGGAAAAGGAGGAGGAAGGAGGGGTTCACGTCTTAAATTTAGCTGTCCAAAGTAGGGGCTGGTAAAGTTCACTATCTTCAGGCTTTCTGTAATATGCACTTGAGTTTATGTGAAAATCTTCCTTTTATGTTTTTGTAAAAACAAAAACTAGTGCAGTAATTCCTGAAGTACTCACTTTGGAGGCATTCCCTGTTTTAAGAAGGGGGAAAAGTCGACTTTAAAGCTTTTCTAGATGCAGTTTAATTAAAGGATAATCTATCCAACAAGTCCATTATAGGATTTATTTTTATGGTTTTAAGTATGTCTGTCTGATATATAGGTCATAGAGGTTTGCATGAACAATTCACTATTGCTGAATATTTCCCTGTTGATAATTGTATAAAGTGTGTTCACTTAAAATACCTTTTTTTTTTTTTTTTTTCCCCCCCCCCTCTCCTCATCCCCAGATTATTCTGGCTATCCTGGTGTCATGGTTGCTTTGCTTCATCTTTACTGTGACAGACGTCTTTCCACCTGACAGCACAAAGTATGGGTTCTATGCTCGCACTGACGCTAGACAAGGAGTGCTGTTGGTAGCACCGTGGTTTAAGGTTCCTTATCCTTGTGAGTATGTTATAAAATGTGCACATGCTGGGAATTAGAAGTATGCTCACAAGCATCCTTTCAGTGTTCCCTGCTAACATTACTGACCATGTCATACCATTGGCTTCTGATATGTTTAGACAATCAGAGGGATGGGATTTTAAATTGACCTATAGAAACCAAGGGTTTTAAACCTGGATATGGCTTTCCCTTTATATACGAAACCAGCACAAGCTGCAGGGCCTCGTTTAGAGAGATTTTGAGCACCCTCAGCTCACGTTTGTTGCAGTAGGAGTTGAGGACCCTCAGTACCTCACAGGATATAACTAGATAACTATTGCTGTTTAATAACATAAATCTGTTTTTACACGTTCTCCCACAAAAGAGTAACTTTTGACCAATGGATACGGCAAAGCAAATACTGGGATTCCCAGGAAATGTTGGGTTTAATTTTCCTTAACACGCACTTGCTGATATGTAGTTTGTTGCACAGCAAGCTGTTACTTTTATACATTCCACTGCTAATAGTATTGTAAGATACAGGTGATGTGGCTGGTGCGCATAGCTCTTGTTAAGCTGCCGAAGTCATTGAGAGCTATAGTGAGAACAAATGAATACACGTGTCTTGATTTTAAGCCACCTAAGAGCATCACTTAAATGTGCAGGTTTGGGGTTTTTTTGTTTTGTTTTCCAAACTGAGCAGATTTCTTCTCATCCACTTCTGATAATTATAATGAAAATTTTCAAATTTGGGAGCCTGAAATTGGGCACTACAGTAGAAGTGGCTTGGCTTTCAGAAGGGCCAAACTCCCATTGTTTTCTGTGGGAATCTGAACAAGTCTGAAAATTAGAACACTTCTGTTTGTTGGCCTAAATAATAAAGATAAGTGTCAAACTTCCGGCATCAAATTTTAAACTGTTGGCTCATGTCTGAACTCTCTTACTGTATGTGCTGGGTGAATTTTCTGAGCGCTTCACAATGTCCAGATGGGTGTATTACAACCTGGTAATTTTAACCGATTTAAGTGCTGCAGTGTATCTTCCTACTTCTGAAATGTGATAGTGGGTTGGAGAAACAGGATACTTGGGGCATAAGTGAATTTTACAGTTAAACCATTAGACATTTATTCTTTTGCCAGTGGATTTAAAACTTAAAACGGGTCGGCAACTATGGCATGCGAGCCAATTTTTAATGGCGCACTGGAGCCTGCTGGGACTCCAGCATGCCACTACAAGTCCTGCCCAGCCCGGCGCGCTCTCCTCTGCCCTCCACTTCCCCCGTGGGGGCAGGGAGCCGAAGCATAGCCATGCGCAAAGGGTGGGCAAATGGCCCCACTCTCCTGGCACGGCAAGCTGCTGGGTCCGTGCTCCCAGGCCGGAGCGCGAGGCCAAGCACAGCAAGCTACCGGCCCCTCCCCCACCTTCTCCCCTCCCCTGGAGCTGTGCCGCCACGCGCAGCGCTCTAGGGGTCAGGGCTGTGTGCTCCCGAGGGCAGCGTTTGGCTCCGCGGGGAGGCAGACATGCTCCCCGCTCAACCAGAGGGGTGGGGCTTTGTGCTCCCGCAGAGCTGCGTACCTAGCTCTGTGTGGAGCCTCATGGTAAGGGGCCCAGGGGTGGGGGGGTTGGATAAGGGGTGGGGGCAGTTAGGGGACAGGGAGCAGGGTGGGTTGGGGGGCGGTTGGGATCCCGGGGGGTTGGATGGGGCATGGGAGTCCCGGGGTTTGTGAGGGGCAGGGGGTGGAATAGGGGTCAGGGCAGTCAGGGGACCGGGAGCAAGGAGGGTAGGGGGGGGGAAGTTAGGGTGGGGGGGTCTCTGGAGGGGTGGTCAGGGGACAAGGAGCTGGGGGGTTGTATGAGTTGGGAGTTCTGGGGGTCCTGTCAGGAGGCAGGGGTGTGGAAAGGGGTTGGGGCAGGCAGGGAGTGGGGTTGGATGGGTCGGAAGTTCTGGGGGTCCTGTCAGGGGGCAGGGAGTGGTTGGATAGGCATGGGAGTCCTGGGGGTCTGGCTGGGGACAGGGCTGTGGATAAGGGTCGGGGCAGTCAGGGGACAGGTAGGAGGTAGATTCCAGTCTGGGGACAAGGAATAGGGAGGCTTAGATGGGAGTGGGGTCCCAGGAGGGGGACAAGGAGCAGCTGGGTTGAGAGTTATTAGGGGGGCAGTCGCCCAGCACTCTCCCCTGAGCCCTGACACCCCCCCTCCCCTGCCCTGAGCCCTGTACCTTCCTCATACATGCCCAGCACTCTCCCCTGAGCCCTGACACCCCCCCGCCCCTGCCCTGAGCCCTGTACCATCCTCATACATGCCCAGCCCTCTGCTTGACTCCTTTATCCCCCTCCCCCGCAACCCTAGCCCTGACTTTGGCACCCCCACCCATACCCAGCACCCCCTCTGCCCTGACACCTGCACCCCCTCACATTCCCAGCCCTCTGGCCCCTCACATCCCCAGTCCGCTGCTGGTCTGGGGTTCTGGCTGACAGACCCTTGCGAGCCGGGGTCCCAGCCGCAGCTGCCGGCCTAGGTGAACAGAACCCCAGACCAGCAGCGGGCTGAGCGAGCCGGCAGCGTAAGATCAACATTTTAATTTCATTTTAAATGAAGCTTCTTAAACATTTTGGAAACCCTGTTTATTTTACAATACAACACTAGTTTTAGTTATATAATATATAGACTTATAGAGAGAGACCTTCTAAAAAACATTAAAATGTATTACCGGCATGCGAAACCTTAAATTAGAGTGAATAAATGAAGACTCGGCACACCGCTTCTGAAAGGTTGCCGACCCCTGGCTTAAAATTGGTATCAAGGGACTTATCGTCACATTTCGCATTAACACAAATTGCAGTTTCACAACCAGATTTAATTGTGCCCCTTTGAGGTGAAAGGAGCAATACCAGAAATGCATAGAGATACTATCACACAGAAATGAGGCACCAGCATTTTGGTTTTTCATGTGCTTTAGTTCATACTGAACATTTTAAAGAAGTAGTTTCTGAAGTATGTTCTGTAAAATGTGATGTGAAGCAAATGAAGATTTTTGGAGGGAGATGCGGGGCTGTGAGGAATTGGGTAGTGGTATTATTTTTCAAATTGAAGATGTATTAGACTTCTCTGGGTCACCCACTAATGTATGCATAACTTAAACTGCTTAATTGGAAGTGTGCCTCTGTCTTTAAAAAAGATGAAGCCATCAAGGCAGTGGTTATGAAAATAATGGCAAGATTTTTCTTCTGTCTTAAAATCAGGGTTATTTTAGTGTTGTGAAGGTTTGGAGAGATGGGGTGTTGGCATTTGGATAATCACAACTGGTAGTTTTTGTCTTTTTTTTTTTTTTTTTTTTTAGATTTAAGCCCTTGAAGACAGAGACCAAATGTGCAAACAANGGCAAAAAAACCAAAATTTTTGGCATTTTTACCTTTTTAGTTCTGGTTTTTTTTTTTTTTTTTTTTTTTTAGATTTAAGCCCTTGAAGACAGAGACCAAATGTGCAAACAAATCATAGTTATGTGATTAGCCCACACTAATCTGACTTTCAGACTGTAGCTCAGATCATTGAGATTTCTCATGAATTTAAGCAGTTTGTTTTTAAACATGGCCAAGCCAGTTACAATGGTTAGAGTCTCTTAAAAACTATAGTGGTTTACATTAAACCACGTGTTTTGGCCTCTCATATCTAGTTGAATGAGAGAGAGTTTTATTGAATGATCTTCATAGTCAATAGTCATGCAGTCTGCGGTGGAACCAGTGGTTTTACATCTTAATAACGAAATTGTCTTCAGTAGAACAAAAGAGATTTCAGTTTTCTTCTCTTTACAGTTCAGTGGGGGTTGCCAACGATTTCAGCGGCTGGAGTAATAGGAATGCTTAGCGCAGTTGTTGCAAGCATTATAGAATCAATCGGAGATTACTATGCCTGTGCAAGGTTGTCTTGTGCTCCTCCTCCACCTATTCATGCAATAAATAGGTGAGTCACTTGGAAAAGAAATAAGTATAGTATTTTCTGCTGTCATGACTGCTTCGTACTCTGGTTGAGATAGAGTTTTGTTATCAGATGTTTTGGTATCACATTTTATACAGTGATCAAGTCTAGAACCCAGTGATCTGATATCTAAAACATAACTATTTTGAATTGAGATGTTTTTTTAATGAAAATAATACTCAAAGCCCAATCCTGAACCTGTTGAACTCAATGGAAGTTAGACTTATGGCTTCAGTAGGAGCCGCACTCATGTATATCCTAATATTGTCTTTATCATATTGCTGGAATCATTAAAATATTTGGGCTTTAAAATCATTACAAGGAATCAATGTCTTCATCTTGTTAAATGCAGCTGAAATTAAATTTTAAGAGTAGAGAGTAATTCTAAACTTTGATTTTTCTACTTCATTGTATTTTCCTAAATTGTTTTATGAATGTAGATATCTGGGATGGGGCAGCAAGACTTCACTGCAGTTAGTTAGATGTACCTAAGTGTTGAAATGTTCAGTGGGTCAGAACTTGGGGACGAGGGACCATGATAAACATCTACTTAGTGTGCAGCTATTTAATACATTTTGAAGTGAGAATATTTTAATCTAAATTTTAACTCTTTTCCCTTCATGAATTACAGAGGGATTTTCATTGAGGGTCTTTCTTGTGTTTTGGATGGAGTATTCGGTACTGGTAATGGATCCACCTCGTCTAGCCCTAACATCGGAGTCTTGGGTATCACTAAGGTACATGTTCTTTTCTGATCGGCTAGTATTCAATTACCTGAGTATTGCTTAATCTTGTAGTACTCTGGCTCTCACCATTTATATAGTTTCATGACATAACCCTCTATGGGGAAGTAATGCTCTCTTGTATCTTGTTGTGCAAACCATCTGCCACACAATATTTTGAACTTCCTTAATCTGTCTACACTGGGCATTTTCCTGTCAACGTGTCCATTATGAATAACAGACATTAAAACCTTTTCTTCATTTTGTCAAAAGCAGTTGAAAAACCTACTTCAGGAATGTAACATGAGATCAATTCGATCTTTGTGCAAACAAAGTTGATTTTACAGTTTTCAAATTGGTTGGGCTCTAAAGTAAATAGAAATCAATGCTCTGGTATGTATCCTTGCTGTGAGGTAATATATAACAATGGCTGGACATTTTACACATGAGTGTAATACAGTGCAAACCTTAAGGCCTTGTCCACACCTGGGTTGGGAGGGAAAGGTTGTTTTGCCACTTGTTTAGCAGCACTGATGAAATCTCCTACTGTGCAACTGGGGGTTTGCCCTGGTGCTGTTGCATTGATGTAGCTACATCAGATGTTAAAAACCCCATTGTAGGTTTAAGTTAAATAGACAGCTGGCGTTTGTCCTCAGCTTCTTATTAGCTTTTAAAGCACCTAAAATGCATTGGATGCTATATTTCTATATGTATACTTTGAAAATCCCTTTGCTTTAGGCTTGTTCAGCAAAGTACGTCAGTATATGCCTAACTTTAAGTAGGTAAGTCATCTCATTAATGAGCCCCCCCGCTACAAAAAGAACAAATTGGGGAGAGTCCAGTGCAGGGCAATGAAAATGATTAGGGGGCTGCAGCACATGACTTAGGAGGAGAGGCTGAGGGAACTGGGCTCATTTAGTCTGCAGAAGAGAAGAGTGAGGGGGGATTTGATAGCAGCCTTCAACTACCTGAATGGGGTTCCAAAGAGGATGGAGCTCCGCTGTTGTCAGTGGTGAGAGGTGGCAGAACAAGGAGCAATGGTCTCAAGTTGCAGTGGGGGAGGTCTAGGTTGAATGTTAGGAAAAACTATTTTGCTAGGAGGATGGTGAAGCACTGGAATGGGTTAATTAGGGAGGGGATGAATTCTCCATCCTTAGAGGCTTTTAAGGGCCCGCTTGATAAAGCCCTGGCTGGGATGATTTAGTATTGGACCTGCTTTGAGCAGGGGGTTGGACTAGATGACTTCCTGAGGTCTCTTCCAACCCTAATCTTCTATGATTCGAATTAATGGGGACTGTTCACATGCGTAAGTAGGCACATGCTTTAGTAATTTCCTGATTTGGGACCTTAGCATACACACTGATTTGTTCAACTTCCATTATTAATATTGTTAAGATACTAAATTACTAAGAGTAACCATTTGTTATGAATGTGCATATTTTTGTCAAATATTTGGCATAAGTGATTGTGGTGTTTGAACTCAGAAATCAGATCCAGCTTCTTCTAGCAAATGAAAATAGATGTACATAGTATATACTGGATCTTTGATGACAGATCACAATATATATTTCATTTACAACAGTTGTATTAAATCTTTTTAGTTAAATTCAACATCTGATTTTCAAACTCTTTTTGGGCAGTACAGAGGGATGGCTTCATTTTCTTAAATACACATACCATTCTGGAGCATCTCTATCCATTTTTTTCCTGCACTAAAACGAGTGTATTTGCTTTGGCTGAGAATAGGAATTCTAACAGTGCCATCTGCTGACTGGATCTCTTTTCTTCTTATTATTGAAGGAAATTCCATAGGAAAAAAATAGTGTAAATATTTATAAAAAGATGTTTAATTATAATGGGTTTATTTTGACCAAATCATCTGTTTCTACTGCCTAATTCTCATGGGAGTTATCATAAGGCAAGGTTCCAAAGAGGCATGTAAACTTAGTATGGGGTTAAAAACCTAATTGCAGGCAGGTCTACACTCTGGGAGTGCATAAGGGGAGGGAGCAAGCCAGGGCATGCCCCTCAATAATTGCCCCGGGGTGGGGGCACACAATGTGCCCCTCTGAAAGTGGTCAATTTTTTTTATTCCTGCACATGCCCATCTACACTAGCACAGGTGATTTGGCACTCTGTGAACTAAAATTGCATTAGGGTTCTTTGAGCCTATACCAGTGAAAAATCTGTGGGTGTAAAATATACCCCAGTGCAGAGTGCAGCATGAAGCTCATGCACAGTTTAAGGTCCAATTTTGAGAGCTTAAGTGGCACTTGGATAGGGCATAGGCCTTATGCTAGACCCCTGCTCAGGTGAATTTTACTCTCTGAGAAGAGAATCCAGTGGTGTATCTGACTACAGGGCAAAAACTTCAGGCATCTTGCACTGCAAACATTCATGATGAAAAGGATATTAAATGTCAATAAGATACTAAGTGTCAGAGGGGTAGCCATGTTAGTCTGGATCTGTAAAAAGTGACAGAGTCCTGGGGCACTTGATAAGCTAACAGACATTTTGGAGCATAAGCTTTTGTGGGTGAATACCCGCTTCGTTGGATGCATGTAGTGGAAATCTCCAAGAGGCAGGTATAAATAGACTGATTCTTGCCTGCATATTTATACCTGCCTCTTGGAGATTTCCACTACATGCATCCAACGAAGCGGGTATTCACCCATGAAAGTTTATACTCCAATACGTCTGTTAGTCTGTAAGGTGCCACAGGACTCTTTGTCGCTTAATAAGATACTAATTTGCTGTACATGGTTTCCACTGATTTTGAAATAAAACTCTTTTTTGTTCAGCTTGTGTCTAAGTGTCTGAGAACGTGTACTCAGATCTAATTCAGTTCTGAATAAGATGTTTTCAGTAACACACTATTCACGGTGGGATTCAAATACCAGTTGTGACTTCATTTGTTTAATGCCTAAAGGTTGAATATTTGCATGTCAATTTCCTTTTTACTGGCTGTGGGTGTGGTGGTGATTCAATTCTTCTGCAGTTTTCATGCTCTATCATAAAGTATTCAGTAATGAGAAAGGGATAGCAAGTCAGAGGGAAATTAGTACTAGACAAATAAGGAAATATTTTTAATCAAGATATTTTGCAGAGTTGTTTGCATTGCGAGTCCACTAAATAACTAATGTTGACCAGCCTGGCTTCTCTTTGCAGTTGGTCTTTTTCCACATAGTAGGTAACACTGAGAATGATTAAGCAATGAAGAACATTGTGAAAATATTCTCCTCTACCCACAAAGGCATAATATGTTTCTTTTTTAAATTCAAATGATACATAATTGCAGCATGAGCTGCTCCTGCTTGTGTCTGACCCTGTTAGCACCCAAGCACTTTGAGGAACTAATTGTTGCTTATACTGAGTGTCCCTTTTTGGTGAAACACCGTGTTATACCAGTTGGCTTAGTTAAGGGCTCAAGCATTGGAAACAGCCACACATAATAGTGATTTTTGTTACTTATGGTCTGTAGGAAGCTTAACATTGCTGAATTGAAAACCTCTAAAAGGTTATGCTGGGAACAAATTTTCAAACCTACCAGAATTGGGTCCTGTGCATACAAATATGGATGTATGTACATACACGAGGTCTCTCCCTAGTTCAAAACGCATTATACTTGTGTATAAACGTACACTACAACATAAAATGTAAGAGTAATACTACGCTATAGGTTGCACAATTAAAATATAAAAACATTATGGAAATGGAAATACTAAAGTTCCTGCAACATTAGCTGAGCCAAATTCTGTAGCTGCTTGAGAGAGATGACTTAAAATCAGTTACATGATGTCAGGCGGGGAAATTACACCTGACTGAAGTGAATGGAGGTGAGGCAAAATTTCACACTGTTGCTGTTACCTGGCGATATGTTTTTCTGCGAGACTGTGTTAATGTGGTGCCAAGGCAAATGTTTACATTTTGGTCCCATTTGTTGTTATCTTGGGGCATCCATGTACAATTTGTGTTACATAGTTGATCTTAATTTTTGTAGATGGGACCAAACTACATCAAGGAAACCATGCTGGGCAAGGTTAATGGTTCTGTAGTTTCAAAACAGCTTACAGTCTAAATAAGCAAAACCAAACAATATTATGTCACAGTTGAAGTACAACCATGTTCCAACTATGAAACTTGAGACATTTGTAATACTGTGCAGCCAGTATTTTAAGGAAGCTGGGGAAGGGGAGGTATCTAAATGGAAAATTGAAGCAGCTGGTCCTAAAATTGAGATCTCTGCAGTTTTTGCTCCTCTGATGATCTCCAGTTCCTGTAGGGTGTAGGTTTGGGGTGGGGAGTGTGCTTTGTGTTTCACTGGAAACTTGAGTCTCCCGTATGTATATTGTCTCAGCCAGACTAGCTGTTGTTGTGCAGGGTTACTTTGCTTTGTGATGTCATGAAGGACTACAGGAGATTGCTGGGCTCTGTTTGGAGAGAATTTCAAGAGGGATTAGACAATAAAATATAGACTTTTTTCTAGTATTAAAAAGTAAGACATTAAAGTTGGTGTAAATGTGCATTTTTCGAAAGTATTCTCATTTATTCCTCTCCCGTTGTACTTTCTAGGTTGGAAGTCGTAGGGTTATTCAGTATGGCGCAGCCTTCATGCTCTTACTTGGAATGATTGGGAAGTTCAGTGCGCTGTTTGCATCCCTGCCTGACCCAGTGCTTGGAGCCCTCTTCTGCACCCTCTTTGGTAAGTGTCTATTTCTCTGCTTCTCTTCATATGTTAGTTGATTGTTTTGACAGCCTTTAACCTCAGTGGTGTGTATCTGTGGATATTAGCTAACCTTTGAACAAAATAATTGAACAAAAAGGAGAGAGAATCTAAAAGTTCTCATGCTTGATTTGTTTTGTTTAGGAATGATTACAGCTGTGGGTCTGTCCAACCTCCAGTTCATAGATTTAAACTCTTCACGTAACCTCTTTGTACTTGGATTTTCCATCTTCTTCGGACTTGTCCTTCCAAGTTATCTCAAACAAAACCCACTGGTTACAGGTACAAACTTCTGATTCATTCATGTGAAAATGCTGTACCAAGTGAAACAATGGGCTTGTAATAAATACTTCATTTAAAAAAAAAAAGACATCAGGGCTTTTCCTACAGTAGGAGCACCTTGCCAGTATAGGTATATTCAAGTGTAATGTACCAATAATGCAATCCTAGTGTGGAAGCAGCTTATCGGAGCAAAATTGCACATTTCCTGGCATAGCTTATTCCATGTGCAGATTTGCCAGAATAATTAAGGCTTTTGCTGGCACAGCTGTGTTGGCCAGGGATCACATCCCTGACTATCATAGTTATGCTAACAAAAGTCTGTAGTGTAGGCCTGGACTTAGAGCCATAAGTAAAGGAGCAGATATGTTCCCAGGCCAGAGAGCTGATGAGATGGTGAGACCCAAGATGATTTTTCTAGATGATGTGGAGATGACGTTCTCACCTTACCTTCTGTGGGTGACGTTGGAGAGGGACGCAGGGTCTGGAGAGGACCCATTGCTAGATGGGTGGAAGAAGAGTTGAGAAAAGTACGCATTTAAAAACCTAGAGCTAATCTATACAAGGTTTTAAATCACTGGGGAAAACATTGAACTAGATCTTGAAATGTGGGTATTAGTGTTAACCTTTGACAAGACTGATGTTTTTGTCACTTGCAGATGTATTTTAGTGAGAGCGCGCCTCAAAATTCAGTTAATTTCAGACTTTTTAATGACTGTTTTCTTAACTAACCTGGGGAGAAGCTGTTTTGATTTCTGTCACCACTGGGATTGGTGCAGATATGTAATATTTTGAAGAAAGCCCCTGAACCAGAGCTAATTTTTTTGCTGAAAGATACAAGTCTAAACTAAATTTTAATCATGCTGCTTCAAAAGCAGATTGAGAGGCTAATCTAGTTGTTAATTTTGGCTGAGATTTATTTCAACAAAGCAAGGGAGAACTAAATTCAAAGCAATAATAGAGTAATCCATAATGAAGAACCTTGTAAACTACTTGCCAGTCCAAGGAATGATAGTTAATAGTTGGGCTGTTTTGTCAACATAATTTTGAAATTTGAAAAAATCTCGTATTTTTTATCTAGTGGTTTTTTCATTGCATTAGCAGAAGTGTCTCCCATAGATTTATTAAAGAAAACGGTCTTCTAAGCAATCTGAAATGAATGCCTTTAGGGTTGGTTTCCTGACTGGTTTAAATCCAGAACTGTAGACTCTAAAATGAGTAGGTAAGGCACATACTTTCCTCAGTCCTACATTCTAGAATAGATTAGTGGCAGATGCTCCTGTAAACTGTTTCCGAGGACCTAATCCTCTGCTCTTTGCTTACTCAAGCAAAGCCCCCTTGAGCTCACTGGGATTTTTGCCTGGTTAAATACATGAGATCAGGCCCCCAAATAGGGTGTTCACATGTAAAAACTGCAAGTCCTGACCTAATTCTTTCTTTTTCTAGGAATAGCAGGCATCGATCAAGTGTTAAATGTTCTTCTCACTACAGCCATGTTTGTTGGCGGGTGTGTGGCCTTTATTTTGGATAACACCATTCCAGGTCAGTTTTGTGATGATGATGTTGTATTTAAAATTTAAATGGCTTCACCTGCCTTTCTGAATGAGTATTCTCACTGTTAACTGTGGAGGCGGCATGGCTTGGAGATTAGAACACAGAACTGGGATCCTGGAGACCAGAGCTTAATTCTTGGCTTGAATTCACTGACTTGCCGTGGTCCCTTAGGCAAAGCATTTAATGTCTCTCTGCCAAAAGGGCAACGTAAGTTAAAAGATGTACTGATGATTACGAAATGAAACCAGGGGAAAAAACAGACCATTGAAGCCACTTCCTTAGTAGAAGATCATATAAGGCCTGATCCTACTTCCATCAAGTCACCATTGACATAGGACTGGTCTACTCTACGGGGGGCGGTGGGGTGGCGGGGGGAGGAATAAATCTAAGTTTTGCAACTTCAGCAACATAAATGACGTAGCTGAAGTCAACGTACTTAGATCTACATACCCCGGTGTCTTCACTGTGATATGTCGATGGGAGACACTCTCCTGTCGATTCCCTGTGCGCTTCTCATTGAGATGGAGTACCGGAGTCGACATTAGAGCGATCGGCGGTCGATTTATTGCGTCTGTACCAGACATGATAAATTGACCCCTGCTGGATCAATCGCTGCCCGTTGATCCGGCCGGTAGTGTAGACAAGCCCTTAATGGTGTAGGAACAACCCTCTACTAGAGGTTCTACCTTTGCAGTGAAGTTCTGTTTTTCCCTCCCTGAGAATACTATATGCCTTCCTAGACTGGCTGCTTGCGGAACATGATGTCTTTGAAGTAGAATGAGTTTCCCTTCCACATTTTTTTTTTGTTTAACTTCAGGAAGCCCTGAGGAGAGAGGAATCCAGAAATGGAAGAAAGGCGTGGGCAAAGGCAGCAAGTCCCTGGAGGGCATGGAAACATACGATTTGCCCTTTGGCATGAACTTTATCAAAAAGTACAGATGCTTCAGCTTCTTGCCCATCAGTCCCACCTTCATGGGCTACACGTGGAAAGGCTTTAGGAAAAGCAGTAACTGCAGGAGTTCAGATGAAGACTCTGAGGCTACCGTATAGCCTTGGTTGCAATTATATTATCTCGTTGTAGTAACAGATGTATTTGCAGTTTCTTGCTGATTAAGAAGCATTAAAATATATGTTTTGTATATCTGCATTTAAATTCTGGAACCAGAGCTGAGACAGATTTTAAAAAAAAAAGCTTTCCTGTTGTGGATGGTGATGGCTCTATATAGTGTGTCTGACTGCCTAATTGGTTACCAATCTGGGTAAAATTTAAGTGTCTGAGTCCCATTTTCAGAACAGGTTTAGGTCCCTAAGTGCCTAACTCACTTTTGAAAGTGGAACTTCAACTCCTAAATTGCTTAGATGCTTTTGAAAATCTTATCCTCTGATTATTTTATTTAAATCATCGGTGCTGGTGTTTTCAGCACATCCATTCCTGGCAGAATTAGTTGTGCCAGAAAATTTGAATCCGTGTGTGAAATGAGTAAATACCATTTTATTCACTTGTAAAACACAGACACCAATATCAAGTCAGTTGCATTTTTTTCCAGTTATGGCTCACACATTCCATATTTTTTCCACACAGCCACCTGTAAATCAGACATTATATCGTTGTGGCTAATGGTATATCACTAGAATATCTTTGCAATCATTAACAGTGCATTCAGAGATTTCCAGACGACAATTTCCTTACTAAATTATGCCAGATAAAAGCACTGATTTACCCATGTGATCTACTACTGTGCAAGAATCACTTCGATATCTCTTAGATATGTTGCTCTTGTCTACCTGGAAGCTTGCCACCTAACTGGTGCCTGAGTCGAAGTTCTCTTTAAGGGAAGTGTCAACTTTATTTTTACTTGGATAGGGAACTATTTAACTTCAAGACTGTTACATTTTCCTAGCCCAACAGCTTTTATCATTACAATACAGTGCATATATCCACTTTAATCACAGACTCTTCCTGAATGAAAATGTGAATTTGTCTAAGCAGCCCCATATATGTAGAAATCAACAGGGCAAAATATAAGCATTTGCTTATTCTGACTTGTACCTAATTTTTTTCATCCTGCTCAGACTACCTCTGTCTGACTAGTGCTGCTTGAATAAGAGTGGCCTATGTATATGCTGCCCTTTTTCACTCCTCTGGGGACTAATACAGCAGCTGTTTGTTTTTACAAGTGGATTTTTTAAATAGCAGAGACACTACATTTAGCATCATCATCCACTGGATGGTTTTAACGGGTATTGGGCCCAGTGACGGTGCCATTCAGATATTTTTTTTCTGGAATAGCCTCAGCTCTGATGTTATGTGGATGTTAATATTCATCATGCATTCATAATTATAAGGTTTTATTCATGTTTAATGTTCTTACTATTGCAAGTTAGTTTTAGACGTCAGTGTTTCAGTGTGGCCCAAAAAAGCATTTTTAAGCTGTGGAGATCATCAGGGAAGTGTAGTGTAATGTACTCTTAAGGCCAGTATGCTCTATGATGCTTGCATTTTGTATCTCTGGATAAAAAAATAAAGGTAGGGACTGTAATTCGCTAATATATTTATCAAAGTTGACTACTGGACAAGAGCAGTAAATTGTGTTGTTGAAGCATGGAAGGGCTGGGGTGGGAGAGGGGAGGGGAAGAAAATTGCTTAATGGATCAGTATTGAATAGTGCAGAGTCAAAATGATTCCATTGATATAGTTTTCAGCATGTCATGACTGTTTATGCAACATATTTTTATACAACTTTTTCCATAACAAACCATGTATTTGTTCTTGCTCCAAGGAACTTTCAGTAGTTTGCAGTTGTGGCATCAGTTAGACTTTGCTGAGAGCCAGTCAGAAGAATTACTGTGTAATAGACAAGGTTATGTCACCTGTAGTGCAAAGCTGATCCTGTATCTTTTATTTTGCTCTACAGGCCATGAGAGAGGTTACAGAAATTACCCATCTCCTTAGGAACGGATTTGGCCAAGAGCACTTATCAGTAACACTAAGCTTCTAAATTTTTCCACTTTTTATTTTATGTGCAACCAAAGATGTGAGGGAGTTTCAATTAAAAAAAGAAAAGCCGCTTGTATAAGGTGGTTATAATCACGTAAAATGCCAAAGCTGGTTCAATTATAAATGTGGGGTCAGGAAGGCAAAAGTTTGAATTAAAGATGATGCCACTCATCAAAAGCAGACTTCTCGATATTTAAAATCTAATAGTACATTTTGCTCTGTGGACTCAGCAGCGAATGTCATGTTTGAGGCTTGTCTGATCTTTTCCCGGAAAAGTATGTTAATGTAAGGCAGTGGAAAGAAACTAAAATCTTACAACAACTTTAGGAACCATCTGGCTACCTTACAAGATTGCTGGCAGAATGACTTGCATGTTAACCCTGTAATGCCAGGCAGCTTGTGCGTTCTTGTATTAGCATGACACGTCATGCGGTAGCAGACCACACAATGGGAAATCCTGACTTGAAAATTAAATAGATTTTTTTCCTACAAGATCTTTCTTTGGATGAAGTAAAGCACTGCTGCACACACACACAGAAATGGCCTCTTTAACATGTTTGAAAAAATAACCACTTTAAATAGTCTTTCAGTGCTGCATGGTAGTTTGAATCAAATAGTTGAACCGTCATTCTGAGAATTTGTTTTTCTGAGATACACTACCATTCTTGACAGAAGAAAGTACGTTGGCTTATGGAAAGCCAGAGTCTCCTCCACCTAAAATCTTATAGTTAGATTCTTTCCTGGTCCTACCACGCTGATTCCATTGACTGGGTGAGAGAAGTTTAGCAGACTTTATACTGGAAGATCACAATGTTTAGCTGACATGCTTTGCTTTTCTAGCCACCTTGAAAACTAGTATTTAATGTGGTCGAGCAGTCCATTTTGCAACCAAAATCCTGAAACATTTAACTTCTGAGAGGTGACTTCTTGCATCCTTTTCTTTTAAGAAAGCTGATGGTTAAGTTGAGCCTTAATTTTGCAAGGATAACCAGAAGAGAGCTGATGAAACACTGCTTATAGCAAAATGTTTTAACAAAGTCACTGGCAGTACACTTAACATCTGATGTTAACTGCAGCACCCAGAATGTTAGATGTCTCTTTGTGTATATCTTAGCTTTCTTTGATAAGAGGGGGGTGAGGGGGAAGCTCATGTGCACAGTTTTGCCTTGGGAAGAGAAATGCCCCTTCGTTTTGTGCGTCTGTTTTTGAGAGGAATCTACAATTGCCAATCAAATACTAAGTGCAGATTTTTAATACCCTTGTTTATGGTAGAAGAGTCCACACTCCCGAGAAAACAAAACACTTAAAATTTGAATTTTGGTTAGAATGGTGTGGAAATGCTGTTAACTTCAGGATGAGGTGCCGTAGGCAGATACGTTGCAGAATTTTGCTCTGTAATTTTGAAAAACAGTTGGATACTTTAAAAGTTTCTTGTTTACATTTATACTTAAAGGGGTAGGTTGGTGGGGGAGATGGGAATAGAAATATGGTTGTTATTGCAATACTATGTTTTTGCTGTATATGTAATTGCCTTTCTAATTGATAAATCAGACAATAGTGTATAAAGAAGACAACACCTACTAAAAAGACTAGAAAAAGATGAGGTGTTTCAACTAGATTTAAATATAGAATGGCAAATATTCATGGCAAAATATCATGTTGTTGTATCAAAGGTGTATAACTATATTCAAAGCAAAATAGCTTTGGGGTTTTGTAGCCATCCTTTTATTGTATTGATCTTTTTGGTTAAATTAAGAACTCTTGCTAACAAGTTTTCTAAATAGAACATTGACAAATTATGCATCTTCAAAATTACGTTTCATAGCACATTTACCTCTATGATTGACTAATGTCATATTAGGATGTGTTGACTGACTGGCTTGATCAGTAACCTACTGGGGAAAACATGACTACTTCTTTTTTTCTTCCAAATTCATACTCGGGATTTGCTTTACACCTTTTAATACTGACTTTCAATATGGCAACTTGGTCTGTACATGAATATTGCAGTATTTTATTTCCATATATTAAAAATAACATTTCCACTCAGGATAATTTTTACAGGTTTCCTGGGAGGGAGTGGTATGATTGTCATGACAATGTCATGTGATGATAGAATTTCTTCATTGACGAATCTATAGTAGTTGTGTATACTTTATTTACCCGTGTTTGTTATTCCTGAAAAATGAAGGGTTTCTTATTGTTCACCTCCCTACTGAAATATCCTTACTCGCAAAGTAGAAGCAACACTTACAAATTGAAATCCTTGGTACTTATTTATACCGCAAGAGGCGTCAGTCAGGTGAGAACAATCCATTATGGCAATACCTTCATACCAAAACAGTGTCTCAAATATTGAGTTGATTAATATCACTTATGGTTTAAGCAGCATTGCAGGCACATGTGGTTTACAAATAGCCAACATTTGATGGTTTAAGTTAACCATTGGATGTTTGCATACAATCCAAAGCAGCTTGTGCTAACATAATTTAGATCTGAATAAAAATGCCTGATGGACCCGCACAACCTAGCTTTAGTTTTTGTAAGTGGCCTTCTCAAACCAAAAAATACCACTTTTTCCTCTCCAGAAAATCTTCCAGTGGTTTGTTTCCCATTTGGTGCATGTCTTGTAGGACTTCTTGCTCAGGCTTATGTTAACCTTCCTGGACGTGGGATAACAAATATTGCATGTCCACCTCTTTATATAGCTATTTATAATACTGGAGGAGGCCACACGCTTGCCAGTATTTAGCTTCCGCCCATGAGTCTTCTATACAACGTAGTGCTGGGCTGCTTTAAGTGTTGGAGATTCATATTTAGCAACATCCAAGCCATTCCTGTCAGGTTACAATTTGATTGTGACTGTGCATTGTCATTGGTACTTATTAATATCGAAGATGTATTTAGACTTGCCTCCTGTGTTATCTGGCATGTATTGTGTCATCTTTGCATCTTGCTGCCAGTCCAAATTATTGTACTTTGTCTGTTTATAACAACCTTTGGCATAACAAACTATTGACTGTTCTTAGAGGGGATAAATATTTTTCATGAGGTTTTTTTGACTGACTTGGGCTGTAAACATTTTTATTTTGTTACATACCAAGGGTTTTCTGTTTTTTTATTTTATTTTTTGAGACGTGTAATTCTTTTATGGAGTTTTCATATTTTGTTTTTCTAACATGGCTTCATTAAACGTTTAAATATTTAAAAAATATGTAATATTTGGACCAGATGTTGTGAATAATAGTAGATAAAGCTATTTTATTCTGTATTTTTAAAGCCTTTAAGTATAAATAAACGCTGACATAGATGCAACTTGGCAGTTTGTTGGTAGTACTCACTTTTCAAGAAATATGGAACTTGCGCAAAGAGAAGCAATGGCTTATTTATAATTTTTATTTACAGCAATGTCTTGAATCTTCCAGTTGGGATTGGAGCTCTATGCTGTGTGCTTTACAAATACATTGAGGCAGCCGATAGGCTTACAGTCTAAATAGACAAGATAGGAAAAGGGTGGGAAGGAAAACAAGCACACAGATTGATCACAGCGCAGGTCCTTAGGAGAGCTTAGAACAGAGGCCCCCTTCTGGTTCCCAGTCCAGTGCCCTGTCTTCTAGACCGCAGTGTGTTCTCTTAATCCACTTTAAAGGGCCAATGAAGAGATTAATATTAAGATTCTAAGGGAATGTGTTTATTTTCCTGTTTTACTCCCTACCAGCGTATGAATAGACCAAATAGCTGTTCCAGGGCTTTTGTGCTATTTTTGCTACTATTTTTTAATGGCTTTTGAAAACAGCAGAGGTGATACATTACCTCTGCCAGAAATCAGACCAGTACGCTGCTTCCTAGGCTACACAAAGAGGAATATGCGGTTGACAGTTTTTATTAGACAAGCTATTCCTTAGAACAAAGTTGTTAAAATACAAATGATTGCACAATATGTACTCTGTGTGTGTGTATGTGCACATTTGGTTCTTTGGAGGTTTGGTTTTAAGAGGGTATGTCTACCCTGCTCCCCCCCATCACCACTTTGAATATTGTATTCTAAACTATACAGGATGCTAGTTCTTCAGCCTGGACTTTTGATTATAGAATTTACTCTTATTGCACTCAAAAGTGTGCACTCTCCTAACCTGATTCAGTCAGTTGCTATTACAAGAATTGGATACCTCTTGTCAGGGGGGTTGCGAGGCATGAATAAAAAGGAGGAAGTATCTGAATGAGAGAAGCTCGAGCCAGCTCGTTGAACTTGGACCCTATTGAGGGAAAAACACAGTCAGTTGAGTTTCACAACTGTCAGTCTAAATAAGTAAAGAACTCTCTCTCTTGTCAGGCATGTTCCAGGAAATCAGTTTTTAAAAAAATCAGTCCTCATCAGTAAAAAGAATAAATCATAAAAATAATCCATCTTTGTGCTACTGAGATTTGATCCAACCGTGTACCTAGCATCATGGCCATAAAGCCTGTTACAAAATGGCAGCGTCTGCGCGGTTCTGTCTATGCATCAGTTTAGCCGCACTATCTACTTTCAGGCATAAACTAAGGAGGAGTTGTGCATTGATCTGTTAGGAGCAAATCAAAGCGGGAAGCTCCTCCCTGAGCCATTAGAAGATGTTGGGAGGCACAAGCCCCAGGGTACTCTTGGCTAATTTCAGCAATTTGTATCCCCTGTGGGCTGCTGTTACTTTAACAATGTCAAGTGTGTAAAAAGTTGCCTGGAAGCTTCTGTACCTCTGCTTCACTTGCTCTGTCATTGTCCTGTATCAGTGGATTAGTTGTTCACACCATGTCCTTTTTCATATCAGTACAATCCAGAGTCTTTCCCCCTGCCAAGATCCAGCAGATGCAGGACCTTGGACAGCTGCTAATTGGGAAGTCAGGATCAAAGGAACTTCCCCTTTTGCCCTGCACTTTTTTAACTCCTGCTGGAGAATATGGGATGATGTGCTCTAGGAATTACATTGAGGGAGTTCTGGGGCCCCTGTTATGCAGTAGGTCAGACTAGATGATCACAACAGTCCCTTCTGGGCTTAGAATCTATGATGCTGTCCACATCAATTCCAAGAAACTGGAGAGAGCCTCCTAGCCCACATCAGCAGAGTTTTTACCATTGAAGCAACTGCATTTTTCCTTGGTGTGTTCCTCTGATCCTGACATCTGAGTGACAGTAAAAGAGTCCTTAATAGAAGGCAGTGCCAGTTGCCCTCTCCCGCCATTGATTAAATCCCACTGAACAGAAGGATTAAACTAGCTTGCTTATGGAAATGAATGACAGTAATACATCTATGAGGGAAGAAGCATGACCACTCTAGTAGTTAAAATGCAGGGCTGGGTGTCAGGAGGCCCGGCTTTTCTTCCTTCCTTTGCCACTGACCCACTGAGTAACCATGGGAAAGTTATTTAAGGCTTGATTGTCAGAGGTACTGAAGACAAAAGGAGCTGTGCATGCACATCTGAAAATGAGACATTTAATTTTCATTTCCAGAGAGAGAACTTCCTTTGCTGGCAGGGACTGAGCTTGCACAGTGTCTGGTAAACACGCTGAGCCCTGCGGAGAGATGCTGTAAGGTGCATATATGTACACAAAGCAGATCATCATCGCCAGGGGCTCCTTGGTTGTGTCTGCCTGTGACAATGGGGGCAGCAAAGATGAAGGGCAAAGAGAGTTTGCTACATGCCATGTACAGACCAGTAGTGCCACCTGGCTCATTCCCGTCTGTGCTGCAACACTTAAATGTGTAGGCAGATGATGGTGGTGCCACCTCGTATCCTGAAACAGTAGCTGTTTTAGTCTGGAGAGGGCCCGAATGAATGCTAGGGACTTGAGTTGGTCATTCTGTTTCATGGGGGAGTTTGAAATTTGTTTTGTTTCGGAACAAAAATAAAATATTTCAGAATTCCCTGAGATGGAATTATTGTTCGCTCTACTGGGAGCCTGCTCAGGCACCGTGCTGGAGCAGGGAGCCTAGGCTGCCAGAGATCTGTGACCTTGGAAACTGGGCTTCCAAGTTCCCAGCAGCCCACTGGGTGGGCTGCCAAGGAACCAGGTGGGTGAGCTGGCAGAAATCCAGGTAGAACTTCATCAAAATTAACTCGGTCCCACAGAACACTTTGATTCTGACAAACCAGCAACTTCTGACAAGGTGAAAGAAAAAAAAAAAGTAATCCAAACATCACCATCCAGTGCTACTAGATATCCCAATGCTTGGCTGTTGGAGGTGGTTTTAAAAAAAATCCTGAAACTTATTTTTGGAAAATGTTCTGGGTTTTCTTTTTCATTCTTTCTGCCTTTAAAAAAAAATACACTTTTCAGAAATAAAGAAGTCATCCAAGTAAAGAGTTGGTTTTAAAAAAAAAGGTTATGTTGAGAGTTTTATTGGCTTTTCCCAATTTCCTACAAAATATTTTGGAAATAAAAAAAAATTACACTTGCTATGTGCAAAGCGCTTTTACGAAGGAGCAGGAATCATTAACCCCATTTTACAGATGGGGCAACTGAACAATAGGAAGGCTAAGTGACTCAGATGAGGCTGCACCATGAGTCAGGCTGGAACAGAACCTGTGCTCTCTATGGTTGGCCATGGAGTGTCTCATTCTTCCTCATAGACATTAAAAAATAAACATTTGATTTCCTCGTAGAAGATGCTTTATTTAATACCAAGAGTAACGGGATTTGCTTGGAGATCTGTTGTAAGCTTTATTTTAATCAACACTCCTCCCAAATATTCTACTGGTATGGTCCTGCTGGTCAATTTCCCCCAGTAGACAAGCCATGAGTGTAAGGAGAGGATTTCTCTCTGTAGATGTCCACATCAAGAAATCAAAATGTCTCCTGTAGGTTTAAGAGGAGGCACTGCTGGACATTTTAACCTCCCATATTACTACAGCTGAATGTCAGTGTCTGAACACAGCTTTGCTGATACATTCGTTCAGTGACTGGCGATTTTGTGAGTGTGGTTTAGCTTTGCCCTCCACTCTCAAAGCTGAAAAATACAAGAGAAGCCGTTCTGAGTGACACAGCGTGGTACCAGCTTATACAGGTCACCACTGTTTAATCAGCTTTTCTGTTCATATTTAGAACCATAACACTAGAACCTTAATGCCCAAATACATCATCAGCAATTATTTGTTGCATCCATAGCATTGCCCATAATATATTGAGACATCGGCCCTGTGGGACAACAGGCCTCAGTTAATTTCCTAGTAATTAGATATTTGAGATGGCTGATGTCTCAATAAATTATTGACCTTTAGTACTTCACACTTATATAACAGCTTTCATCTGATGCTCATGCAGTGTATTGCAAACATTAAATTAACATAAACCCTTCTGGTACTCTGTTAACAGATGCTGAAACTGAGAGCTGGAGGTTAAAGCTAGGTACCCACATCCAGATTGAGGCATGTCAGGGTATGTCTACTCTGCATGCTAAGCCTGGCACTGTGGGACCCAGGCTTGTGGACTCAATGTTTCCAAGCCCGCACTTGAGTGTCTAGACCACATTGTAAACCTGGGTTTACAATTGGCAGCCCTGGGTCTCCCACTGTGCACTACACAGACCTGATGACTGGAGTCTGTGGCTTGAGCTGCATCCACACTGCAGCATGACAGGGCTTGAACCTGCGTCACAGTGCGAATAGGACTCTGAGCAGCGTTGCCAATTCTTGCATTTGTATAGCAAGTCTCACATTATTCCGTCTTTCTCTTAAAGCCCCAACTCCTGGAGGCAAGTGATAAACTGAGAATTTCAGCTTTCATTAAAAAAGTAAAAAAGGAATTTCTGGCACACATGGTTGAGATAAGCTTGAAACGTGATCCAAGTGTAACCTAGAAAGTTCAGAACCAGAAGGCAACTAAAAAGAACCCCAAATACAAGTATGATTAAAGCGATTTTTAAAGGAGTCTGAAGGTTTTTGAATGCCTGGGGATGGCAATACTGCAGCTAGCAGGTGCCACTGAGGCTGAACCAACATTTCGCCCCTTCAAAGTGAACCCTCCAGCTTAAGGTGGGATGGCTTGTGGGGGAGGCTTGCCCTGCTAAGACCCCTGCTGGTTCTGCTCTGTGGATGCACCCAGGACTACAGCTGTCAGGGCCCTCAACCCTGCATCTTCCACCAGCACTGTATTGGCAGCTGAGGGGAGGGAGGGAACAACTCAACCTCCTGGTGGAGCCAATGGAAAACTGAAAGGGGATTTGAGACTAAAGTCAGCCTGGAAGTAAATACAGATGTTGTACAGCAACATGCCATCTCTCTGCTCAGCCCATAGCAGCCACCGCCGCCACTGTCTGCACTTCCCCAAGGCCTGGATGTCAGCCCAGCTCAAGCTGCAGATTCCAGACGGTGAAGGGGGGTGTCAGCTAGTCTGAACCAGCTGTTGTAGGGGAGAGGACAAGCACACCTGCAGCTGGACTCCAGGGTGGAGCTGTGAGCACAGTCCTGCTACCCAGCGAAGCTTAGGTTTGGTTTTTCTGTGCAGCAAAAGAGCTGCATGAAAGTATTTTCACAGGCATTAGCACCTCTGGCTTCCTGTTAGGACAGCAGTGGCTCTGTCACAGGCCACAAAACCTCAGGAAACGAATACTAACCCCTCGCTTTTACATAGCGCTTTTCACCAGTAGAGCTCAAGGCACTTTACAAAGGAGGGAAAAATCCAATATCCTCATTTAGATTGAGATTGGACATTATGAAAAACTTCTAACTATAAGGCTAGTTAAACACTGGAGCAGGTTACCTAGGGAGGTTTGTGGAATCCCCATCACTGGAGGTTTTAAGGACAGGTTGGACAAACACGTGTCAGCAATGGTCTAGGTTTGCTTGGTCCTGCCTCAGTGCAGGGGGGCTGGACTTGATGACCTCTTGAGGTCCCTTCCAGCCCGACACTGCTATGTGCTTTTACGGGGCTGATTTTCAGCACGGCAGGTATCCAAGTGCCTCTTAGATATCAAGTATTTCAAAGCATCAGCAACTCTCTCTCTCTCCCCCTTTGTCCGGTCCTGAACTTTCCCATTATTTCTGGGATGCTCAGGCCCCTTTTAAAATAAATTGACCTGAAACACATCCACATTTAATTTAAAAAAAAAAAAAAAGCTTATCAAAACAAGCAAATGTTCACCACTGCACAAGATAGGGAAATGCAATTAGCCTTTTCAAATTGCATATAGAAAACTATGAACAACTGAAGAAAAAGACGGCAGTATTAAAATCAGAGTGAGCCAACCAGTCTGGATTGGGGAAATGATAAGGCTATATTATATTGGCATTGAGAGGACAAATTGAAGTAAACTAGAAGATGGACATACATATAGTAAGAGAGAATACAGGCAAATCACATCTTAGGCACATTTAACATGTGCAAATTCAGCTTTGCACGGTCGGCAAAAACAGGGGAAAAAAAAGAAAAATAACAATATAAAAACTGCATCTGTAGTGCGAGTGATTCCGCCTGCCATTTAACTCAATGAGTGTTTCACTATATGCGGTTTTCGCTTTAAGCGGTAACCACGGAACGGAACCCCCGCGTAAGATGAGACTTGCCTGTACCTGACTCAACGAGCTTACAGCTGCATAGACAAGCCAGGCATGTCATCACCAGCAACAGAGACAAGGACCAGCAGGGAAAGAAAGATAGTTCTAATGTAGCCAATTTAAGAAATTCTTTCCTGTCCCGCAGAACAAGTTCAGGACACCAATGCTACACAAACACACCAAGCCGCCATTGCAAGAGGCAGCTTGGAACAAAGAGTCAGTTTATGAAAGGGATTATATGATTGGTTTGCCTGTCATAGCAGGGGGCTGGACTCCAAGATCCAGCCCCATCCTATGTTCCTATGACTCCTACATTCTATTCTCAGCTCCGCACCAACCTGGGCAAGTTACTTAGGCCAGAACTTCTAGATACTTGCAAGGTGGTCAACACCGGGGTAGATCAGACCACTTAGGATATGTTTACCCTGCACACTAAGCCCAGGCTCTGACTCAAGTTTGAGCCCAAATGCCAATTCCATCCACACACATCAGCCTGACGGGTCAGCAAAGGCTCAGGACACAGGACCTTGCTAGAGGAGTGGACCAGCATCAGAGATTCCTGCATTGAGCCCAATAGCTTGTGCTAGAAGCTAGCATGAATAATCTAGAGCAGTGGCTCGCAGCCTTTCCAGATGCCTGTACCCCCTTCAGGAGTCTGATGTCTTGTGTACCCCCAAGTTACACCTCATTTAAAAACTACTTGCTTATAAAACCAGATATCAAAATACAAGTGTCCCTGGCGCACTGTTACTGAAAAATGGCTGACTTTCTCATCTTTACCATATAATTATGAAATAAATCAATTGGAATATAAATATTCTATTTATATTTCAGTGCATAGTATACAGAGCAGTATAAACAAGTCATTGTATGGCATTTTAGTTTGTACTGACTTCACTAGTGCTTTTTATGTTGTAAAACTAAGCAAATATCTAGATGAATTGATGTACCCTGTCATAAACAGATAGTTAAGGTTAATGTCTCTTTTACCTGTAAAGTGTTAAGAAGCTCAGTAAACCTGGCTGACACCTGACCAGAGGAACAATAGGGGGACAAGATACTTTCAAATCTTGGTGGGGGGAAGTCTTTTGTTTGTGCTCTTTGTTTTGGGGGTTGTTCACTCTTGGGACTAAGAGGGACCAGATGTCAATCCAGGCTCTCCTAACCTTTCTGAATCAGTCTCTCATGTTTAAAAATTATAAGTAACAGCCAGGGAAGGCAGATTAATCTTATTTTTGTTTTCTCGACCTCCAAATCTTCCTTTTTTGCTGAGAGGATCTTACCTCTGTTTGCTGTAACTTTGAACCCAAGGCTAGAAGGGGTTCCTCTGGGCTATATGAATCTGATTACCCTGTAAAGTATTTTCCATTCTGATTTTATAGAGATGATTTTTATCTTCTCTTTAATTAAAAGCCTTTTTTTCCCTTAATACCTGATTGATTTTTCCTTGTTTTTAGATCCAAGGGGCTAGATCTGGACTCACCAGGGATTGGTGGGGGGAAAATAAGGGGGATGGTTAATTTCCCCTTGTTTTAAGATCCAAGGGGTTTGGATCTGTGTTCACCAGATAATTGGTGAAGTCCCTCAAGGCAACTCAGGAAGGGGAAAGTTTTGGGGGGACAGGGAGTGATCCAGACACTAACTTCTGGATGGTGGCAGTGTTACCAGATCTAAGCTAGTAATTAAGCTTAGAAGTGTCCGTGCAGGTCCCCACATCTGTACCCTAAAGTTCAGAGTGGGGGAGGAACCTTGACATACCTCCTGGAAGACCTCTGTGTAGCCCAGGGGAACACTACCTCTGTTTGAGAGCCACTGACCTAGAGAAATGCTCAAGCTAGCTGTAAGGACTCTTAAGGATGGAGAATAGATGTCCCTTGGCAATCTGATCCAATGGGTAATTACCCACACTATTCAAATATTCCACTTTATTCCCAGTCTGAAAACACTTCAGTTTCTAGTTTATGGAGCTTGGATCTGCCTAAACCTTTGACATGGATTAAGACTCCTGCTCGCTCATTCCAATGATGCGTCAAACACCAGATGGCAATGACTCCTGGTCCCTACAGACCCATGCCGTGTTTGATCTGAGGTGACAACTAGGGTGACCAGATGGCCCGATGATATAGGGACAGTCCCAACTTTGGGATATTTTTCTTATACAGGCACCTATTGCCCCCCCTAACCCCATCCTGATTTTTCACACCTGCTGTTTGGTCACCCTAGTGACAACTGTGAGATGCAGTCATGAAAACCCCCAGTCTGGGGAGATCCTTTGGCCCAGACCCTCAAACGTAGCCAGACCCTTCAAGCCCAGGGCCTTTGTGACTCTCCACCAATGATTTTCACACAAGTTTTCTCTCTTTCCCATCACAGCTCTTCCCCCCTACCTCATCCCCAAATGATGTTAGTGCTGCTAGTGCCTCTCCAAACTCACTGCCCCTGTGCACTGGGCTTTCCAGGACATCCCCGTCCCAGCTCTAGCCCCTTTGGCCTCCCGAGGTTTGCAATCCCAGCCTGGTGGAGGCTCTCCAAGCCAGCCAGCCACCCTCTTCCTCCTCCTCCGTCCGAGGCTGATGACACTCCAAACTCTGGCAGCTGCTGAAGCCACTAACCAGCTGCGCATTGTCGGGGCGGGCCCCAAGGCTCCTCCTCCCTTCTCCCCACCGAGCAGGGGGGCTGGAGACACCAATGAGGCCGCGGAATTGCGCAGCCCAGCCGCGGCTATTGGTGCGGGGGGCTCCTATCAGCCGAGGGGGCGTAGGGAGACGGGGGAGGGAGGCCGAGAGAGACAGGCAGTGTCTGCAGCAGCTGCGCTGCCCTGCCCGCGGGTGGCTGATGGAGGCGCGGGGAGGGCGCCCGGAGAGGGCACCGAGTCGGAGCTGCGGGGCGGCTCCCTGGCGGGGCGGTTGCTGATTGCCCGGCTCAGCGCACGGTAAGCGCCGACCGCTCGCTCTGCAGCCCTGCTGGGGTGCACGGGTTTGGGGCGGGGGAATTGGGTAACAAAGGCAGGCTCTTGTGAGGGGAGCCCGGCCCCGGCCCCGGCCCCGGCCCCTGCTCATGGGCTGCAGCCTGAAAAGTTTAGCAGCCGCTTGCAAGGCTGCTCCCACGTCGTAAGAGGCAGCGTAGAGCGGCCGGGGGGCTGCTCAAGGCGGATCTCCCTGCGGGAGCGATCGGGGTGCATGTGGCGGGGTGTCCTGGAGCCGCATGGCCGCTGCAGAGCCGTACAGCCCTGGGGCAGTGGCTAGAGCAGTGGGCTGGGACCAGGATGCCTGGGTTCTGTTCCTGGCTCTGGGGGCAGGCAGGGAGGGGTCTCGGGATTACAGGAGTAGGCTAGGAGCAAGAGGTCTGGGGTTCTCGTCCCAGCTCAGGGAACAGGTGGGGTCCAGGACTCAGGACAAGGAGTGGAGATGCCTGGGGAGTTTTCTCCAACTTTGCCACTTAGTATCCGCTCTGGAGTAAATTGCATCAGCTCAGTGTCCTCCTTAGCTATCAGCAGGGGTGGTTGGGTAACTTCCCTCAGAGCCTGCTTTTATTTACAGACTCCCAATTCCATTGGGACTCTGCCCTGGGCAGGCCAGGGTGCGGAGAAGGATGCTGAAAGAGGAAGAAACTGGTTCCTGAATTTCAAGCGTCTTGTTTTCAGTAGGCATCTAACAAAGTTCACAAAGCTGTTCAGGGTATCAAACTTTCTGTTCTAAATCCTGATTTATGGGAAGGTCAGTGTACAGTGAGAGGAGCTGGAGGGAGATTAGATCAGGAGCTATTCAGTGGGTGTGCATATATTGAACTTTTCAAGTATACTGTGTAAGTTTCCCTGTAGGAGGAAGAGAGGGAAGGGCTTATGGGTTTTCACTGATGTGCTCCTCCATCCCAACCCAGTATGAATTCCAGCTGTTCGTTGGGCAAACATTACTATGCTGTCCCTCTGAAAATAATAAAACCTCTACAATTGCAATCTTTGAAACGAGGAGACAGCAGTAGTTCAGAAACTTTTTTTAAAACTATGGAGGGATCTTTATTGGCCCAAATGCTGTGTTTATGTGAAACCTGTTCCAGTCAAGAGCCCCCTGAGCCCTGCGAACCTCCACATCTCCTCCTCTGCCCATAAATAATTTTTTGCAAGTTTTAAACTTGTATGGGTAAGCCAGACTCATGTGCCTTAACAAAATAAGTGTGAATAAGCACACAAACTGTAAAACGTCATTAATTTAATAATTCAGAGCTCTTTTTAACATCAGAAGGAGCCATTATGATCATTCAAAGCTCTTGGTTTTGTAACGGACTCCTTAAATGTATTTGTGATTGAGTAATAATAACATGGCTCAGAATAATGACCTGTGTAGTGAGATTGTTAATGATGAACCTGCTCAAGTGGATGGTTGATGGGGGATGATTTCACCAGGTCATTGGCACCACTTCAGGATGTGAGGTGCACAGGCCTCATGCTGACCCCTTGGACAGGGTCAACTTTCACCCACATTGACCTGTGTGTGAGCTGGTTTTAGTGCTGGTGAAAGATGCCGTGTGGGCCGGAGTCCTGTGTTGATTTCCAGAGCAGCTGCTGCCTGGGGATAAGAATTCCACTGTGCCCCCTCCCCATTGTATCTCCCTGCTGGCTGGGTGACATCTTCGTGAGGGGTGAAAGGATAGTTCAGTCTGTAGGCCTGGACCTCTGCTGAGATCTCTCATGTGGATGTAGCCCAAGAGAGGGGGCTGGACTCAAACCCACCAGCTCATTTCCTGTAGGCCACAAAGAGCCGTTTGATGGCAACTATTTCTAGTCGGGCTGGGTTTGAACCAGTGACCTAGGGGTGAAGAGTTCAATAAACCCCATTGCTCTGACCCGTCCCACTTAATTTTCCTGTGTCTCATGCCGAGGCCTTCCTGTCCTTTGCCTCTGACTTCTGCCTGGCTTCTCTCCATTTTCCCTGAGCAGGACCCTTCCAGGCAATATCCACTTGGGCCTAGGCAGGGGTTTTTAGTGCACAGCTTCATAACAAGTGGCATGCTTTTCCCTTTCCAGCCATGTTACAGGGCACAGTGCCCAGCTTCCAGTAGGATGTGGCATTAGCCTTCTCCTGTTACATTGGATTCTGGGCTCCCATTATAGGAACTGCTCTGTGGACTTCGGTCAGCAGAGCTTACAACAGCCAGGCTAGAGATATCGCCATTGCCTAGGACAGCAGTTCTCAAACTGTGGGTTGGGATCCCAAAGTGGGTCCCCCAGGCTTTGGCTCCTGGCCCCAGCAAGTCTAAGCCAGCCCTGTGACCCCATTAAAATGGGATTGTGACCCACTGGCTGGGACCGAAGCCTGAGGGCTTCAGTCTTGGGCAGTGAGGCTCAGATTACAGCCCCCCCCAGAGGGGGCTGGGGGGCTTTGGCTTTGACACCCCCCCCAACACCCCAGGGTGTCAGGGCTCGGGCGGGCTCATGCTTTGGTACCCCTTGTGGGGTCGTGTAGCAGTTTTTGTTGTCAGAAGGGGGTTGCGGTGTGATGGAGTTTGAGAACCCCTGCCCTAGGGTATGTGAGAATTGCTGAAGTGAGCACTTGTTTGTGAATAAAATAGCCTTATTTAGGACAGGGATGGAGAGGCCTCCATGTGACCATTTATGTTGCATAGGCCTAAGACCATCTGGGCAGATTGCCCTCACCGGGCTATGGGTCACGGGGTAGGGAGGGAGTTGATACTTCTCAAGGTAGACCCAAAGTGCAGAAATATCTGCTGAGTGGGGTGTGTGGTGGGATTCGCACTCGGGCAGCTTTTAGTGGTGGGGATGATGTTCTCCCACCCTAAGCTGCTATGCACATGTCTGTCAGACACACCTGGCCCTCTCCAAAGATCAGCACGGTCTCCTCATAGCCTCTGTGTGCTTAGCTGGTGGGAACTGGTGCTGAATGTCCCAGCTTTGAGCCCCACTGATGACCCACAACAATGGCTCCTTTTTCACACCCAGACCCAACAGCTTTAGGAAGTCAGGCCAGGGCTTCCAATGGTGTTTTGACGCTCTTTCCTGACTCTTAATATCCTGCTTTCCGGCCTCAGGGTGGCCTCTGTTGTTTCTGGCTATCGGCAAACCTAGGAGCCTGACCTTGGGTCAGTTTCACTTGGTTTGTGTTTGGCGGGTTTTCTGCATACTCATTTGGAGATAGGAACTTTCATTTTAAATAAAAGCTTAGATCTGCGCCTGGTTAGGTGCAAAGTGTCTGCCCCTACAATCGCTCTGATCCAGTTCTCGGTACCCATCAGTTGCCGTAACTACACTGGTGTTAAACCCTAAGTGTAAATGAGCATGTGCCAGGTTAGCAAACTACAGCAATAGGTCAGTTTATACCAGTTCCTGGCCACTAATGAGAGCTGTTCCTGCCACAAGGCCTCAGGTTGTCAGAAAAAACCCAGCTCTCAGGAGAAAGTTCTCTTCTTGCTGTTGCTCAAGGTTTCTGTCAAGGTCCATGGTAACTCTTGGAAGCATTCCCTGCCATGACAGCCTGTTTCTGCTTTTCTGCCATCACTGTTGCGGTGGCTTAGGGTGACCTCCAGACGGGCAGGCCCAGCAAGAGGCTTACAGACCAGCTTTGTTTGAGACTGGAGCATGTGTGTGTGGTACCGCCCTCCCCGGGGCACCCTGGTGCTGTGAGCGGGGATGGTGTCGGGATGAATCCAAACGCTACTATCTGGGAGCATAGGCTGCCGGACGGTATTCTGTTCCACTGTTTGCCAGCACACAGGGATGAGTCAAGTGGCTGAGAAGGGACCCAACAGTCTGGATTTTGGTGGGGGTGGCTTTGCAGAGCAGATGGGTTTGTCAGGACCTGGACAAAATGGTCCGAATAAGATATTTTTAGGGTAAATTGCATTGTGGTACAGTCAGCCCTGAAAGTGACTTTAGAAACAGATAATGTTGCAAACCTGCTACATCCTGATATTCCCAACCTTTTGTCTGTGCGGGAGGCATTGAGTTTTCAGATTGGTTCAGGAAACCTCATATAATTTCAGGCTTCCATGTAGCCCCCTTCCACTAAAGCTTTGAAAGGACGTTGCAGAGAGTAAGGGATTCTTCCAGTATGCATGCGGGCCAAACAGTAACTAAATATGCTGCATTTTTAATGGTTGGGTAAAGTGAGGCACGGTGCAGTTACCTGACTTTGCCCAAGGTCACATAACAGACCAGCTGGCACCGTTAATGATAGAACACTGGCAGCTGAAAATGGTAAAGTTCAAACTGGACAAAAGATTCACGTCTTTCACTGGGAGGGTTAGCCACTGGAATGGCTTAAGAAGCGGTGTAACAAATGCTCTCTCTTGGACTCTTGAAGTTTATGTTTTAGTTAAACCTTGACTTACACAGTTAACTGCAGGAATCGCTGAGGGAAGTTCTGCAGTCTGTGTGGTATGAGAGGTCAGAGTAGATCATAGTGATCCCTTGACGCTTTAAAATCTATTTATATATGAAACCCAGGAGTCCTGACTCTGTCCTGTGCACTAGCCACTACATCCTGCTCTGAACACAAATTTGTTGATCTCAGCCATCCCCTTGCCTAGATCAGAGGCATCTTGTTTAGCCAGCGTGTTTGAAAATGAAAGAACTGTTGCTGGTAATGCAATTCTACCTAATGTATTGCTTGGTAGGGACAGCCTCCGGGATTCCTTGATCAGCTGGAGTTTTCTGTTAGCAGCGTCTGCTCAAAGCTTTAAGTATCAGATCTGACTCCCTTTTAATAACCCAAACTCATGACATCTCTTGCTGCACCAGTCTTCATTGGTTCCTGTGTCTCCTTTGTCCCATCTACTCCTACACCACACAAGTTTTCTTTATACCTGCGAGTAAGAACATGGTGTGTGTAACAGCGTGAAAGTGACCCATACTTGTCATCTTTGCGCATTTCAGTTGCTCTTTCAGAATGCTCCATGCTGCTCCGGTGCCATCTAGGTGGCCTGTCAAACTGTGTTAAAGGGAGATGAGCAGAAAGGCCATTTGATTCGATGACGCAGCAGCAGTAAAGTGTGGAGCAAAGGCTTCGTGTAGGGTGCCGAGCATTCTTTCTGGCCATTGGGACTAAAGTCAGGTTGAACATCTGATATGTGTGTGTAACCCTAGACTAGAGTGAAACTCCTCATGTAGTAATTATATAGCATAAGGGGAGGGGGGCATTCTTAACATGGGCCTTTTGGTGCTACAATGATAGATGTTGTTAATAAAATCATCCTTTAGCAGGCTTTGTTCTTCATTGGCAGAGGGATTGACTCCTTGACTTACTAGGTTTCTTCCTTAAGTTTCTGTGATCATTAAATCTTGGTAAGATAGAAAATCATCTGATTCATTCCTCCCCACTCCCCTCTCTCTCTCAGACCTATAGCTCTGTTCTTCATTGGCAGAACAGAGAATGAGAATAGAATTCTCTATTGCTTTCGTTTGAATTCCCCAAATGCCGCTGTAGTTACTATGGGCTTGCGCCACAAAAGGACTTAAAATTCCCAAGTGGCACTTCAATTCCTAGGCCACAGGGTGAGACAGTACTCCTGACTAGGTCTAAATAAGAGCCTTTTTGCTGCGCTGCTTGAGAGTTATTTTGTGCATTGACATGTCGTACTTGTCAGGTATTGATCTTGTTTGTATTGAGTTGCTCAGACCATCTCTCCGTGGCAGAGAGAATGGTGGCCTGTAAAAGATCTCATGTTTGTATTGTGGGTACTGGAAGTACTGGGTCACTTCTTTGGGTGAGCTCTGGTATTTATAATTTTTAAAAGGAGATCAAAATATTCTTACATATCAAGGAAAGTAAGTCTTGCCTTGGGCTTGGCAGTCTGATACAGATAACCTCACATCCCTTTCTAGAAACCCTGCATGAGGAACCTTGAATCTGCACAGCAGACCCCAAAAAAGGGAAGAACGGGCAGCCTTTCGTCTTGCTTAGGAAATGGAGATGGTGACAGAGATGAGGGTGTCAAAGAAGGCTTAAGCAGCTTGTCACTTCAGATCTAGCAGCCAGTCGATAAACAGGAAGTTGGAGCTCAATCAAAAGCAGATCTTCCGTCTGAGAAACTGAAGGCACCCTGGCAAGGCAGCTGCACCAGCTCTAAGCTGTTTTCACCAAGGGAGGGCTCTTCCCAGGCATCAAGATTTTTGAATCATAAGGCAGGCAGAATACATAAGCGTAAGCCCATTTACCTTCTAGAAATTCATCCATAATGTAACTTTCAAGAGAAACCAGAGGTTTGGGCTCTCCCTCTCCCGTTGTAGATAAATGAATACCATGTGGCTCAGCTTGGAGACCTTGAAAACTAAGCACGTCTGCAATTAAGATCTCCGCAAACTTTTTGCAAGAACCGTTTTTTGTGAGAGTGTCCTTGGCCTTAATTTCTCCTCCTTTACATTGACTGCTGCACTCCACCCCAGGGACAGCTGCATTTTATTATTTCTGTTTTACGTATGGCTTCAAACCTTTTAAATTGCAACTACAGTAGCCACCTGGTGCTCCAGGCACCTACTGCCTAAATTAAAACTTGCAACATGAGCATAAACAAAGGACTATCTATAAATATATCCTCTGCCCCCTATTCTCCTTTACACAGACAGCCGTGTGTGTGTGTGTGAGACAGAGAGAGAGCGAGGGTGTACAGCACGTCAGGAATGCTAATAAATCTGGGCACCACCGGACCAAGGTAGGTAGTTCCAAAATCAAAAGGTGCTGAAGCTGGGGGTGCTGTGCACCCCTTGGCTTGAAGTGGTTTCCATTATGTGCAAGGTTTACAGTTTGGTTCAAGGGCTTTCAGCACCCCCACTATACAAATTGTTCCAGCGCCCCTGCTCTAGTTTATGTTGAGGTTGCTCCAGCTTGAGAGCCCTTGCTGATTTCAGCAGTGGCCCTGTGTTTGAAGGGTGCTGTATAAACTGCTCTGAGATCCCCTGGCACTTCTTGACTTGGGCGTGCGGCTGCTAAGGAGCTTCAAGAATGCTCTTCATGTAGGCTTGGTAAGATTAGATTTTACTTGTAAACGTTGACATCACCGTGCACACACAATCCAACACACATTTCCATCGATTAATAATTGACATTTACAGATAAGCTGAGGAAAGAAAATGCTGCTTGAGAACTTAGCTGCATTTGATTTGAGGATATGTACTTTCTACGTTTTGATGTGGTGTTGACTAGCTGTGTTTTAATGGTTATATAAAGCTTTAACTTTTTGAATCTCAGTGACTACTGTCATTCAATCTGTGAAAATTTAAATCAATGCAAATTTTAAAAGCTGGAAACCCATAATTTTGCACAACTGTGAGAATTTAAATCAGGGGGGAAAAGCTTAAAAATAAATATTATGTGTCAAAATGATAACATAGGCTTGGCAGAATTCGATGTCTATCTATGGGTATATTAAGACACACAGACCGCTAAAAGGTGTAAATGGATAGAGGCAAATTCCCCGGCTGGTGCAAATTGTCATTGCTGCATTGGTTAATTCAAAGTAAAAACCTCTAAGTTCCCCAGTATTTTTATAAAGTACTGAGGGCCAACAGGATTGTTATCTCCACAGAACAGAAATATCAGTCTGGTTGCATCTTTGCAGCTGTTTGTTGCAGCCAGTGCTTATCTGTGTAGCCTTTGGATAACTCTGATCCTGAGGAGAAGCCCTGAGGGGCATAATGCTGTGTGTGTTTTGAGGTGGCAAAGGAGTCTAAGAGCCTTAAAGAAAAACACACGCTGCCCATCTGTGTGTGACTCGGGTAATGTTTTTACATGGGACAAGTAACTGTGCAACTTTTTCTTCCTCTGTGTGGTAATTACTTGGTGGTAACTTCCCCAACGGTTCCTAACTTTTGATGATGTTTCAGAATACACTAGTCACATAGCCTCGTGTTCCCTTAACGGACCCCTCTGAGGAAGGGAGATGGAGGGGTTGGTGTAAGGGCTTCTTGGTGGAGTTCTTTGTAGCAGAAGGTAATTATTCCAGTAGCCTTGAGGCCCCAACCTAGATTTGGGTCCTGTAGTGTTAGGCTCTATATTGACTCTTAATAAGAGACAGTCCCTGCACCAAAGAGCGTGGGGTGTGACTTTTCAAAGGTGCCTAAGGGAGTTAGGTGCCTAACTCTGTCAGATGTTTTAGAAAAAAATCTCCCCTTTAGAATTTAAATAGAGCAAATGGAGAAAAGGTGGAAGAAAGTCAGTATTCTCGTTGTCTGAGGCCCAAGGAGAGGAAGCGACTTGCCCACGGTCACCCAACAAATCTGGCGGAGATGGGAATTGAATCAAGATCCTGTCAGCACCAGGCCAGGGTCTTAATTACATGAACACTGTCCATTCCTCTCAAAATAATCATAGAATATTAGGGTTGGAAGAGACCTCAGGAGGTCATCTAGTCAAGAGACTCCACCCTCAGGGAAGATCAAACTGAGGTCGTACAAGGTGGTTGGAAGCTTTCCCAGGCAAGACATCTTGTTGAAAGGTTGATCTTCAGCCATACAGCTGCGAATCTTCGTTGTATGTATGTGCTTCAGCATCAGTCTGTGCGTCTTGGATGCAGCCTTATTGCCTCTTCTCGGCTCGCCTATCAGTCACCCATCCCTCCGTCCCTGCTGTCTTTGTAATTGCAATTGCTCTTGTCTGAGAGATGGATGGATCCCACCCCTCCCCCACAGCAATGCCGTCTCTGCTCTGTTCCTCCCTTCTGAGCTCGCATAGAATAAGACATAATAAGACATAATTTCCTCATTTATGGGTTTCAGAGGGATTTTTCGCGCATCCTGGTTTCAGCTTGACCTATGGACGCTCATCCATTCTGTTTGGATATCTATGCCGGCCGTCCGGCCCCATTACTCATACCCCCTCTTGCTCAGTCTTGAATTTTTGCTCTTACAAAGAGGGCACGAGGAGCTTGTCGCTGGTTCTCTACCCATGTTTCTGCTGAGCGGTCAGGGAGAAATGGATGTGTAAGTGCATTGCAGGATCTGCCCTGTGAGTATGTTGTTTGTTTCTATAGCAGTAATTCTGTCCACTTAATATCTTAGTTTCATATCACTCTTCATTCAGAGGTCACAGAAATTCTGGTGTGAATGTCAGTGTTATCCCTGTTTTACTGATGGGGGCAGGGGAGAGAGAGAAGGGAAAAATGGTCCAAGTCAGTGGCCGTGCTGGGAATACGTCCCTTATCTCTGCAGAGGTCAATCTGTGGGCCATGGTCTTTGGCGAGCTGGCTGGAAAGGAGGTTGTTGAGATAGATGTCCAGGCTCCTCACAGGTCAGCCTGATGGCCTCTGAGAATGTCTGTGAATGAGGAAAAGCCTAGCTGCCTCTGCTAGAAACTGTTACGTGATCCGCAATGGGCAGGGAATTGGTCCACAAGAGAATCTCTCTGTTAGGATGCGGACTGCACTACACACTACGACACTTTTCATCTGAGGATCTCTTTACGAGCACTGAACTTCTCCACACTCGAATGAGGTAGAGAAGTGCTGTTCTGGACTTCTGCCACTGATAAATCAGGATTTTTCCCTTTGTAAGTCCATTGTTTCCCTCCTTGGAGGTGAATAACATTGAGATCAGTTGTGAAGTTAATGAGTCAGATTACACAGGTACATTTCTGCCCTATCAGAATGGTTCCACATACATGCTCAATCTAAAAAAGGGAGAGGAATGATACAAGACTCAGACCACAACATGGATACTAAAACATTGAGAGGCAGTGTCGTCTAGTGGACAGACCATTGGACTTGGAGTTAGGAGACTTGGTTCTGTTTCCAGCTTTGCCACTGATCTTTTGTGTGACCTTGGGCAAGTTGCTGTTCTGTGCCTCAGTTTCCCCTCCCATCCTTTGTCTATCTAAATGGTGTGCAGATCTGGTTTTAGTTCCTGTCTGTGCTATGGATTTCCTGGGTGACCTTCATTTCTCTGTATCTAAGTCTCCCCATCTGTAAACTGGAGACAATACTACTTTTCCCCAACTTTAAGACTGTACAAGTTCTTCAGGGGAGGCATGGTCTTTGCTACATGTCGGTGCATTAGCTAAACACAATGGAACCCCGATCACAGCTGTGACTTGTAGGGCTATGTCAGTACTGCTAATAATAATTGTCCTGAGTTCATAATGTGGCAGTCTAAACATGGCTCATGTTTGCCTGACCAGTAACACACCTCTGGTCAATAGTAATGTTTGTTAGAGCCTCCAGTGAGAAAAGAGTATTTCCTTCTAATTTTTCTAAGTGAACATTGCCTGCCTCCCTCCAGTTCATTCACAGCCTAACCCAACTATTTCAGCCTTGTTGAGGTGGTTGTGAAACTCAGTAGCAATAAGCTAGGAAATGAAAAGCCGAATCAGTCTTTCCGTTGTTACTTGCGTTATTATTTTGCGTTTCTGTTCTCCTTTTTCAGGACAATGCCCCGTGTTAGCTGTAGCTTTGAATTTCCTGCCCTTTGTCTGCTTGTGTCTCGCGCTTGCTGTTGCTGGGTTTAAATATAGGCTTTTATGCTTGGGCCACTGCTGGATTTAGAAGCATGGAGTTGGAATGTAACTGCAGTTTTGGTCAGGGTTGTGCCAGTGTGGGATGGGAGAGGGTATCCTAACTGTGACCCAGAAGAACTGGGAGCAGGTATTTCTGACCCAGTCATTGGCTCCCGTGTGACTGCAGGCAAGTTAACTCATTGTACTTTCATTTCCTGTTCTGTAAAATATCCACTTCCTTGAGGTGTGAAGCAAACTAGCTTATTTGTGTGAGGGGCTTTGAGATCCAGGAGCGACTTCCCTGTGCAGTAGTGCTGTGAAATACGCTCCAGACCCTGCTACCACCGCGTGGATCTGCCATCAACTTCAGTGTGATACTGAGCTACAAGACCCTGTATCTTTAACTTAACACTTGGGCCCTTCTCTTCAAGATGGATGAGAAGGACTGAGCAATTTCCTTAGGAAACGAATAACAATAATACCTGGATCTCAGAGTGCTTCTCATCCGCAGAGTTAAAAGCACTTTACAAAGTTGGTCAATAATAGTATTGCCATTGTACAGCTGAGGAAAGTGCGTGTGTGTTGTGTATAAAGTGGTGGATATTTTTGGCATGAAACCTTCTCTTTGAAGTTTGGTCCTGAAGTTTTTTGCTGCAGGATGGCCACCTTAAGATCTGCTATAGTGTGGCCAGGGAGGTTGAAGTGTTCTCCTACAAGTTTTTGTATAAACCTGCCATTCCTAGTATCTGTCTGGTTTGGCCGATGTACATAGCAAAGGGGCATTGCTGGCATATAATGGCATATATTACATTGGTGGACGTGCAGGTGAATGAACCGGTGATGGTATGGCTGATCTGGTTACGTCCTGTGATGGTGTCGCTGGTGTAGATATGTGGGCAGAGTTGGCATCTGGACCAGACTTCCAAGAGAAACTGCTGAGCTTCAGTTCATCTGCAAATTTGACACCATCAGCTCAAGATTAAACAAAGACTGTGAATGGCTTGGAACTACAAAACCAATTTCTTCTCCCTTGGTTTTCACACCTCAACTGCTAGAACAGGGCCTCATCCTCCCTGATTCAACTAACCTCGTTATCTCTAGCTTGCTTGCATATATATACCTGCCCCTGGAAACTTGCACTACATGCATCTGACGAAGTGGGCATTCACCCACGAAAGCTCATGCTCCAAAACGTCTGTTAGTCTATAAGGTGCCACAGGATTCTTTGCTGCTTTTACAGATCCAGATTAACATGGCTACCCCTCTGATAATAGAAATACAAGTGTTCTGTTAATTGTGTCTCCCTGGGTCGGCTTACTGTGGTGCACTTGCAGTGATTCTCTTTACTTTCCCCTAACCTGACTTTTCACATTTCCACTTTTAGGTCCATTATTTGAATTGGAACTTTCTATTTTGCTATCTGATGTGGCTGACAGATGGATTCAAAGCTCTGAAGTCAGTGGAAAAACTCTCGCTGAGTTGACTGGGCTTTGGATCCGGCCCAGTCTGCATATATTAACATGGAAATGATGCAGTGATTAATGCAAATTTCTCTTGTATCTTCTCCCTCCACAATTCAGATCTCTGCTCCTAATGAAAGAAGATCGTGAGGATGGATTACTGCAGCCAGTCATCCCTAGTCCCCTGTGGAAAAGACAAATACATTTCAAAGTAAGATTGCAACCAGAGCTTAATGCAGAAATATTGTTGGTATTATGATTTATTTATGAAAGGCCCTGGTGACTGGTGGAGGAGGGGCAGATGCAGACACACACAAAACTTAAAAGCTGTGGATAGAAGTGGAATGGGAGGTGATCTCTCTAGCAATTGATAATGCAAAGCATGGAAAAATCCACAGAGGAGCCTTGGTGGGGGGAGAAGGCGGGGGTTGGACTAGACGACCTCCTGAGGTCCCTTCCAATCCTGATATTCTATTATTCTAATTCCCCCATCTTTGCAGAGTTAGACACCTCCTAATTGGAAGTGTTGTGCAAATGCTATGTGTCTGTCCTATGGTATTTTAGTAGAAACGTTACCTAGATGACACCTAATAGTCCAGCGACTGAGCAATTTGTGAGATGCCTGGTTGAATGGATCAGAGGTTGAGTTACTTTTGCATGGGAACAAGTTATTCTCATGTTGAAAAAAACAAAATGCCTCTAGAGGTCAGGAAAATACTGCACCTGCCGCACTCCGGGCCAAACTGACCAATGGAGTAGTGCAAAACAGGCAAAGCTACCCAGAGGACTAGGCCCTAGGGCCCTAATTCTTAAACATATTTATGTTCGTAACCTCCATTGAAATCGACGGGACTTAGGTGCCTAAACAGCTTTAAGGATCTGGACCTGTGTACCTATGCTAGGTCTCTCTTTTCCCTCCCCTCCTCCCATTCAGTATCTACAATGGTGGTGCTGTTTAAACTGTAAGATGGGGGGGCTGGTGCAGTGAATAGACATCAGAAATGTGTTGTGATGGGGGCTGTTTTTTTTTATTTTGACAATAAATGTGGTACAGAGTCAAGTGACTGTGTGTTCCCTAAGCTGCTTGTCTTGCAGCCTTGATGTCTGCTTCATCAAGGTTGGTCGGTCTGAGTTTTTTGTTGCAGTGGTTTTTTTGATCATTGGAAGAAGCGCCCCCGGCAAAGCCCAGACAGCATTTCTCAGGGCAGTGTTGGCTGTCAAGACACAGTAGTTGTGGCTGCGCACTCCTTACTCTTGACCGGGAGATGCAATAAACAAGCATTGATGGCCCCCATATTTGGGGCATGTGCTTAGAGGGGGCAAAATCATTGCCCATCTGTAGGGCCGATATGTTGATGACCCTGCAGATTGTTTTTTTGAAGGGCTTATGGAAACAAAATGGGAAGTGATTGGTTATGGTTCTCTGGGTGTCAGTTTTTCCGCATTTCCAAATGTGCAGCTGGCAGCACAGAGTGGCACAGTGTACTACTTGACCCATGGTCTCCTAGCGGTCTAAGAATTGAAACAAGGTGCTCTGAATTTCAGTGCCCTAATTTAGCTGCTGGAGACCCCCTGCATTGGGGACTTGCTCCCCAAACGTATCTAACGAGTGCCTTAGAGTATTCAGGAATCTTCCTCACCCCCAATTTCCACTTGCTTCTCTAATTTGTTATGCCTGTTTAATTAAGGAGTGGATCCTGCACTTCATAAAGGGGTTAGGCCTTATTATTGATCACATAGAGAGCACTCATGGTAGTAAATCCAGGGATTCCTCCAAGCATCTGGCTTTCGAAGGGCCCGTAAGCTACTGCAAGGGAGGGAGACACTTCGACACACTACACATGCAGAGACGCCTACGTGTTCCAGGGAGGAAGGATGGTCCTGTGGTTAAGATCAGGACTCGGAAGTTCTGCACTTTATTCTTGGCTTTATCGAAGACTGTCTGTCTTGGTCAAATGAATTAATTGCTCAGGGCTGCACTTTGCCTTCTGTGTGGATAATACTCCTTGCCCCAGTCGTGTCTGTTTAGAGCACAGACAGTCTCTGAGTGAGAGAGAATCTAGGTACTGTGATAATGGTCACCAGCTCCAGATTCCAGGTTACTGCTCAGTAACTGCCTGGGAAGAATCCCTACTGGAAAGCATGGGCCACCTGGCACTCGTCGTAACAAGGACTGTGCTCTGTTAAGGTCCATCAAGGCAGGCTGAGGTAAGGGGGAGGAGAAGGAAAGGAGGTGTATGTGTACAGGGGTGAGGGTGGGCAGTCCTGTGTATGACAGCCTGTCCTCACTATCCCCATATCCGGAGTAGTAGGAGTTACACAGAGGCCTCATGCACCCCTAGGGAGCAGTGAGTTTCCCTCTCGAGATGGCAGCTGTTGTGCATGAAGGTTGGGAAGAGGGTCATGTGTTTCCACCTCGGCATGTTTGTGCTTTTCCCCAACACGCCCCTTTTCCGTGCAGTGCGAGTGGAAGCCGAGACAGGGAACGACCAAGGTCTGATCTCGTAGCCCTCAGTCGTTGAATGCAAGCTCTGGATATGGCTGGATTAAGCCATCAGTGCTATGGACCCACACCAAGGGCCTCGTCTCCCACAGTCAGGAGATCCCATGAGAATCTCTGCTTTCATATCTAAGAGAAGATGTTTTTCCATGCCCTGCTGTTGTAAAGAAAAGCTTGAAAGAGCGATGTGAGCATAACCACTCCAGTGACTCCTGCCGCAGCCTGCAGACGGTCTCCTGGGCAGATTCCAGGGCTGTAGGAGTGGGGTATCCTGAGCCTGGCCAAAGACAAGTAGTGGCAAGTCTCTCAGCAGGGCATTAGATGGCTCTGCCATGGGACGCCTGCTTCTGCCGTCCCATGTAGAGGCAGGGCTGCGGGGTCATGAGGCGTTGTGCGTATGATTAGTTTGCCTTAATCCAGCCCTGACTCTGAAAAGTCATTCCTGACTCCATCAAACCTGCTTCAGGTCAGCCCCTTCAGGCGCTTTGATACCACAGGACCCGGTGCAGCATAAGAACCTGAGTTTCTCAGGCTTTGGTTCTTTCCTCGTCTCCTTGTGACTCCTTGCCTGCATTAATGTTGTTTATCTTCCAGAAACGAACTGCTGTTGCACCTGAAGACCTACAATTTGTATTATGAAGGTCAGAATTTGCAGCTCCGGCACAGAGAGGTGAGAAATCAACGCATACCCATCTAGCAGGCTGGTCTTGTGACTTAGATGGAGGAGACTGCGTGGAAAAACGATACCGTCTGGGTCAATGCCCACCTTGGAGGTCAAAAAGTGATTGCTGGCAAAGCAAGCTGATGGCTGGTTATTATTGCAAGGAGGAGCGCTACAGCTTTGGGGTCTTGATTTTCTATTTTGTAGCTATTTTACAGAGGGAGGTATAGAGATCCAATGGGCTCTCCCCTCTCCTACACGATCACCTTTTGGAATCAATGGGAATTGTGACGCTGATTTAAATGGGAGTGGGATCCAGTTTCTTCCTGGGATTCAAAGGTTAAGGCTGGAATGGGAACACCATGATCCTCTAGACCAACTTTTTATCAGTAATATCATTGTTCCTTAATGATGCATGATTTAAACCTGTTGCCCGTTGTGTGCTTTGGGATGCTTTTGGAGTATCGAGTGCACTGCTCCTGAGAGAAGGTGGGCTTTTAGGTAGAGCAAAAGGCTGGGAGTCAGGACTCCTGGGTTCTTTTCCCAACCCTGGGCGGGGAGCATAGTCTAGGGTTAGAACAGGGGATTTCTTATCTACATTAGAAAGTAGTATCTCACTAACTGTACTGATGTTGTTAGAGACATAACTACATTTACTGGGTGCAGCCATATCTCCATAAAGGTGCTTTTTACCAGTATACTTATTTCCGTATGGGAAAGGGAATAAGCTATACCAGTACAAAGCCTCTTTATACTGGTGTAACTTCCCCTGTTCTAGGGCTTGTACCAGTATAACTACATTGGCTTAAAAAAATTGTGCCCCTAAGCAAAATATTACTCCTAAAACTTAAGCGTAAACCAGGCCTGGAGTCAGGACTCCTGGGTTCTGTTTCCAGCACTGCCCAATGGCATGATGTCACACAGTGAGTAAATCCAACAACACTAGGCTTTCCATTTCCCTGGTCATATCATGGATATGGAGATGATATGGCCTCTCTCTCAGGTTGTGAGGCTTTGTTAGTGACGATCAAGTGTTTGGAGACCTTGGGGGGGTTGGGGGGCAGGATGGCAGGGCTGTGTGTTTAGATCCGCCTTGTCGAGGAGGAGAGGGCTCTGGCCAAGGTATCGCTCTGAGATGTTGACGTGTTCTTGTGTTTGCTGCCCAGGAGGAAGGCGAGTTCATTGTCGAGGGTTTGCTGAACATCTCCTGGGGCTTGCGCAGGCCCATCCGGCTGCAGATGCAGGATGACAACCAGCGGATCCGGCCTCCTCCTTCCTCCTCCTCTTGGCACTCTGGCTGCAACCTGGGCGCACAGGGGTCAGTAGATGGTCCACTCTGCCTAGAAAGGAAGCTGTTGTTAGAACTCCCAAGCATGGATTCATTGTCTTGATAGAGACATCCATGGATGTCTGCTAGACCACACACATGCAACAGCGGGACCCAACATGCAGCTCCAGAAAGAGGTCGATGGGGTTTTCCTCTCTAATGAGGTTGAATTAGGGCTTATTGCCAGTGTCATCTGCAGTCACTGGGGGAGAGTGTTGAAATTCCTGACGTGAAGAATTGAGTGATGTGTGCGTTATCACTTGTATTGCAGTCTCACCTAGAGGCCACAACCAGGAGCACAGCCCCATTATGCTAGGTGCTGTACAAACACGTAGGAAGACATGCTCGGTCTTGAAGAGCTTACGTGCTAAATAGGGTGGAGGGGAAACTAAGCACAGGGTGATGAAATGCCTTACTCAGGGTCACACAACGGGTCAGTGGCAGAGCCGAGAACAGACCCCAGGTTTCCCAAATCCTGTTCTGGTGCCCTCTCCACTAGGCCACACTGCCACACTACTGGTTGCTTTCATCTTACAACTGTGTGCTAAGCTCTTCCCATCTGAGCTGGTCAGCGCTACGGTGATGGTTTGTACAGCCCTATGAGGGGAGATTGGGGAACTTCTGTAGCCCTACTGCTGCAGAGGAGAATCTGGCTAGTTGGCTCATTGCGGAATAGACTAGCACTACTGGTGTAGGCAGTTGTTGGTGCTCAAAGCCTCAGTACATCTAAGGTGAACTTTTCACATCTCCTGTCATCTTGCCTGAGATGCTTTCTTTTGCCTCGCCTAATAAAGCTGCTGTCTACAGTCACTAAGTCCTTACTCCTGTGATGGGCAGGTCCATCTGAGGGCTCTACCAATGCAGTCTGCTTATTTTAGAGAACCAGTTGGATCATGGGAACTGAGACAGCTGGGGCTTTCTTTCTTTCCCAGCTGTACCACTGACTTGTTCAACATCACAGAACTCCTGCATCCTTCAGTTTCCTATCTCTGAACTGGGAACCTCTCGTAAAGCTGTTGGAGGTCTGTGGATGGAAACAATCTCCTGTACAATTGCTGGTTGGTGGTATTAATTCTTCGTTGCCAGTTGGCAAACAAACATGAGAGACAGCCTGGTGAATTCCCATCTTGCAGTGCTGCTTTTTGTGTGCGCATCATCGGAAAGGCAGTGAAAAGCAACCCAATCTACAACAGAAGCTAAATTTGCTTAGGTTTGCTATAGAGTGAACTTTTCCCTGGTTCTATTTAGAGTCAGTATATTTCACTTATTCGATATTTTAACATATCCCGTAGGAGGTATTCTAACTTCTTGATTTGCCAATAGAATTATTTTCCTCACTTGGCTCTTGCAACTTCCCTACAAAGAGTATGTAACTTTAATACAGCTTTCTTCTCTCTGGCCCAGCTAGGGTGTGCCTTATTTTCCCACCATCAGATCTGGCTGTTGGCTCAGTTTCCGTGCAGATTGGATAGTTCAGCTCTCTGGCTAACCCAAAAACTACACCTTCCAGAGTAAATTAAGTCAAAAAGGGGGGAAAAATAGGAGTCACTGGGTAATAGTCACTCGCGTTTACCTTGAAGGGCTAACGCAAGTTAAAACTACAACTGCCTTGTCCACGTTTTATATTTTTTAAATCACATGTTAAGATTTAAGCTTTTTTTCCCTAGTGAAGATGGGACCTTATCTTTTGCGCCTTGTGTTAACTGATTGTCTCATGTTAATTGACACTTGACATATTTGTAAAGACTAGTTTGGACGTTTTTCCATGGGTATGTTTGTAGCAAATATTTGGACTTTTACCCTAGACTAATCCTTCTTCACGCAAGGTACAAAAGTCCGGTGAAGACAAGGCAACAAAGAGCTGTCTCTGCTATGACAGAGACCCAAATGAAGCTCCTTGCAGGACTGGATAACAGCACTTCCTTTAGCATAGCCAAATGCAAAATTATACACCAAGGAACACAGGCCAGACCTACAGATCGGTGGACTATATCCTGGAAAGCAGCGATTCTGAGGGAGAGTTAGGGGTCACACAGACAATACATGTCATTGAGGAGACAGACTGGAGTACTGCATCCTGTTCTGCTGTCAGCGTTCTGCAAAGGACACCAAAACAATTACAGAGAATGCAGAAAAGGAGCCACAACAATGATTTGAGGGCTGGAGAAGATCTCACAGTGAGAGACTTTAAGAGCTCGCTCTGATTAGCTTACCAGACTGAACAGTGACTTGATACAGTGTAGAAACCACAGGGAGAAAACAGTTGGTATTAAAGGGCTCTTTCATTTAGTGGAGAAAGGCAGAACAAGAATGGTTGGAAGCTAAAACGAGACCCATTCAAATTGGGAATAAGGCACCATTTTAAAGTTTTTTATATTTATTTATTTTTAAACAAACCACGCAGAGAAGAGATGGATTGCCTGTCTTTGCCTTTAACTCAAGGCTCCATTCTGTTCTGGAAGATATGCTTTAGCCAAACACACGTTATGGGGTAACAACTGGGTGAAATATTAGGGGCTGTGATATACAGGAGATGAGACTAGATTATCTGATAGTCCCTTCTGGCCTTAAACTCTTATGAGAATATCTATACATGTGACCAGGAGAGAGAGATGGGAAAGTTAACTTTGCCTCCACCTAGGTGGTTTAGAATATTACAGAAAGGAAATGAATGCTAATGAGCCTCTTGCCAAAAAAAAAAAAAAAAAAAAAAGGAATTTAGTCTCCTAGCCCCCACTGTGAAATAAACCAGTATTATCACTGTTTTACATCTTGGTAAACTGAGCCATGCGGAGATTATGCTGTCCGTCTGTGGCAGAACTGGGAGAAGTCCCAGTTCACTGTCTTGACTGTAAATCTCATCGGTCCTGTCTCCCTCTCCTCCCTTCCTGTCCTTACGATTTTTACATCATTTCATTGTTGAGTGAAACCTCCTTATGTCTTGTCTTGCATCATGCGACCGTTGGAATCATTGTATTGCTGCCTGTCTTACTTCACGGTACTTTCTTCGCATCATTCTGGTATGACCACATTGTTTTTTATGATGTGGGGGCGGAGGGGACCACTGTGGGTGTTGTACAAACATATTCCATGGGATCGATCGCTGAGAGAAAATTATCCTATATTTTGAAACATTTGATATAACCCAGTATTTGTTATGAGATCGTCTCTTCAGCAGTGAAGCCCAACAAAGCTTACTGTTGAAAACATTCAGCTTAAGTAAAGTTGGCTGGGGGGTGGGGGAGAATAAAAGGGGAGGGGAATTTGGGGGAAACGTCATCCTTTCTCCCCCCCCCGCCCCCCATAAAAATCAGTTTAGATGAAAACTATAGCTGGAAAATCTACATACAGAACATTTCCACTGGCTGAGTAGTTTGATATTAATAGCTGAGATGGGGACACAGTTATAGGGCAGTAATCCTGCGCAACACATTGTTTTTTGCTTTGCTCTGTTATCAAAAGGGATCATTACACCTCCTTTAAATCTCCAGAAATGTGGGCAATCTCCTTTAGAAAGCCACCTGATCTTTCCAACTGCATAAAATTCTTACTGATTTGCTGATATTACAGCTAATGAATTGGACTTGTCAAATGATAAACTTTTGATTGAACTAATAGATTGACTTTGAATTGACTGTCTTACCATGACCAGTGCATTCCATTTATGTGTGTGTTAAGATGTGGGGCGCATTGAAAAACAATACTTAAAATCATCATGTAGGCACTGAATTCCATGGCACTTGGACACACTGTTTTTTGCCATAGCATCTAGAGACCCACCAGTCTACTCTGGGTACTATATGGTCTCACAGTACAACAGTGCCTGCCCCAAAGAGCTTACAATTTTAATACACAAAAAATGGGCGGGAGAATAGAGAGAAGCGAGCTGTCTCATGTCATCCAGCAGGTTAGAGCCAGGAATAGAACCCAGTTTCCTGACTTCTAGCCCTGAATGTGATCTCCTGGACCCATTACCTCTGCATAGTTATTGAGAGCAGAATGTGACTTGGTGCAAGTGCCAGCTACTAAGAGAACTGAAGTCATGCAGTGGCATTGCACGTCACTACAGAGGGGTGTACATCACCAGCAGTGTTTTAGCCAAGTTAAATCTGAGGGTCACTTCAACATTCTCCCCAGTTATTCGACTTTGTGGGACTAAAAGCCTAAAATCTCTCCCTGCTGTAGTGTGCAGAAGTAAATAGCATATTGAAAACTAGGGTAGCAGAAATTCTCTGCTACATCCAACAATGGACACTGTCTTTTGAATTGCTTTACAGACTAATGGGAGTTGAAATGAAACCTAGCAAGCTTTTGCCTTGTCAAATAGGGAGCCCACTCTTGCCTGTGATCCAAAATTTCAGTCCCAACCTTCTTGGCTTCCAGTGTGTGCGTGTGCACGGGTGTATGTACCTCAGTCCGGTATAAAACTGGCAAGTATCCAGGGATGAAATTCACCCCTGTGTGGAGGGCAAGCAAAAGTGGGCTGGCCCTTTTGCACAAGGGTGAATTTCCACCTCGCTTGTATTTTGTGTAGGGTTATCTGGCCTGGCTACGTACTCTGAGATACGAACCTTACTTGAACTTTAAAAAACAAAACAAAACAAAAAAACCCCACTATCACATACCCACTAAATGAGACACCCACATCTGACAGTCCATTCATTATGTGTGAGAAAGTGAGCTCGGTGCATTGGCTGGTGACTTTTTGATTGTGTATTGTAACAGTATGTCTGTCTCTTCATTAGGTCTGCAGTGAAGCCAAGTATCATACCCGATATTCAGATTACAGATGTTGACACCCCCACGGATGCTGATGACTCCGGGAGTGGAACAGGTGAGACCAGGATGGTGGATTTGCTAACTAATCTGTTATATTTCAGTAGGCTGTTCCAGTATAAACCAAAGGGGTGATGCCCCATGCCTAAAACTTTTTGGCTTTCTTTTATTCCAATCTCTTTGATTCGGTGGAATCACTCTGCCAGAAATTATTCTTGCACGTGTCTTGCATGAAATGGTTTATCTATCTATCTATATTATAAGTAGTGATGCCTTTAGTTATGGTCGCCCAAGAGTTTCCACCACTTTTAAACGGTGTACAGTAATTAAGACCAAGGGCCACACACTGAATAACAAGGATAAGAAAAAACAATCAATAGCTGCTTGTTCAGTGAGCACTGTCCATCCCATGCATTGAATGAGTCAGGGGTTCCACTGGTTTGTTTTTTTAACATGGCCTATTCTTGTATCTTCCTCCCCAACCACTCTGGCCTTACCGCGTTCAGATTCCCCGGGAAGGGAGTATTGTTGCTATGTTAACCTGTTGAGTTCTTTAAGCCTAACCGAAAATATCCACCACAGACATCTCGGGGAGCACGTTAGTGTGGGACCAGCGTGGCCTTTGCTGTTTGCCCAGAAGCTGTGCAGGTGTCACAGAAGCTACTCCAAAAGCCCAGCGTGAAACCCCAAAGGAAAGCAAGTGTTGTTGAGTAACAATCTCCACTTGTCCCCTTGCTTCCCTTTCCTTTGGCAGTCCCCCTGCGCCCCTGGTGCCTGAGTTTCCCCCGGCTTTCCAGAGGAAGAATAGGGGCCATTGTTTAGCAGCGTTACCATGGAGAAGTAAACATTTCTAAGAAGTTCCTCCCTTCCCCCCCCCCCCCAGCTGCCTGTGCACACAGAGTTGAGTCTGAAGGGCCTTTCCTGTGTACAGAGCAGAGGGAGGTTTGTCTCTGCTCCAGGCATACTTTAGTATAGTAACCCTTACCATGCTGGTGTTGTGCCATCCTGTTGCCTTAAGCTCTGATCCTGCCTGATCTTCCACCCTAAGCAGGGTTAGGTTGGATGGGAGACTGCGCAAATGCTGTAGGGAATGGGGTTGTTCTTCACTAGGTGGTTGTTTATATTCCTGTTGGGATGAGAGGATGGGGAACTAGTCCCTGCTCTGAACAGAGACACAGGGAAAGGATCTGACTGGCCAAGGTCTCTGTGGCAGAGCTGGGAATAGAATCCAAGTCTCCTTTCCCTGGATCCTATATCCTATTCCTGGGACCAAACTACCCCCGATGCTCCTTTTTGTGTCTTGGTGCTGAATGGGTGCCCCTATATGGTGTTAGCAGGTGAGGTGCTGCCAAAACTGCCCTCTTAGGACAGAGAAACAGAAGACCAGATCATTTGGGATCAGTAAAGAGACCCATGGCCTGTCTTCCAAGAGTGTGGATGGAGAAGTCCTGGGACAAGGCAATCTGTAATCACAGTTTGCCTGTCTGGATCTCCCTGCAGTTCTGGCTGGCTGATCCGTTTCCCCTCCTTGACTGCCGTGCAGTATCCCAAGACACTGTTAAGATCCACCATGTTGCTCTCTGGAGATGGCTGCTTTTCAGCAGTAGATGAAACTGTTCCTGTATAATCATGACAATGTGCTTTGGGATCTGTTGGGAGGGAAAGTGCTATCTAAATGTTAATTTTCTAAAAGGCTAATGCACAGTTAGGAATCTTCTCTATTGTGGGTAAGTAGCTCTCAGTGCGTTTAATGGGTGTGCCTGTCTTGGGACTCATTCTAAGGCCTTCTTTACCGGGGCAATCTGACTATATCAGAGGAAGCTGCATGTGAGTCTGTAAAAACAGGAAGTCTACATCCTTTCGTTGCATTATGTTCTTTCTCGGGGACTGGCTGGTGGGGTAGAGAGATGAAATTGTAATCTGGGTTGGGCCTGAAAGGGCAATTGCAACCCTATGTGGTTTATATCACGGCGTCTTATGGACATGCCTTTTCTCGGTTTCCGTTTGTTTTTCCACCTTGCCCGTTAAGACACCTGGATGCTTTTCTGCTGGTATAGAAGTGGCGTCTGGCATTTGGGCATTGGGAGCCACATGATCCCTACTTAGCTACTCGCTCACTCTGTGGCCAAGTCGCTTGTCTGAGGCGCTGAGCGCGTGTAGCTCCCATTAGCACTTGAGGTTGTTGGTGCTCAGAATCTCTGAAAGTAGGGCTCTGACTCTCTCTCTCTTAGCTTCCCTACGTGTCAAAGTGCCTGATACGTCCCTCCCTGGCAGCTGTGTTGAGGGCTGACTACCTGGTATGTGCGAGGCACTTGGAACACAGCAATCGCCATCTCAGGGTTGGCTATTATTACTTGTCTGAAGTATCTTGAGAGGTGTCTTCTATTAATAGCGTGGCATTGCAAAAACGTTTATTGTGATTGTCTAATATGCCCATAAAACTGCTACATAATGGACATCTAGGTCTCCTCATGAATGTTGGGTCACTGTTTCCTGTCTGTGTGGGGGGATGGAACGAGCAAGAGATTCTGTTGGCGTGGACGTGCTTTGAATTAAAAACCAAACAAAACAAAAACACAAAAAACTAAGTCCTAGCTCAAGTGGTTCATTAAAAATGGATGAACTACTATTTCATTATAATCTGGATATGGGCCAGTTTTCATTCAGAGATGTTAAGTATTGGCTTGCGTCTCCTGTTCTCATTTTAAAAAAATGTTCAAATGTGACAAGACGAATAAGATGCTTAACTTCATAAAAGGGAGGCTGTAGCCAAGTAGTTGCATGGATTTACACTGCAATTGTGAATTAATAACCTCCATCAATAAATGAGAGAGACAGTGTGGGTTAATAAGTAATCCAGCAGCTAAGATTATATTGCACTAGATCTAGTTGGTTTCAGGCTAAAAAATGCAGAACTTAGCATCACTTTAAACCAGGAGTGGGGGATCTTTTTTTCTATCAGGGGCCACTGACCCACAGAAAAAATCAGTCGTGGGCCACACACAGCCCGGTGAGGGAGGTGGGGATTGTGGAGGCTCGGGGCTTCCCCTAGGCTCCATGCAGCGGATTAGGGTGTGGGAGGGGTGAGAGCTCTGGTGTGGGGTCTGGAGTGGGACAGGGAATGAGGGGCTTGGGATGCAGGAGGGAGCTCTGGGTCAAGGCCAGGAGGTTTGGAGTGTGGGAGCAGGCTCAAAGCTGGAGAAGGAGGTGCGGGGTCTGGGAGGGAGTTCGGGTGTGGGAGGGGTCTCAGGGCTAGGGCTAGGACAGGGGGTTGGGGTGTAGGGTCTGGGAAGGAGTTAGGGTGCAGGAGGGGGTTCTGACCTGGGAAAGGGGGCTTGAGGTGCGGGCTCTGAGGTAAGTACTGCCTGGCCACGTGGCTCCCCGATGGTGGCACAGTGAGGCTAAGGCAGGCTCCCTGCCTGTCCTGGCTCCACACTGCTCCCAGAAGTGGCCGCCATCTCCGGCCCCTAGGCGGAGGAGCCAGGGTGCTCTGCGCAGTGTGCGCTGCCTGCACGTGCAGGCCCCACCCCCGCAGCTCCCTTTGGCCACGGGTCCCGGCCAGTAGGAGCTGCGGTGCTGGCGCTGGGGGCAGGGGTAACACATGGAGCTTCCCTGATCATCCCTGCGCTTGGCTTTGGTGAGGCGTCAGCTGGAGTACTGTGTCTGGTTCTGGGTGCCACAGTTCAGGAAAGATGTGGACAAACCAGAGAGAGTCCAGATGAGAGCAGCAAGAATGATCAAAGGTTTAGAAAACCTGACCTGTGAGGAAAGGTTAAAAAAACTGAGCACGTTTAGTTTTGAGAGAAGACGACTGAGGGGGGACCTGCTAAGCCTTCAGATCTGTTAAGGGCTATTAGGAGGAGGAAGGTGATCAGTTGTTCTCCGTGTCCACTGATGGTGGGACAAGAACTAATGGGCTTAATCTGCAGCAAGGGAGACTGAGGTTAGATATTCGGAAAAACTCTCTAGCTATAAGAGTAGTTGAGTACTGAGACAGGTTAGCAAAGGAGGCTGTGGAATTCTTAACAGCTTCCAATGATGGGAACAAGTTGGATAAACACTTGTCCGGGATGATCTAGGTTTACTTGGTCCTGCCTCAATGTAGGATCAAGATGGACTGGATGACCTCTTGAGGTCTTTGTTTTGTGGTAGTGCGTAGTAGCCCTAGTCAAGGACCAGGGACCCCATTGTGCTGGGTGCTTTACCAACACAGAAGAAGGAGATGGTCTCTCCCCCAAAGAGCTGACCATCTAAGTAGTAGTGACACATGTTTCTCCAGTGGTATCGCCTTTTACACATGTCTTGTTTTAAAGCCATTCTTACTCTTAATTTCAGATGTCGGAGACTTAAAACCCCAGCAAGAGGAAACTCCACAGCTGATGCGGACCCGGAGCGACGTGGGAGTCCGTCGCAGAGGGAATTTCCGTACTCCAAGTGAACAGCGGCGGATCAAACGCCATCGGTTTTCCATCAACGGGCATTTCTACAATCACAAAGTAAGGACCTGGAGCCCAGACAGAGCATTTAGTTGCACTTTTTTGAAGTGCCAGAAAATAACTTGACTAGCAGATTAAAAAGAAAGTGTCACTATTCAAATGTCAGCACTGATTATGTGGCTGAAGAGTATCTCTGTAGTGCGTTCCTACTTTTGGCGACCTTGGCTGTGTCCCCAAAACTCATCCATGTGCAGTAAGACTGGGGTCCCCTGAATTCTTCAAAATAGGGTTTAAATGGGACTTGAAAGCTGCCTAGACCTTGCGCTGAGGAGAGCATTGGAGTGAACTTTGCCTAGGTGGGGGAAGGGAAGTGTTTGTGAGGAAAATTACTGATGCATATTGTGTCAATCATAATCCAAATCCTTTGTGTCTTTTCCATCCCTAGACATCTGTGTTCACACCAGCCTATGGCTCAGTCACTAATGTCAGGATAAACAGCACAATGACCACTTCTCAAGCCCTCAAACTGCTGCTCAATAAATTTAAGGCAAGTTTTATCCCAGTTTACTCTCTCCATTAAACCTTCTCATTGAACTCATATAATTAAGATGCTTTTTTAGTTCAACAGGGTCTTTGTATTAGAGAATCCTGAGCAACTACTTGGTTCGAACCAAGCAAAGTCAGAAGTGAACCATTGCTTGGACCAAGCAGTGTTTCTTGTGCCTAAAGCAGGGAGGTGGATTCTGCTTCCCACTTTTGGTAGGGGTTTTGTCCGAAGCAGGACAGCCTAGTGAACAAAGCAGTGGAGCGGGGAGTCAGGAAACCAGAACTCTATTTTCAGATCAGCTACTAACCTGCTGAGTGACTTTACTAAAGTCACTTCTCTTGTCTGTGTCTGTTTCCCCTGGCACCTTTTGTCTCCTTAGACTGTAAGCTTTCTGGGGCAGAGATGCTACTTACATGTATGTACAGCACCTAGCACAATGGGGCTCTGTTTGCTAGGTGTTGCCATAATAAAGTTAAAGCGAGGTGGGCAATAATTTTTCTCAGGGGGGCCACTCCACGAATTCTGGCAAGTCGTCACAGGCCACACATTTTTACTGTATTAACGGAGGGGTGTGGGTTCTGGGAGGGAGTTTGGTGCAGGAGGGGGCTCCAGGCTAGGGCAGGGGATTGGGGTGCAGCAGGGGGTGCAGGGTCTGGGATGGAGTTTGGGTGTAGGAGGGGGTTCTGACCTGGGGTTGGGAGTTGAGTTGTGGGAGGGGGTGTGAGGTGTAGGCTCCGGCCGGGAGGCGCTTACCACAGATGGCTCCCTGCTGGTGGCACAGCAGGGCTCAGGCAAGCAGCCTGCCTGCCGTGGTCCCATGCCGCACCCGGAAGCGGCTGCAGCCTGCTGCTGCTGGCACATCTCTGCACACCCCTTGTGGGGAAGGAGGCAGCAGATCTCCGTGTGCTGTCTGTGCCTGCAAGCGCCACTGCCGCAGCTCCCATTGGCCAGTTTCCGAGCTATAAGGATGGCCCTCGGGGCGGGGGCAGCGCACAAAGCTGCCCCCACCAGGGTGTGCAGAGACATGCTGGCAGCTTTGGGAAGCAGCATAGAGCCACGGCAGGCAGGCAGTCTGCCTGAGCGCCCCGCTGTGCCACTGGACATTTAGCATCTTAAAGATCGTGAGAGGGCAGCCAAAGAGCCTGGTGGGCTGGACAGAAATGTTAGATGGGCTTCATCCAGCCCAGGGGCAGTATTTTGCCCATCCCTGAGCTAAAGGAACAGATTTAAATGTTTATTAGAAAATATTAAAGAAAGGTGATACAAAGGGTTTGATGTGTCAGTCGTTGGTCATCGGGGGAAACATACAGAGCATGGGGGGACGCTGGCAACTGGTTACGGTTCAGCATATAGTACACACAGCCTGTAATGTCCCCAATGCGGGGTGTACGGTGGTTGGGGTCAAGATATAGTAGGGGGGCAGTGAGGGTACATCGCTCATAGAGTGGGCTACACACAGTCATGGGTATGAGTAAGCGGGCCGGGTAATGGGGACAGGGTGACCCTCACGTGGTGGGATCCAGATTGGTAAGTTCAGGACTCAGGGGATATGGTTTGGTAGGGGGGTTGTAAGGGTTTCCCCCTCCCCCCCGTGGGTGCGTGGAGCCACATCGGCTCACTCCTGGTATTGGCGGTGGCCGGTGATGTGTTCGATGTAAATGTCTCTAGACCACCGGATAGTGTCCGAGACCATCAGGCGTCTCATGAGTCGCGCATAGCGACGGCCCACCCCACAGGCCCTGAGCACACGTTCGTTCCAGGGGTCCCAGGCGCCCAGCGCCCCGACGATCAGAGCGTCGGTGTAGACCTCGTAGCCCTTCGCCCGCAGGGTGTCAGTCAAGGGGGCGTATTTCTCGAGTTTGCGGGCTCGGGCTTCGCGGAACGCCGGGGTCCTGTTCTCGAACGGGATGGTCACGTCGACGAGGATGATCTTTTTCCGCTCCTCGTCCGTGACGACGATGTCTGGGCGCAGCGGGCTGTCGGTGCCGGGGATGGTGCGGTTGACCGCGATCTCACCGAGGTGTGGGGCGATGGCCTTCGCTAGGCGGTCCTGGACGGCGTTGTGGCGCAGCTGCCAGGCTCTGGCGTGGGGTTTGCAGCTGCACAGGACGTGGGGCAGGGTCTCCAGGGTGTACCCGCACTTCCTGCAGCGCTTGTCCCGGTTCCCGTGGCGGACGGCTCCGTTGAGCGGGACGCAGTTCAGCCGGGCGCGGTGTATGAAGCGCCAGTCGGCGAAGCGGGTGAAGCTGCCCGCGGGGAGGAAGTGGTTGCTGGAGTCCCACTTGCTGGTCACCTCGAAGGCCTTGCCCTGGTCGGGTTTTTTCCTCAGGGTGTCCACGTAGAGCGCGTGGACGGCGGCCTTCAGGGACCTCTCCAGCACGCCTCTGGCTCCGGGGCTGACGGTGATGCTGCCCTCCGTCCCGATCTGCGGCACCAGAACTCCCAGCTCCTGTCGCTCCTCGCTCCAGACCCAGCGGCAGCCCAGTCGCTTCCCTAGTCGGCGCGTGGCGTCGCGGGCGCGGGACCACAGCGAGGCGGTGTCCCACCTGTCTCGGCCGAATTCGCCGTCCAGGGAACCGCTCAGGAAGGTGGCTACGTCCTGGCCGGAGGGAGGCCTGCCGATTCGGTGCTCGGTGGTAGCGTGCAGGGCGGTCGCCGCGACGCTCTTCTAAACTCTGTACCTAGCTCTACCCTATTTTTTAACCCATCTACTAAATGACTAGAATTCTTGCCTGAAGCCAAAAGCATATTGTGGAGAACTGTCTCCTATCAATGCAAGGTGGATGCAAGGTGTTATGGAAGTGCAAAGTGTTTCTTTTTTTCATAAAGTTAATCTAGCTGCCTTTTGATGCTTTGACATCTTTCTTTTTTCCTGGGTTCAGATTGAAAACTCGGCTGACGAATTTGCATTGTATATTGTCCACACCAGTGGAGGTAAGTCTGGAAGAAATCCTCTAGCTGTAATGGTTTAGAGTAACTTGGCTTAATTGGCGACCCCTGCTGTGTATCTTTAAGGCTGTGGTTCTTAACCAGGGGTACACATATCTCTGCAGGTACGCAGAGGTCTTCTGGGAGGGTACGTCACCTCATCTAAATATTTGCCCAGTTTTAGAACAAGTTACGTAAAAAGCACTAGTGAAGTCAGTACAAACTGAAATTTCATATAATGACTTTTTTGTACTGCTCTATAGACTATACACTGCAATGTATATTCCAATTGATTTATTTTATAATTGTATGGTAAAAATGAGAGAGTCAGCCATTTTTCAGTAATAGTGTGCTCTGACCCTTTGTGTATTTTTGTAAGCAAATCGTTTTTAAGTGAGGTGAGACTTAGGGATATGCAAGACAAATCAGACTCCTGAAAGGGGTACAGTCGTCTGGAAAGGTTGTGAGTCACTGCTTTAAGGGATACTGCCAAGACTAAAAATATTATCTTCTGCTTTGTCTGTATGGTCTGTTTTTCTAATTGCTGTCCTGTATATTGCGGGGGGGTCCCTTGTAGAAAAACAGAAATTGAAGGCTACAGATTATCCCCTGATTGCCCGCATTCTGCAAGGGCCATGTGAACAGGTCTCCAAGGTCTTCCTGATGGAGAAGGACCAAGTTGAAGAAGTCACCTATGATGTGAGTGTCTTTGAGTGGAGCACCATAGGCTGTTAAGCTTTAAGACCCTGTGTGATGTGCAGAACTATTTTGCTGACTCACCCTGGAGGCAGGTTAAATGTGTTTCATAATAGCCAGCTCAGGAATATAAAAAACAGGGGGTGTCTCTGAAAGAAGAGGAAGGGACAGGCGGTCTTGCAGGGAAAAGACGTAAAACAGTTAGTTTGGGTAAGAAGGCTTATGTTCCCAAGTACAGTTGTGCTTTGGGGATATGCTATTTAAATAAGTGGGTGTGGGAATGTTCATATATATTGTTGTATGCATGTGTTGTGTTAAGAGCAGGGTGGCAATCCTCCCTTAGACATAGGGAGGCACTGCTGGCACTTAACCAGGTGAAACTGGCTAGTGTTGCAATTAAGACATACTTGTAGCATGAGTGCAAATGGTACAAGTGCATAACTTGTTGAGTGGAAAATGCAGATCCATTGTTGAGCTGTGCTTGAAGTTCGCCATCTCTCTTCCCTCTATCATGCGTGCCTGCAATTTTCATGCTGCTGCCTCTGGACTGGAACATGGTGTTACTCTTAGGAGGAAATAGAGGGCCCCATAATCTATAACTGAGAGGAGGGGGGAATGGGATTAGGAAAGCAGAAAGTTATTGCTAAGTGGAATCTGGTCAAGATGATACATAAAGTGCTTTTGCGAAAAGCGCTGTGAGATCTCAAGTGTTCTGGCTCTGTTTTGTATTTTGGCACTGACGAGGTAGGACAGGGAAATAATGCTCTTGCATTATTAGGAAAAAAAATCACTTCCTGCTTGGCTCAACAAACATTGAAAGCAATGCTAATAAGTCTGTGGAGAAGACCTATAAAATTTTAAAACTAAACTATGCTAATAGCTTATAGCAGGGGGATAGTTTGCAAGATGGCTTTAAAAATTCAACAGAGGATCTTTCTTTATGGGAATATCTAGGGTTTCTTCAAGGGTAACTGCTGTTCAACCTTATTGTCTGTTTCTATTGTGGGATGAGTTTAAGGGACCCAAATATGATGGTAGTTGTGTGTTGTAGGGTAAAACTTCAATTTTGGGGACTTTTTCAGTGGGTGTGACATTTCCCGGGCTGCCCAATGTTGTTGTGAGACACCTCACTATCACTTGCCCTTAGCTTGAGAGAGCCTTGTCTGGGCCTACTTCCCAACTCTACCAGCCTCGGCAACACAAGCAGTCCTCTCTAAGCCTCTGCAGGCCTTGTTTGCGCTCTCTCTCTACGGGGTAGCGATGGGCACACTCCAACCACCCAGCCCTGAAAGCATCTCCCTGGAGCATCCAGCCCCTGGTCTGCTGGACATTCGCAGTATTCTTAAGAGTTCCAAAGAAGCAGCAACCCTCATCTTACAAGTTGGACCTGAGATCACCACTCTGTGTTACTCACAGCACTTAGATATGTTGGTAGTGAAAACAGGTACAAGTCAGGGTAACAAAGCATATGAATTCAAGTGATAGCAAGTAGAAGAGTTGGAATCAAATGGTTACCTATAAATAAAATGGTAACATGCATTCTAGAGCCTGGACTTAACAAGATACTCTCATGTCTAAAACATTGCTTGCCAGTGCTGTGCAGCCGGGGTGGCTGCGATCTTTCGTTGTGAAGTGGACAATATGCTGTACAAGTAGGATTACCATCTGGCCAGTATTTGACTGGCATGGCTGTTTTTTTGTTTGTTTGTTTGTTTTTAACATGGATATACAAATTTGCATTATTATCAAATACACTGGGATAGCTAATGTTAAAAGTGTGTGTCCAGCTAAAGATGCTGCAGTGTCCCCCATTCTCCGATAACAGATCAAAACTGTTGAAAATACAGCAGCTGTCTGCTCACCAACACGCAAGCACACTGTGAATGTGCGTGAGAGAGAGTTTGAGTCCCACAGGAGTGAGGAGACATGAGATATTGTCAGTCTTATCTGTATATGATGTCTCTCTAGATACTGTAAGTGGCTGTTGGGGAACTGGGTGTGTGTTTGTGTGTAGAGTTGCCTTGTGTGTGAGGTGCCATTTTTTTTTTTTTTTTGCATTTCAAAGGTGGTAGTACACTTATGACCAGGCAGGGAGAGATAGCATGTGCCTTTTAGGCAGGAGGTAGATGCTTATCTCCTTGTGACCTTTATGAGCATAATTTTTTAGCATAGATGCATAACTTCTTAAATATCTTTCTTGTGTACATTTTGTAAGGATTATAATGAGCAGTGGGCTCTTGGTAGAGACATCACATGACACCTTTTGGTGAGCTCTACTACATGTCCATAGGGATCCCCATAAAATGATGCACCCTGAGTGTCTGCAGCCAGTTGGCATCAACAGGCCCATAGGTCATACTGGGTCTTGGGAGACTAAATCCAATTAGGTGGTTCTGAAAATTTTACCTTAAGTCTCTTTAAGATCCATTTTGAAGATTCAGCCTTCATCTCTCTCTAGGACTTTTTTGATAAGGGGGGAAGTTACAGTTCCCAAAGAGTAGCCAAACCTGATTAATGTATATTCATCGCTGTAATGGATGATGGCAGAGTCCATGCAGAAGGTTTACCAAGTTGAGTTCTCTTATCAACACCCTATTTCTACAGTACTCAACTCCTTAGTGATTGGTTTGTAGGGCTGGTTGGGAATGTTTTGAGGAAGCATTTTTTTGTAACAAAATGCAGATTCATCAGAATTCAAAACTTCATGGGAAAGGGTTGGGTTTTTTGATAAATTTCCCACTTGGAAAATTTTTTGAAAAGTTTTGAAATTGCTGAAATGTCCCATTTTGATATTTTTTGAAATGGAAAAAGTTGTTTTTTAATTCAGAGACTTCTTGTTGAAAAATTTGACATAAATAGCAATAAAATATTATAAAAATATATAAGTTGAAAACTAAACATCTTGAAATATAACTTTTTAACCTGATTGCAGAGTTTTGGGGGGTCTTCCTTATCGGTTTTGGTTTTTAATTTTTCGTTCATGAAAATTTTTGAGACTTGAACTTCTTATCCCTGTTCAGGATGGGAACATTTCAGGATGGTGAAAACAGGCACTATTTGGATTAATAAATCACCTGGATTTGCCTGGGTATTCCCCTGACTTCTGTCACTTACCTTAGTTTTATAGCATCAAGAACCAATCAGATTTTAGCTCTTCCACATTTGATCAACAATCATTACAACCTCTCATTTCTAACATGTCCCTTGACATAATCCATCCTTTCAAAGGAGAGAAATTAATGCTCATAGCCAATAGCTATTTTCTGCCATCTGGTGGAGAACAGAGTATAATCCTATTGGAGCTGGATTCCCTGTTTGTCCGCACATTTAATTTCAGCAAACGGGACAGAAAGTCAGCAGAGTTCAAAGTAGAGTGTTGTATATGAATTGATGGAACTTAGCAGGTTTCACTCCCTCAGTAGACACACATACACTAGGATCTGTGCACATGTACTAGAGAGAGGTGAGAGTTCACTCCAGAATTGAGACCAGCTTGTACAGCCAAAATTATTATTGGAGGTCTCTTCACTAAGTGATTTATAGTGATCTATATTAGCAGAAAGTAAGTTGATATGGATAGAAAAGATATTTTCATTTAGAGGAATCTATTCTGCTCTGTTACACCAGCGTAAACCTGAAGTAACTTGTCTGACTTCAGTGAAGTTACACTGGTGTAACAAAACAGAATACTGGCCCCTATGGTTCAGAAAAAACAGGAATTTCTGTTTTTGCCTTTAGCTTCAGTAATTTAATCATCTTGTTTTAATCATCTTGTTTAAGGAAACTGCCATTGTTTGTCTAGATTTCCTCTTGCGTCGTACTATAGGATCATTCTAGTCTTGAAATATTTTGTGGCCAATTGCAAAGAACCTTTAGTGAGGTGTTCCCAAATGTCAATGTTTTCCCAACACTGGTGTTGCTGCCTTTCTTGCAAATGTGCAAACGGCTACTGCATTGAGTTACATTGTATAGAATGGAAGGAAACTCGCATCCCAAGGCAGCACTCTGTGAAAGGAGTACAGTTAAACCTGTGAGCAGCGATTTATAAGAAGAAGCTATAGACTGACTGGCATGTGGTGCCCGGATGCAATAGAGGTCAAGCGGTGTTTTGCCTAAGCAGTTACATTGGGGGCCTGTGATTTGCTCACTTTGGGTGGGGCTTTTGGAAGTATTCAGAGTTGGCCTAACTCTCCTGCTACTGACGTCACTGGCAGTGTGATCTATTGTAAAGCTGGTCACTCCCTGTGCATAGGGCCAGCACAACAGCTATAAAGTGATAGACTTGTGCTGGCTCTCTCTGCATCAGGGGGAGCTGGGGACTTGACCATCCATGCCTCAGTTTATCAACCTTGTACTGGGAGAATGCTGCCGCCGGGGATTGGGGGGATGGATGGTAGGAGGTTTAAATGCCCTTAAAGCACTTTCAGATCTGCCGATTTACAGGAATTTGTTTGGTAGTGCTCCATCCATTGTGTTCTTATTTTTCCTTTCAACGCAGGTTGCTCAGTACATCAAATTTGAAATGCCAGTTCTTAAAAGCTTCATCCAGAAGCTCCAAGAAGAAGAAGACCGTGAAGTGAACAAACTTATGCACAAGTAAGTGGTCCCTTCTCAAGTTAAAATAGTCCTATGGGCTTCTTCCACGAATGCCTAAGGCCCAGATTTGTCACAAGCAGGTGCTTAAAGAAATCGTGACATTAGGAGCTTGGTGGTTGAAGCAGGTGGGGGACTTCACCATCCATGCCTCAGTTTTACATCTGGGCTGCCAGTCGGGTCTTCCGGGGTGTACTTCCTGTGGTGGTTAGTCTCCCAGGATTTGCAGTGCGTCGATCGTGGCTGTGCCATGGCCTCTGGATGGTAGAGCGGAAGCATCAGGTGCCCAGACCCAGGGTTTAGTCGTCTGGATCCGTATACCTAAATCCATATTTGTGCACCTAAATAAGTGGCCCGACGTGCAGAGGTTCTAAACTGCTGTCATCTCCCTCAATTTAAAGGGAGTTACTGGTCGGTGAGTACTTGGGGAGGGAAAACGCAAGCCACACATCCAGGTGCCTATCTGGGCATAGCTGCCTAAAGTTAGACACCTGCTTTTGAAAAGTTTGGTTCCCCCTACAATATTCAACCTTCACAGAATTGCACAGAGAGGAAGCAGAAGACACTGATACTGCATATAGCCCATTCTTGAATTGCGGCCGCAGGGGCTTCTTGGCAATGGGATCTATTTTAGTAATAATGATGCTGATAAATGGTTTTGACAATATTCTGCTCCTTTTTCTTATCTCAGTGCTCCTTAGCTATTAGCGGGGATTGCTTCACCCCACCTCAGATGCAGCCACTGCTGGGCTGGAATGCAGAGACAGGATACCAGAGCAGATGGTCTGTTCCAATGTAGCATTTCCTCTGTCTTTATAATGAATTGTTATTTCACAGTGCCTCCAAGTGTGCTGGGTGCTTCAGAGAGCTGACAATATGATTGTCTGGCTATCCTCAGGGGATGCAAACATGCCAGTTCAGTTGGTTTCAGACTTTGAACACACTACCTTTTTAGCTGCTGTCTTGGGGCAAATCTACACTATGGCCCTACGTTGGTGCAGCTGCATTGACTTAAACAGTAGTGTGTCTAGGAAGGTGAATTCTAGATTATTCTTTGTGTCCTTTGACATCCCAGCAGTGCTGCCAGTTCTCTTGTGGGGACCCAACCAGTGTCAGACCCCTGGCAGCATGAACTTGTGAACTGTGAGGTGTGAAGGCACAGTTGCTCCCTGACTGAGAACCTGGCCTGTGATGACGTGCTGTGAGAATGGTTCGCAGCTATTCCTTTAGAGAAATTGACAGAGATGAAGATGCTCCATTTCTGGCAGTATCTCAACTAGACGCATCATTTGTCTATGTCCCCATAAAGAATGCAGGATGGGTGTAGGAGGAAGCATTCTGTCTTCTATTTTCATAAAGTGGCTAAATGTCTCAGCTAATTCATGTGTTTAAAAAGTCCCTGGCAAGCTCAGCCTTACTTGTTTCCAGTGGTTAAACAGATGGGACCTTGGGAGAGGTCTCTCTGGTTAAACATTGAGCTTGGGACAAAGTTTGTCATGAAGCTCAAAGCAGGCTTGTCTGAGGTTCCCAAACCCTTCATGCAAGTTTGGGCTGACACATGGCTTCATATTGCTTTGGTTTGTGTCTCTGGCTACCTCAGAGGCTTGTGCCTCTCCTCATGCTTACCAGACAATTGAGAATATCTTGGGCTGTTGGCCTGTAGATTTACAAGAACATGAGAATGGCCATAGTGGGTGAGACCATTGGTCCATCTAGGCCAGGGCCAAGCTGATTGGCCGGGAGGGAGAGCCACTCAAATACAGAATGACTCACAAGATAAGAACGGCCCTCCTGGCCGAGACCATTGGTCCATCTAGGCCAGGGCCAAGCTGATTGGCCGGGAGGGAGAGCCACTCAAATACAGAATGACTCACAAGATAAGAACGGCCCTCCTGGCCGAGACCATTGGTCCATCTAGGCCAGGGCCAAGCTGATTGGCCGGGAGGGAGAGCCACTCAAATACAGAATGACTCACAAGATAAGAACGGCCCTCCTGGCCGAGACCATTGGTCCATCTAGCCCAGTGTCCTGTCTTCTGACAGTGGTCAATGCCAGGTGCCCCAGAGAGAATGAACAGAACAGGTAATCACCAAGTGATCCATCCCCTGCCGCCCATTCCCAGTTTCTGGCAAATAGAGGCTAGGGACACCATCCCTGCCCATCCTGGCTAATAGCCATGGATGGACCTATCCTCCATGAATTTATCTAGTTCTTTTTTTTAACATCCTGCTCACAGCTGTATGAAGACTATGACTGGGTTAGAGGTAGAAGGCCCTTGACTCATGGAAATTGGCTCCTCCACTCCCTTGCACAGTCAGAGTCTAAGTTCAAAGACCTTCAGGGTCTATTGTGAAGCTCATATGGGTGAGGAGTTACAGTATTGTTGACAATTTGTCAAGGTACTTAAATTTTTGGGGCGTGACTCCAGCAAGGCTCTTTCTCTCTGTCTCTCTCTAGATACACAGTTCTCCGGTTAATGATAGAACAAAGACTAGAAGAGATTTCCGAGAGCCCGGCAACAATCTAAAGTTCTTCTCAGCGCTGTGCTGCAGCCCTGTATTGGCGGTCGGTCTCTCTAAGAATCACTGTTTACATGAAGAATGAAAAGAAGATGCACTCCATCCTGGGAACCAAACCTGAATGCAAAACCCTGTGGAGACTGAATGCGTGTCCTGTACCTGCGCAGCAGACATGGATGTGTAAGAGTCAATGGACTCCTTCTGCAGAAGGAAAATCTTCCAGTAATTTTCCTTTTCCCCCTCTCAAAGGAAATGATTTACAGAATGCAAGCCCAGCATTCACAAAGAGGAGAGTTGACCTTGCTGGCATGTCGAAAGAAGGCTTTTGGGATATGCCCACCAAGGCTGGTGTGGCATGCCTGTGCGCCTTGACCTGCAGTGTCTGTACTGAAGAAGCAGTTGAGTTGAGAGAAGTGGATCATGCTCCTTTGCTTCTCGCCTACTGCGATTCTGAGATGCTTATCCATGCTTGAGTGCTGATGTTACTATGCATAGGGTCTCATGTCTGTACGCAAAAGAGAGAACAAAACTCATGCTCACAAAAGCTAGTAAACCAGCTTCTGCCATGCCTGCACACTTAGAAAATACTAGTCCGTTTAAATACTCCAGACCAATCCCAGTACGGGTAGCCACTTTGCTGCAATAACTCCTGCCAACCTCCACTCGTGCCAGAATGTCGTGCATTATGAAGTGTGTTTTTGAGGGAAAGATATATGTTCTGTGTAACTTTTTCCCATACAGGACAGTCCTCTGTGTTCTTTATTTTTCCTGTTCAGAGGGTTCTCAGAGTGCAGCCACAAAAGATATACTTTTCCCCCCCTGCATGGTATGGGTGGGAGATGCATCTTGTTGTCCCCTGGTGCTAGACTTTTCCTGCCTCATTCTGCTCGTATTGCTCCCCTGACTGATGCTTGGCACCTCACTTTCACGTGTGGGTCATCAAGCATATGTCTGCACTGCAGCTAGAGGTGTCATTCCCAGCTCAGGGAGATGTACACGTGCTAGATTTGATTGAGCTAGCATGCCAAATGTAGCAGCAGAGGTAGCAGGTCACGCTAGCAACCTGAGTACAATCCCATCCAAGACCCTAGCTAACGACTCGGTTCTGCTAGTTTGTGCCACCGCTTGTACTGCTGTAGCTGCACCGTTCTATTTAATGCGCTAGCTTGTACACATGCTAGGTCTGATCATCTGCCTGACCTGGAAATGGCAGTGTAGATCTTCCCAAAGTGAGGAGGAGACCAAAGAATAGCGTGAGCAGGAAGTGGAGCTCCCAGAGGGCTGGTGGGAGACAGACAGCAGCTGGAAAGGAAGAGATGCACCTACCTAGGTTGGGAGCCTTGACAGCTATATCCTCCAACATACATGCTGGCATGAGATCTCTTGGGAGGACTGATGGGGTGGGGGCAGTTATAACTATCACCTGTTGGTGGTTTGGGCTGCTCTGTCCTTGAGAGTTTGGAGTCTGTGGGTCGTGGTATGGAGTTAGGCCAGGGCGGCTTCTGGGGGTGGGGGCAGAGGAGTGTTAAGTGACTGGTTTCTAGAGTGAGGCTCGTGGGCCTGATCCTGTAAGGTGCTGAGTTCTCTCAACATGTGATAGGCCTGATTCTCCCCTCTCTGGTGTAAATCAGGAGTAATTCTGAAGTAGTGGAGCCCTGCTTCAGCAACCGTTGGTTGGTAGGTTTGGTGTATGGGTGGTGTTGGTGGCCTGTGTTAAACAGAATATAGATGATTTGGTGGTCCCATCTGACCGTAAACTCGATGACTCTATGACCAGCCTAAAAAATAGTATCGAGGGAAATTGACGGGTGCATTGCTGAGCTAAGCACTTTGCCAGGTCAGGCTGTCAAAGTCAGCAGGGACTGGGTGTGTCCATGAGATACTCCAGTTGTGTGATACTCACATGATCGTCACAAGGAATAAAGGGAGCCAGGATGTGGCAGTTCCATGTAGCTTGACATCAATTATCTAGATTCTGATGCATCTGCCAGAGGAATATTCTGAGATTCAGGGGGGAGACCAATTTATTTATTTTTTTCCAAAAGTGCCTCGGAGACTTCAGAGCTTCTGGAAAATTTGTCTCAGAACCAGTTTGAAGAAAGACCCTTGATTTGTCCACACCTGTGATTAAAGATTCTTGATCCATAAACCCTTCCTCAAGCAAAGGAAGCCGACTCCCACCAGCGTACTGTCTTTGCCTGGAGTTATACTGAGCGATTCCCCGGTTGCAGAGCATGAGCTGGGTTGGGGCTGTTGATTGGAGAGTGGCTAATTGTCAGTGGATTTTTAATCTCTGCAAGCAACAACAATATCGCCATTAGCTTCACACTCCAACTAGTTTGACAGGGATCATGTGGAAGTAGCCCTTCAACTCCTGATGTCTTAAATTCAGCTGACTGTCTGTAAGTAGTGTTTACCATCTCCACTGTGTGTGCGTTTTGTTGTGGGGTTTGTTTGTATGATGGATGTAAAGCACAACGGAACTTGTAAGGCTCCCAGCTTGGTTGTAAGTGGCATCCTTTCATTTGGCTCAACAGGTAGAACTGCTTCCTACAGACTAGCAGGCCCTTGGTTCAAAGCCTAGCTGGGATGACGTGGGACACTTATTCTCTGAATCCAGCCCAGATTTGATCTTCAGTCCTTAATATCTGCACTGCAGAGCCCATAGCAGAAAGCCCTGCTCGTAAATGATGGCCTCAAAGATTAATCTAATGCTGGTCTTCAGTGAACAGAGAAACTGGCAGTGGGGTTAGTGGACTTCAAAGCATGCCCTAAATTAACTTAGTCTCTGTTTTCCTTGATTGGCTTAGGACCAGATCTCTATGGGGCCTTTATTTCCTTTAAGATGTGCGGTATATTGCTAGCATTTCTCAGACAGACATTGAGCCCTAAGGTGTTTAGCTGTCCCTAGATGCCCTGGGGAAATAGCTCCCAGCAGGTCAATTGCGGAGGATGACATTGCTTCTGATACTGCTAAGGAGAATGGGTTTGGTTTTGTTTTAAATGGGACTTGGATACAATGGTGTTTGTCTCTCTTTACTTTCTTTACTCTCGGGATTCATGGCTTTGCTGTGATCTGTACGACGTGGTTCACTCCTGTCTCTTGGCTCGTGTAACATCCTCAGTAGGGTCACGCAAGAAATAGGAGCCAAGCTGAGTTTCCAGATGGGCGACAGGAGCATCTCCATCGTGCGGGCTTTGCGTTGCTGTGACGAGCTGCCTGCTGGTGGCTTTACATTGTGTGTCTTAATATAGAATAGGTTTCAATCTATGGGCAAATAGCATTTTTAATATTTTAGAGCGTCTGTAGCAGAAAGCACTCAATCTACGTAAAGTGTGTAACAAAACCAGAGACAGAGAGAGAAGGGGAGTGGATGTCCCAGAGCACCAGGATAAAGAGCCTTTCATCCTTGCACTGCTGTTTTGTTTTTTAAAGCTGGTAAAAAAAAAAAAAAAAAAAATTCTAATTATTGCTGAAAACTTTCACAGAAACACCAGGTTTTTTTTTTTGTTTGTTTTGTTTGTTTTTTTTACTTTATTCTTGCAATTCCCTGCCCCGTTCTTTAAGCAGCTCTAGTTAGCTCAGATCTAAGTCTGGATGGAAACTGTTGTACGCTGATGGCTGTTGAGTGGCCCGATGGGAGAGGAATGTGTTATTTTCCTAGTGAACTGGTGCTGATGGCATGAAACCCGATGCCAGAGTAGGTGCTAACAACCCTCTCTTGCTGGGAGACTCAGCAGAGAAGCTAAGGCCCCATCTACACGACGCGTGAAATTCGATTTTAGATACGCAATTTCAGCTACGGGAATAGCGTAGCTGAAATCGAATATCTAAAATCGAGTTACTCACCCGTCTTCACCGCGCCGAATCGATGTGCGCGGCTCGCAAAGTCGAATCCGGAACTCCGTTTGTTTTGGTGGAGTTCCGGAATCGATGTAAGCGCCTCTGGGTTCGATATATCCCCGTCTAGACGAGACGCGATATATCGAACCCAGAGCTTTCGATTTTAACGCGCCGAAATGGCGCGTCGTATAGACGTGGCCTAAGTGCTGTCAGGCCCCAGAGCCAGAACCCTGTTCCCTTGCTTGGAAGAGGGCGTGGTTTTGAGGCATGTAGCCATGGCAGCCTTGGGGAAGCTTATACTGCCCCTTTTTATGCTGTGTCTGTTTAACCAGTCTCCGGGGCTGTCACATGGGCGTTGGTTCAGCAAAACATTTAAGCATGTGCGTGAGATAGGGTGATGAGGTAGCAAGTGTGAAAAATCAGGACGGGGATAATAGGCACCTATATAAGAAAAAGCCCCAAATATCAGGACTGTCCCTATAAAATCAGGACATTTGGTCACTCCAGCTTGAGGCTCACTTACGTCAACCTTCAAAGTTAAGCCCGTGCTTTGCTGAACTGAGGCCTCTAGCATTTTTTACCAGGGCTCAGTTCACACACGCAGTGTTAAGAGGCAACCTTGCCCTCACCCCCCTCCATAATTAAAGGCACAAAATAGTAACATGCGACAAAATGACTTGATTAAATAAAAGCACATTTCTATTGTAATAATTAAAAGGGAGGGGAGACTCTTTAGGCTTGGAAATAAAATATTCACCTTCGATTGCATGGCCTCTGCTGAAAATAAAAGAAGCTGCAGTCGAATGTCCATTGGGCTTTTTATGGGAGAACTGCCTATTCATGTAGTTTTCTTTTCCACTTGTATCTGGCCATGTAACCCTTCTTTTTTCCCCCTCCCCTGCTTCTCATTTGCACTAGTTCTATTGGGGAATGGGAAAAAAAAATGATGTGAAACTCTCTGATCTATACAACATGCCAAATATCGCCCAGGGAAATAGTTTCCAAGAACGAGTTTCTCTTGGAAGACATTGTTATAAAGAAACTCAAGCCAGCACAATGACCGTATGAAGAGTTGCAACTTGAGGTTCCGATCAGCGTGGTTTTGGGAGGTTACTCCACACCTGTTTCAGGATCATGTAGCACAGAACCAGCTATTTGTGAATTTGTTGGTGTCTCTTTTTGTAGTTTTTGAGTCACTGTGTACATTTTTTTTGGTTAATGAATAAGTCTAGGCTAACTTTGCCCTTGTGTATAGGGTGAATAGAGATCTTTGTAAGACTTTTTGCTGACATCTGTCTAGATTAGGGGCTTGTACTATGGCATATTTCTCTATCTTTAGACACGTGGCCATAGTGTCCAGTGGTGCTTACCGCACTGCAGCTTTTTCTAGTACCAGCACCATTTTGCGCTGTCAGTGTTTTGGGGGCGCAAATTTCCCTAACTTAGAGTGGCTCTTACATTGCTCCTCATTGAAGGCAATGGGAGTCTTTTCAAGGCCTTTGGTGTACACAGGTTCAGACTCTGAGAGCCATTGCGAACATGCATGCTGGGCTTGTGCTTCCTTACCAGAAAAACTGAAGAGCTCCATTTCTTCATTGCCCTGCACCTCACGTGGTTGCTCTCCCCAGCACAATTCTGACATGGCATGGGGACATAAATCCTGATCACCAAGATCTGTTTGCAAAAGGGGAACGAATGAGGCAATAGTGCATCCTTGTTACTAAGAGAATGAGCAGCAATTGGGATTATGCCAGTGACAGATGTATAGCGACCAGGGCATGCTGGAACCATTTTCCCAACCCTTTAGAAATTCATATAAATGTGAACCCAGATCCAAATCTAAAACCACTACTGGGTTTGCCCCCACATCCCTAGCTGAGCTGCAGTTTGAGCCTCAATTACCACCTGACATAAGTAGAACATCTGTGTAAATCTCTCATTCTGGAGCTAAACTAGCAATATCTCTTTGTATGTCAATGCTAACTAAAATTTGTGGCGATTTTCTTCCTCTTGAGGTTTTTGTAGTGTAACTTTGTAGGCTTTTTTTAAATGGTACCTTTTTTTTTTTTTTTTACACAAATCTGTCTAGCATGTGTTACTGAAAATATTGTAAAGTGACAAATGCTTTTTGTGTATTTTGACTATGACTTTGACAATGCCTCATTAATGAGACAATGCCTCATTAATTATGTAACAATTCAATACGTTATCAAAGCACATGAGTTAGATCCTTTTTTTGTTTTTCAAATAAAGCACTTTGCAGATAGAATTGCTACTGAGATTGCTGAGTTTGTGTGTATTTGTTTTCTTAGAGCTGATGGTGAAGAGGAGACAAGACTAAGTTGAATAAACAAGTGTTAAAACGGGAAAGGTTTCACAGGGTGAGAATAACTCGGGTTTGGAGTGCCAGTGGAGCTTCCTTACACTAGCTAAGCATCTGGTGCATTATGCCTCAATTTGGGCTTATGAGGGTTGTATCCCAAAAATTTCCCCACTGGCACAGACCAAAAGCCCATTTGATAGTGACATACAGCACTTGATCTTAATTGTCTCTTGTTAGGCTATCAGGCTAGATTGCCAAAAGGCCATCTGCCTCACTCCTCAGTGCTGGACTCTTCAGATGTTTATCTTCCAGATGGCAAAATGCATTCCTTTGTAGAGTGGCAGCAGAATGTCTGTGCATCACTTAAGTACCACTTTAAAGCTTACTTTGAAGTCTTTTATCTGAGACTACACCCTTTACCTGGGGCTGTATTTCCTCCATGGAGGGCTAAACTGTGCTGTTTGGTACCAAGAGGGGTGGGGGGGGGGGGGGGAATTCCTTCCTGACCCTGATCAGTTTATGCCCTGAAGCTTGAGGCTTGGTCTTGTCGGGGAAGGTTAGCCTGCCTAGTGTCTTCACAGATGCTTTTGTTAATCAGATACACGTCTTAACCTGTTAAATGGACATCTTCCTCCATAACCTTGTCCAGCACCTGTGCGGTGGATTCCATCCTCTTCCCAGTGGCTAAGCATCTGCACTGAAATCTGCCTGTCTGACACCACCCCTCTTGAAAGTAAGGCTGCATCCTGCAAAGCCAACCTGCAACCCCTCACGGAGGGTGAGGAGACAGCAAGTGTGAAAAATCAGGACGGGGTGGAGGGGTAATGAGAGCCTATATAAGAAAAAGACCCAAAAATCAGGACTGTTCCTATAAAATTGGGACATCGGGTCACCCTACCCTCATGTGAAGGCCACAAGTGAATGAGTGAAGCCCTAGCAGACAGTCTGCAGAGTGTCTCTAATAGTAACCATTCCAAAGAGAACATGGCTTTAACAGTGTTCCTCATTGGGCAGGATGAGATGAGTGATGTCAGCTCCATTTGTTAGTCATAGTTAGCTGATGGGGAATCCTAATCCTGTAGAGTAGCTGATGCTTTATCACCAGCACACATGCAGAATGCGGCACTTCGGAAGTCCTTTTTTAGCAGATTATTTCCCTGCAGGGAATCAAGCTGTCTCTTACTGCCCCAGCAACAAGTAAGTGAAGCCATTTTCTTTGTCTGATCTAACATGTATTTTCACGTGCTCCTGGTTTGATTTGCATTTCCTGGATTGCCTCCTTTTAAATACAGGAAGCTCTAAGTCTTGGTTAAAAGAACGAGGAGTCCTTGTGGCACCTTAGAGACTAACAAATTTATTTGAGCATAAGGTGCCACAAGGACTCCTCGTTCTTTTTGCTGATACAGACTAACACGGCTACCCCTCTGAAATAAGTCTTGTCTTGCAACCTGGTGTGCAGACATGCTAACCTGTTTGTATCTATTACTCCCTAAGCATTCAAAGTAAAGAGCACGTGAGGGAAAGATGGCAGCAGATGACTGGGTTTAAATGCCTTCAAATAGCAGAAATAAAGGGGACTAGGTGGGGAAGGATAGAACTGAGGGACTATGCTTGTGGGGTCCCTAGAAACAGCAGAGAGGGGGTAGATAAAGTGAGGATTGCAAGGCTGTAGCATCCCAAGATTTGCCTATAGGAACACATGCAACTCAGCCTGGATCCTATGATGTGAAGAGTTCAGAGCCCTGCTCTGACTTGGATACACTTGGGTGTTGTCTCATGAGTTGAGCCACTCACCTTTATTCCTTATGCTTAAATGAGGAGGCAGTGTCAGAAATGACATCTGGCATGGGGAACCAGCAGTAGATGGGAAATAAACCATTTGCCTTACTGTCAGCATTGTCTTTCTGCCCAAGAACTGCATATGTTGTTTACTGCAATTCTGTTCAGATGCTATGGGGATGGGCATGGCACAAACACCCAGCTGGACCCTCTGCTGATCTCGAGCTGTAAGCGCCGGTTGACAGGCACTCAGCAGAGCCCTGGTGCTGCTCAAAAAATGTTTAGCCGTGCTCAGTTGTTTGCAGGATCAGCATCTGTAATATATACTAAATAAAACAGATCTCTTCCCCCTCCCCCATCTGCCCTATATGAGCTTTTATACTTTTCGTTTTTCATCCCCTATACTTTTTTAAAAGGGCTATTTGATGGCTGTCGTCCTGCAGATATTTGCACCCAGATTGCTGCCTTAAATGGTATGTCTGCTCTTCCATTGAAATGGAATCTCCAGCTAGGGAACCACGTCAGCATGTGGCTTTTCAAAAGTGCTTTGTAAACCTTGACAGTGTGTCCAGTGTTAGCGCTTGGCTGGTGATGGCTCAGCTGATTACGCACAACAGTTTTTGTTTGGTCAGCTCCCGGGGAGAAGGTTCTGCTGTGTCATGGGTGCAATGCAAGTTACTGCAGCTCACCCTGTGAACAGCGGGATGATGAGTGGTTCTGGTGATTTTAATACTCCAAGGGCGTGGTCCAAATAACAAGTCAATGGGAATCTCTTGATTGATATCAGTTGTCCTTTCATTGACTCACTGGTTTGAATGGTCCCAGTTTCAGGCCAGCTCTAACCAGACCTCCTCTTTGAAATAATTGTGGCACAGATTTACTCTGAAATTCTTGTCCATCTTATATAGCACTCAAGTGCATATAAACTTTATCTCCCCTTTAAGAGGACCCCTTAGGCAGCAAATCTATTTAATATTATTTGTATTAAGAGTTTGCACCAGAGGGGCCTCACCAGAGATTGGATCCTCATTGTGTTAAGTATTATACTATACCAGAGTCCCTTCCTGGAGGAGCTAGATGGATGGGACAGATAAAGAGTGGGAGGGGAAAGCGAGGCACAAAGCCTTGCTGAACGTCACACAGCAGCATGGCTGCAGTGCTAGGAACAGAACTCAGGTCTGTTGAATCTTAATTACAGACCGGTGGGCTAGAATCACTGCGCCATTCTTTGTAGCGTTCCCTGTGGCAAATCCAGGGCTCACTTCCCTCCCTCATGTACCTGTTGCAGGTGTGGCAGGATGAGGAGAACCCTGAAGGCCTGGTACTGGATAATAATGCTAGTGCTTGCTGTCTTCGGTGAGGCCGCGTTTTGCCAAAGAGGAGGAAGAAGAAGCAGAGGAGGAAGCGGGAAAAATGGAGGAGGAAGCAGAGGGATGCGCGGAGGGTTCCAGGCTCTACCAAAGAGCAGCAGCAGCCAGAGCAAAGAGAGCAGCCGCAGCGGTGGCGTGAAGATGGCCGGAGCAGCTGCCGCCGGGGCTGCCATTGGATATGGCCTGGGCGCTGTTGGGAGGTCTCGCCACTCCCGCGTAGGACATGGCGCTTCAGGAGGAAAGCAGGTGCCACCAAGTGGCCAGGGCTATTCCAACTGGTCCTACCCCTCCACTGAAGGAGAGTTCTACAACCGGGCCCCGAAGGATGCTGAAGCCCTCACTGCCCTGCTTCTGTCTCCAATTGGGTGCTGCCTTAGTATTATCCTTAGGAGCTGAACAGTGCCCCCGCAAGTGAGTTAAAACAAGCAATGAGGAAAAGAGAGAGTCCATAGCTGTGCACCTTCTTAATGCCGAACTAGTCTAATCTGTGTGCAGATAAACCCAGGGGGCCGTGTCGGGAGCTGTGCAAACCACTTTTGAGGCTGGGCCACAAAAGGTTTGCTATTTTTATTATTTTTTGTAATCTTGTAGCTGGCTTGCAGAAGTGAAACTACAGCGAGGCACAGGGGTCAGATGGAACCAACTTTCCACCCTCGTCTGCTATAACTTAACCCTCTAGGCAAGGCAGAGGTCTAATGGGTTTGGGAATATTCGCATGCAGTTGAAGCTAGACACATACCCAGTCCCAGTAAGTCTGGAGTGAGTAGGGTGAAAATCAGTGAGTTTGGTCACAAATATCCTGACTGTGACCAACCTATTACCTACGCCCACCTCTTCCAAACACATAAGCACGTGAGATGGTGTAAACCTACTTAATCCTGCCTCTTGAGTGTCCTTCCAGTTCTATATTTCTATAATGCTACTGTGGTGAATAATGCCCCTGGAGTGTCTGGGACTGCTCCAGTCAGTGATATTAACGGTTTGCATGATCAGCGCACTGGTGGTGAAGGGTGCAACAATGTATGAGGCTCTTTGTCTTTGCCTGTGGAGATCTGAAACAAAAATTCCTGTTCTGATGCTGCTGCCTGATAGAGTGTAAGAAAATCCACTGCAATCCATGGAATTACACCACAGCGGTATGTCAGGGTGAAAGCAGGCCCCTCCAAGCCCTCTGCATCTAGTGTGATTATAGATCTGAGCCCTAATTCTAGCCCTATTGTGCTCGGCACTGAACAAAAAGCTGGTCCCTGTCCCAAAGAGCTTACAATCTAAGTATAGAACAAGAGACAGTATAGAACAGCTGGAGACCAACAGACATCTAACACTGTTTGCTTTCTCTCTGATGTTCTTCCTAGTCTTTCTCTAAGGCAAAGAGATGGACTTCATGAAGCAGAGTCACTTTCCCACTCTCAATAATGCTATAGTCTTTTGGAGGAACAGGACCACAACACCATTGCAAAGGAGCAAGCTGAGGGCTGGTGCTGATTGTTGCAAGTCTTTTTAGATCAGCTTTTGGCTTGACAAAATATAAGTTAGCTGTTGGAGGTTTTTTGGGGGATAGTAAGGGGGTCTGGATTCAAGTATCCAACCTCTTGCTCTTCAAAGTTCAGCTTAATTACTCAAATTAGAGCCCTCTCATGACACATCCTGATGTTGAGTTAGAGGCTGGATTTAATAGGCCGAGGGCTTCCACAGTCCATACGACCCTTAACATTCAGCCCTGGTCCTTGAAACCCCCTAGTGCCTTCTAATTCTGATAAACAGAGCTCACTACAGACACTGGGCCTTTTGTGCCACTTTTTCCATTATCTTTTATTAACTTGCTTTGTTTCAATAAAGCTCTAAAAACTAGACCTCAGCTGATAAATTGAAAACTGTCAGGAATTCTCCAGCAGCACCGTCAGCCAGGGCACCATCCCAGGATCCAAGGGCCTGTTCATAGCTTCCCTACGTATAACTATTCCCAAGCATCTGAGCATCTCCGTTCAGGATCACGGCCCCAGAGAGCTAGGTGCAGCACAAACACATTAAGCCTCACAAGCTCCATAAAAGATAGCAGTGGATGAAACACCTGCTGTGGGGGGTGGGTGGGTTAGTAGGATAAGATAATAAAACTGAATTTAGTGCATGACAAAAAGCAGAAGTCCCAGCTCCCCACTTTGCCAGTCTAATAAACATTGGAGCTGGCTGCCATCGTTCAACATTTCTGTGAACATTTTCAAAAGGCTTCATGAAACTTTTCAAGTTCTTTGAACCAGCTCTAGTTAATAAATACATAATTAAAGAAAAATGCGTAACCCACTGAACACTGCATCTTCCATCTTCCCTCTCCAGGTCTGGCTGAGCCCCACAGGACATGCGTTAATTACCGCTCTCCACTGGCAAGGATGGTTTTGGTTGGTTTTTTTTTTTAGCTCTTGCTGTAGCCATTCATGCTTCGAACACCAGAGGTCTTCAGTTGAATTCCCAGTGTCCTCCAAGATGGTGATTAGCACAACTGTGCACAGTTGTTCTGGGTGCTGCTCTTTTCTTAGACATGATTAGAACTTGCTTGGGTTTTTTCTTGCCCCTCATCTGGTACTTCCACATTTTTACAAGGCTTTATAAGTGGGACCCTACCAAATTCACAGCCATGAAAAATGTGTCACGGATTGTGAAATCTGGCTTTCCCCCATGAAATCTGGTCTTTTGTGTGCTTTTACCCCATACTATACATATTTCATCGAGGAGACCACTGTTTCATAAATAGGGGGTCCTGACCCAAAAGGGAGTTGCAGGGGGGTTGCAGGATTGCCACCCTTACTTCTGAGCTGCCTTCAGAGGTGGGTGGGTGGAGAGCAGCAGCTCTTGGCTGGGCACCCAGCTCTGAAGGCAGTACCCCCTCCAGCAGCAGTGCAGAAATAAGGGTGAAAATACCATACCAGGCCATCCTTACTTCTGTGCTGCTGCTAGCAGTGGTGTTGCTTTCAGAGCTGGGCTCCCGGCCAGCAGCTGCCCAGCTCTGCAGGCAGCGTCACGGCCAGCAGCAGCACCACAATTTCCCCCCCACAATAAACTTTTAACACCCCCACCACTCCTTCATGGGCCAGGACTCATACGATTGCAACACTGTGAAATTTCAGATTTAAATAGCTGAAATCATGAAATTGACAGTTTTTTAAATCCCATGACTGAAATGGACCAGAATGGACCATGAATTGGGTAGCGCCCTATATATAAGCCACATTCGGCTCCCAGGGTATGCTATGGCACGTGTAGTCTTCAAAGGTGAAGATCAGCCTTATGGAGCACGTAGGGCCCAGGAATGTCTTTCACCCAGTTGTTAGTAAAGCAACGTCCAGGTACGCAGGCCAGAGAACTTCCAATCAAAAGTTGCTCGCATCTTAAGGAATGGTTTGCACAAAGGAAGGACTCTGTTGTGGCCCAAGTGCGCATCACTTTTTCGCATTAGCTGGGCAAAAACCTAGGCTCCTTCAAAGAATGTACATTGATCCCATTCAGCGAGAGGCATTTTTTCCCCCTCCCGAAGAGGTAAAACGCTAGTTGGACTCAGGCTGATGTGACCTATGAGCATGTTCCAGTGATAGCTTTGATGTCCTGCCAGGGTGGGGCTATGCTGACTTAGGATGAGGCAGCCTATTGCCTAGCGAAGCAGTGCCACAACTGGAACATCACAACCAATACATCACCACAATTATTCTGCATCTCTCTCTCTGCATTTACTCTGTGTCAATACCTCCTAGCTCTTTGTGGTGGGGAACTATTGTGCTAGAGTGATCGATACAAAGAACTGATCTGATAGCTAGAAAAGCAGGGCAGTAGATAAACTGGGCTTTTTGTATGACTCCACTCTCAAAAATGTACACAGGATTATGGGCGGGGAGGACATTACTGCTTTTAATCCATTGCTCAATACTAAAGAGTACTATCCAGAGCTGCATGATCTGGGAGGCTGGAACCTTCAAGATAGACTCCTGGCTCACTCCTTGACTACTACTATGAGCTGGCGCAATTCACTTCACCTTGCTGTGCCTCAATTTTCCCTTCTGTAAAAAGGGGACAATAAGATTGACCCACTTTTCAGAGGTACTTGGAAGGATTATTTTAAAAAGTGCTTGGAAGAGGAAAAAAACTTTCATAAGGGCTATGTATGTGTATTACTGCTTTCCTCCAGCCTTAGTATTTGGCTGTAGCTGAGCAAACAAATACAATGATGGTTCTGGAAAATTATAAACTGGATGAGAAACATTAACCTGTAAGATAGATAGTGCAATCCAGAGGACTAGGAGCCAGGCCATTCTCAGGTTCAGATCCTGCCTTGTCCATGACTCACTGCCTGGCCTCAGGTGAGTCATACCTCCATTTGTGAAATGGGGTCATAATACCTCAGCAGTGCACCTCTCTCACAGGGATGCTATGAGGATTATTAGTTAATGGTTAAATAGTGCTTTCGATAGACCTGGTGCTATAAAGGCACTGATTTGCTGTACTGTTGTAGGTTTGGTGCACTGACTTGTGTTGTGCCATTAGATTTTACATTTTAAAAAAACCCGGTGAGAGCTTCCACTGTAAACAAATAGGTGAGTTCAAAGACATGTAAGAGAAAAGCCCTGAATTGCAACCTGTAATAAAGTTTTGCCTTGAGATTCTCTGTCACTTACTTTTACTGTTCTAACCTCATCTCTTCTCTGTCCCACCATATTCTACTGCTCTGATGTTGTGGAACAGAACTTCGGCATTGAGGGTTTGCTACTGACTTAGAGTATTAGGACTGGAAGAGACCTCAGGAGGTCATCTAGTCCAACCCCCTGCTCAAAGCAGGACCAATCCCCAACTAAATCAGAGATTTCGATGCATTTGGGTGTTGGCAGATGCTTCTGTTTGGCAGGCACACGCACACAGACATACATGGGGCCAAGCATGAGGTTAATGCACCACTGAAGTCCCTAAAGCAACGGTATGTGGGATTTGAATCAGTGTTATGCTGGCTGAGTGTGAACAGAAGGCATCTGGTCACAAACCTGACACCTCCCTGCCTGTCTTCGACCACTGTGTTCAAATACATCAAGCACCAAGTTATACAAATCTTTTAACATACATACCTAGGAGCAAGCACCCTTGCAAGCAGATGGCTCTTACCTCTTCTCATTAGTCAGTAATTTGATGGTTCCAGGTGAAACTTGTTAGCTGTTTCCAGCTGAAGCCTTCCCTGACATTTTCCCCTCTAACAGCTTAGCAGAGGAAGGCAAACAACCCCCAGGCAGCAAATTCAACTTCTGTCTGTCCTTCCTTCTAGAAAGGTTCAACCTGAGGTTTCCTGAAAAGTCCTTCTGAATAAGTCCTTAATAATAATGTTAGTCCCTGAGGTCTCTATTAATCTCCCTATCTGGTTTATCTATGTGCCTGGAGGAAAAAGCCATTCAGAAATCCTTGGTTAGCCAAGGTTTAAGACCCATCCCTGTGAAAAGCAAAGAGGTGGGAAAACCAAAGCAAACAAAAGTACTGACTAAATCCTAGAAGACATGCACTCAGAGCTGGTCATCTTCCTCAAGGAGGTAAGTCACATATCATGATTTTTTAGCTGAGTTTTGTAGGCAGGCTGATGCCTTTGCTATTTACCACTTTCCCCTCTATTATAGCATTCAGAAACTGTCTGGAAGACATAATGATGCATTTACCACTGCTATAGAGGAGGTAGAGACTTATTAAAGTGCATCTGCTTAATGTGTACCACAAATCAGTGTTTATTTTCTGTTAACTCTGTCACGAAGCTGAGAGGTGACTGCAAAGAGGGGTGGCTAATGTTGTGTTTGGGGTGATGAAATCTAGCCTGGAGCTCTGGACCCTGATTTTTCATAAGTAATAACTCCCTGTCTAAGTCACTGGGGTTTTGTGCAGGAGTCTGACCATGTTTTGTGACAAACAGGGTTAGGATTGTATTCAGGTGCATCACTTTTGGTGGAATCTTGACTCTATACAGCATGTAGAGCTGTGGAGAGGTACTTTTTAAGCTAAAATATAGGCCTAATTCAGCTATGGAAGAGTGAGCTAGATTCAGTTCTTCATTAAACAGAGCCAGCAAAATTCTGACTGCAGCATCTTCCTCCTTGGTGAAGAGGGCTGGATAATACTTGGAGCCTGAACTGGGTTTGTAGCAATGACTTTTAGAAAACGGAGCCTTGCATTGCCATCTTCCAAATGCTTTCAGTCATAAATTAGTGAGCCATCATTCAATCCCTTGAAGACAAAGGTTTGCTACTTCATGAAAAAGGGAAGCTGAGGCCAAGAGGTATAGGTGGGAGCTTTGTTTAGCTGTAACAGTATGAATGTGGGATATGCTCATTTCTAGTCCTACATTCAGATGACTGCATGATGCCAAAACCTGTGAACTGCCCAGACCTGAGGTTTGATCCTGCAACCTATGCAGGTACAGTACAACTTCAAGCAGCATTTCGTGTAGTATCATATTGGCTGAAGAACTGAGCCCATGCTATGAATGTCAGAGTGAGAATAAACGTGGAAATCCAAGATTGCCCTCTTCCAGTCCCTTGGATGCTTAGAACTACACTCTGAACAGCAGAGACAGTTTTAGGTTAAATAACTATTACCGGGCTGTGGTCTGTAGCCAAGAGTCATAAATGGAAAAATTGACACACATGTTGAGTGTCCAGCTGAAGATACCTTAAAAGGGCTTGATTTTTAGAGGGCTGGTGCACATCATACCCTGAAAATTAGGCCCCTTCAAGGTGTTTCAATTTTGGTACCCAGAAGTGAATGACCCAAAATGGCTTGTCACTTCTGACAATCTTGCAGAGTGTGAGGAGCTGGGGGTAGGGAGAGAAATGCACAGAGCTTTTCTTAAAAGCTGTAAACACCAGATTTTAGACAACTCCTCAGTGATGTGAATAACAATAGAAAAGCTTTTCTTTGGATTTCACTGACTCACTTGTAATTGCTCGGGCACGCTGCCCTCCCCGACAAGTTACCACGGCGGATAGCTCTTGCTAAGCGCTTGTATTTCTGTCTTGAAAATTTGACTCTTCCTGCAAACAATATGGATTAAAAGCCCAACAGTCTGTTTTGACACATTTCTCCTGCTTTCCTCCTTGAGGCTTGAGGGCTGCTGATGTGACACTGTATTGAAAGAGTTCTTTAAAAAACAAATTATAAAACAAAACAAAAAACCCTGACAACCCCTTCCCACTAGTTTTGCCAGAAGCTGGGAATGGGTGATGGGATGGATCACTTGATGATGACCTGTTCTGTTCATTCCGTCTGGGGCACCTGGCATTGGTTACTGTCAAAGACAGGATACTGGGCTAGATGGACCTTTGGTCACACCCAGTATGGCCGTTCTTCTGTAGTAATACTAGTTACCATTACCAAGCACTGCTGATTTTAGAGGGCAGCCCTGTGGATCAATTGGCAGCATTAATCCTAGCAGCATTTCCCCTGTCCTCTATAAATCTGGGATTACATACTTCAGTGATCATCGCTTGCATTGCACTGCCATGATGAGCTAGTGGCGGGAGGGGAAGGCATTCAGCACATACACAATTCTCACAGGGCAGGATCTGGAGAGAGAGTTTTTTCTAGGAACAGAATAATAGCTCCTGCTGGTGACTTCAGTGGGGGCAGTAGTGGGGACAGTCACGTCTCAAAGGCATGGAGGGAAAAGTACATGTCTTTACCTGGGGTAATTGCATATGTGGTACTAGGGAACATGCCTTCAAGGGCTGAGCTTCCGAGACAAGTTCATGTGCCAGCTCCTTAGGCACTGAGCAATCAGTGAACACCCCACACTGAAATGGAGGGCTCTGCCTAGCCCTGTATGAGATGCAGTGAGGTCCATTACTGCTCATAAATGAAAGTTTCATTCCCTCATGCTCCTCTCCTCCCAAGTATCCCTGGTCTCCAGCTGAGCCTCACCACTGCTGAACAAAGTAGCACTGGCTCTAATTTTAAGGGTACATCTGTGCAGCAGCTGGGAGATGCAGTTCCCAGCTTGGGTAATCCTCCTGTGGCTAGAGTCTAAAAAGAGCAGTGGCAGCTTGGGCAGTATGTTGGACTAGCTGGCTGAATACACCCCTGCCTGACTTGCTGGGTACATGATCGGATGGCTAACCCAAGGCACCATGGCTACCCTCCCAGTTTTAGGTGCTAGCTTGAGCAGAACTAGTGCACGTCTGGCTCCTCTAGTTGGCAACAATGCATCCCCGCTGCTGCGGCATCAGACTCTGAATGTCCCAAGCCCTAAGGGTTCCATCACTTTAGTCTAAGACTTGCAGAGCAGGGAGTGGAACCCAGGTCTTCCTACAAATTCCCTCTGTAACCTTGGTTACTTCACTTAGCCTCTCCGGTCCCCCTCGCAAAACAGGGTCACAGAACTGCCCGAGCTGTTGTGAGGATAAATACATTCAAGGTTGTGAGACTTAGATACTGCGCTGATGAGGGGCCACATAAGTACCTTTGAAAGTCTTTCTGGGGGAGAACTTCCCTGTCTCGTTAGCTTCCTTCAGGAATTCTTTCTAGTGTAAATTCTCCATTCTGTGATTCCAGAAGGCCAGCTCCAGGTACTCCCATAAGTCATTTTTCACCTCAGAGGGGCTGTTTACAACCTTAATACACTTTAGTCAGTTGAATTGGTCAAAATCCTGGGGATCTGCCAAAATTTTTTGTCCCCCCTCTTTTTTCCTTTATTTTTTTCATCCAATTTCAAAATTTCTCTGAAATTTGGGGTGTGGGAAGTGACCAGCTCTATCGTCCAAGAAACAGGAAAACAAATCCCCCTCCTCCTCCATTTTTTTCCAATTAAACTTTGATGAAATTTTCGTCAGTGCTTCAAAATTCAAAAATGTAACCATGCATATTTTTGACCTGTCCCCATCTCTTCCCTCTCCTCCTCCTTTGCTCTTCTCTGAACTCCCTCCAAGCTGTCAATCACTCTAGTATGACAATCCCCAGAACTGAATGCAACATCCCAAAACCCACCAAATGCAACACCCACTGGAAACTGTTGAATCCACAGTCATTACCAGAAACCCCCAAGAATGTTTGTTTGGGGGGGAGGGAAAGAGTCTCATGAACTCTTGTCCACTGGCTGAGGTGGGGAGGAGGTGAGTTGAGAATCTTTCCCAAGTCCTGAAAAAATGTTCTCTGCTACCAAAGCAGCAACAAAGAGGGTGCTAAAAATGAAGAGAGAAGGAGAGGAAAGGTACAGAGAGCAAAGGGAAACTGAGTGTCAGGCATGGAGTCGCAGTCTGTGTTAAACAAGAAGTGTTTCCAAAACAGCAGCAGCTACAGAGAAATGGACTTCCACACAACCCAAGTTCCAGCTTTGTCTCCGAGGGACCATGCTCTGTTAATGCTGTACTGCACATAGAGAGCTGACTAGTGTACTGTAAATGAACATCATTACAGTGAGGAATCTGGGCACGTCTGGTGGCATTTATCCCAAAGACTGTATTTTCAGTAAAAGTTTGCTAGAAAGATGCCGGGGTTGGATGCCCTGTAGAATTCTTTGCTACTGTGTTTTAATAGGCATTTGTCAGTTAGTTTCCAGTGCTTGTTTATTGCCTTTCTCCTGTTTAAATAATTAAATGTTAGTGAAAATGACAGGGAACCAAGAGGTGACACTTGTCAGGCCAGTGTGGTGCTGTTATTTTGCAGGGGAGGAGAATGCAGTGAGAAGGTGACTCATGGCTGAAGAGAGGTATCAGGCTCTCTGAAAGCAGGAAAGGCTGTTTCTCCAATGATGCTTACGACTGATTACAGATTCAGATGTGCAGGATTCTGACGAGAGTTGGGATTCATTCTCGTGACACTTTCACTTACAGGGATTTCTTTAATCCATATCCAAGATCTAGATGCCTTCAGAAAAATATTCTCTTGCTGGCAGGCGCGTTCTGTTTCACTCACATAAATGTGCGCACATGAACACGTTGTTACATCATAACTTGACCCTCAACAACTCCTCCCTAGAATTCCCACTGGATTATGTCTTTGATTCCTGGTCCCTTAATGATAGTCGTGGGCCTCAAACAAGATTGGTGTCTGTGTTGTTCTAGGTGCTGTACTTAGGCATAGCAAGAGACAGCCGTGCCTTGAAGAAATTGCAATCCAAATAAAGATGACTGGTAAAGAGGGGAAACTGAGGCACAGAGTGCGGCAGTAACTTGTCCAAGATGACAGAGCAGGTGGGTGGCAGAGCTGGGACTAGAATCCAGGTCTCCTGAGTCCCAGTCCAGTGCCTCATTGACTAGATCATGAGCTTTGTAGTTTCACATTGCTAAAGTGATCAGATATCCAAACAGGGACCCCTGTCGTGTGGAAGGGGGCACGGCAGGGAATTCTGTTTCTGGGATATGCCCTGTGGATGCTGGGAATAGGTGAGGGAGAGAGAAAATGGTGCTGACTTCTCCCCCTCTTCAGAGACAAGGCAACTGCCTGCTCCCCACTCCTTCCCAGGCATGAGGGAGGAAGGATGGCTTGAGCACTTGTGCAAAAGTGAAGGCTTATTAGGGGGAGTGGGGAAAGAGGAGAAGTGAGACACATGGCAGGCCTGGTGAGGGATGGCTTGTCCATCTAGCTATTTATGCTACCCTCGATGCCATGGTTCTGCAGTGCTGTTTGTCCTTGAGAAGATGCATAGCTGCTCACTGAGCTTGCTCATTTAAGAGCCGGACTGGCACTTTCTCTAGGGCATCCCTTGTACAGCCAAAGGGGAATCTCCTGCCCTGTGGTGCTTATCTAAGGCCCTGTCTCTGCAAACTCTTAGGTTCCTGGGTAACTTTATATGTGTGTGCTCAATGAAGTTCACAGGCTGCCCGGACAATGCTCCCTATTAACAATCCTGACACCTCCTCCTTCCAGAAAGCTCACCCCTTTCCCAAACCTCTGAGGCAAAAGTAGGCTTTACAGCATGCCTAGCAGGTTGGAGCCAGGCTCTGGAAAAGGAATGGGGAACAAACTCCAAGCCCAAGAAGCTCTTGCAAAGTGCATCTTGCCATTAGCACCCCCTTGCCTATACTGAGTAGTGTCTAGCTCAGGGATCAGCAACCTTTGGCATGCGGCTTGTCAGGGTAAGCACCCTGGGAGGCCGGGCTGGTTTATTTACCTGCTGCATCCACAGGTTCAGCCGATTGCGGCTCCCACTGGCTGTGGTTCACTGTCCCAGGCCAATGGGGGCTGCAGGAAGCGGCGCGGGGCAAGGGATGTGCTGGCTGCTGCTTCCTGCAGCCCCCATTGGCCTGGGACAGAGAACCATAGCCAGTGGGAGCTGTGATCATCGAAACCTGAAGACATGGCAGGTAGGTAAACCAGCTCAGTCTGCCAGGGTGCTTACTCTGGTGAGCCGTGTGCCAAAGGTTGCCGATCCCTGGTAGCTTGAGACATCTGCTGATTATACTTGTGGTAACATCTTATGGGGAATGCAATGATTTATTCGCCTGAAGAATGCTATGCAGCCACTAGATGTCTCTATGATGTATAGGCATCCAGCATGTGGCTCCTGGTAAACAAGGCATACTAAGCTGGAACTTGAGCTGTGTGGAAGCCTGTTGATCTGCAGTTGTTTTGTTTAACAAATGGTTTGTTTAAGGAGGTCTGTGCTTTCATACATGGGGAGGAAGGAAAAGGTCCCAAACTGCTAAAATTCCCAACAGCAATTTGATAAGCTGAGTATTTGGGGAGTCCTCTGCAGCTCTGAGAACTGTTTAGATGAGAGACAGACCATTGTGTGGTTCTTTACTATGCACACACACAAGTGCAAGGAGTGATGAGAGAGATCTCTTCCTGGCAGCACTTAGAACTTGAGCCCTGTTCCAATAAAGTTCAAGTTGTGCAAGGTTAGCCCATCTCCTCTTAATTCTCCATGGGGTTTGAACATTGCTTTCTATTTATGCTCAAAGCTGAAGGAAATGCCGGGAATTCTGTGATATCTTTCCAGTAACTCTCATTTAATCGTATAATTTGCCTCTCATGCTAGGCTTGATTGCTGGTAAGCTTTGCATTAGCAGAGCAATTGTTGTAAAGAGTGGCTCTTTTGACATGATCTATCTCTCTCCCCCACTACTTATACAACAAAGTGTTTTTTCTGACCTCTGTGCTGTAATATCACTCTTCACTAATAACTTCCTTTCTGACTGACCCACCATGCACCAAGTAACTGAAATACTGTACTCCGCTGATTTGATCATTATGATAATTACCCTATGTATTAGATTTGTAGCGATGGGGCCTGCTGTGCTGGGTGCAGTATATAAATGTTGTAAACTCTTCAGGACTAACAGCCTTTGATAAGCTGTGCAAGCAAGACAGACAAAAGATGGAAGGAAAGGCAAGCGGTCTTGTCCCTATATTATAGGTGGGGTCAGGGAGAGAAGGAAGCTGAGAGATGAAGCAACTTGTTCAAGGTCACACAGGGAATCTGTTATAGTGCAAGGAGATGAATCCAGGTCTCCTGAGGTCCAGGATTTTAACCGAAGAACATCCTTCATCTCTACCTAGGAGTCACTCTACTGAGTCCTTCACAGATATGTTTTAAAGGAAAATCTTTTAAATGTACATAGCAAGCCATGCCCACAAAAGATGATCCCAACCATGTACTGTACATGGGTGTGCAGCCCATTTGATGGGGCATGTAATTATTGTGTTGTGCCTCTGTGCAGATACAGTGAAACATACACCTGTGCAGAGGGGGGTATAAATCCTCTTCTGAAGGTCTGGGGGGCTCAAGAGAGGCATGGGCATTGGGCTGGCCTGCTGCATGGGGAGGTGAACTTCACCCATAGCCTGAAAGCACAAAACAGATACCTATGTTGCACCATAGTCCTGGTTCGGTTGTCCACAGTGGGGAGTGAACCTGTGACCTCTGGCTCTTAAAACTGGGCTGCTAGCCAAGGCAGTGACAGGCTTATCAACCACTATAGTCATTTATCCACCACTAGAAGGGGACAGAGCAACACCCTGAGTGGATGTGGGTTATACATCTATGGAAAAATATGGTACTCTGTTCCCATTATGATCCTGGGCAAAACTCCCCTTGGTTTCAATGGGAGAGTAAAACACCTACTCCTCCATTTATTTTTTTTGTCTGAGGAAAGATCCGAACCCATTTGCATTCTCTCCCTTGCTGCTGTTTGCCTGTGAAAGCACAGGTATAATCCTTCAGGCCATAAACACTAACGTATAATCAAATGCAAAAATACCCCAAATCCACATATCCAAGGGCATAAACTGAAGAGGAGCCAGCCTTCCTCAAAATTGGTTCGGCTTTTGCCAGATTGTGTCTCAACCCTAGTCCACAATAAAATACCCAAGTCATTGTCCGCTTGTGCTGGAAAGAGTTTAGAGGTTGCCTGTCTAAATCTGTAGTTCAGAGATTAGATGGTATTACAACATTGCATACACAGTATTGATGCATTTGTGTTCATACAATATAATTATCCCTTTATGTCATGTATCCTGAGTCTGCCGATGGGCGCATAAGCATGCGCGTGGACTTCTCTAGACTCACAGTTTAAAGCAGTGGTTCCCAAACTTTTGTACTGGTGATCCCTTTCACAGAGCAAACCTCGAAATGTGACCACCCCTTATAAATTAAAAACCTCTTTTTTTTTTATATTTAACATCATCATAAATGCTGGGGGTAGAGGCTGACAGCTCGTGGCCCCCTGAGGGGTCATGATCCCCTGGTTCAAGGGACCAATAGATCATGTAGTCTGACTTTCTGTACATCACAGACCTCTAAACACCACCCAGTTACCCCTGTGTTGACCCCAATAACTTGGATTAGATTAAAATATTAAAGCACGTCAGAGACTAAACCAGGGTGGGCAAACTTTTTGGCCTGAGGGCCACATCGAGGAATGGAAATTGTACAGTGGTCCATGAATGCTCACAAAATTGAGCTTGGGGTGCAGGAGGGGGTGAGGACTTGGGTTGGGGGTGTGGGCTCTGGGGTGGGGCTGGAGATGAGGAATTTGGGGTGTAGGAGGGTGCTCTCGGCTGGGACTGAGGGGTTTGAAGGGTGGGAGAAGGATCAGGGATGGGGCAAAGGGATGGGAAGAGGCTCAGGGGCGCAGGTTCTGAGCGGCGCTTACCTCAAGCGGCTCCTGGAAGCAGCAGCATGGCCCTTCTCTGGCTCCTATGCACAGGCATGGCCAAGCGACAGTGCACGCTGCCCCATCCGCAGGCGCAGCCCCTGCGGCTCCCGTTGGAGCGCCAGAGGGGGCCATTGAAGGGCATAGGAGCTGGAGCAGGGCCATGCCACAGCTTTGGGGAGCTGGAGTGGCCCCTGACCCAGTGCCCAGGCTGGAGCACTGGTGTGGAATCAAGCTATAGACCCCGCTCCCCAGCGGAGCTAGCGGGCCTCCTTAAAATGACACGTGGGCTGGATCTGACCCAGGGGCCGTTGTTTGCCCACCCCTAGTCTAAACTGTTGTGTGCCACAGGCAGAGAATGGGGTGGCCCAAGGTACACCAGTAGCTGAGGTCCCTGCAATGGTAGGGAATTGATTTGGTCAGAGAGATCCAGAACAACCTAGCAAGTGACCCACAGCCCATGCAGAGGAAGAACAGAAGGGATGATCCCGCATACACTTAAAACTGAGTATAGCCTCTCGTCCAGCAACACATTTAAGCCAGTGCTTTGATTCAATCATCTGAGCAGACCCGTTGAAGTCAATGGCACTTTTCGCGTGCTTAAAAGTTAAGTATGTGCTTAATTGCTGTGTGGGATCAGGGCCACAACCACCACCACTGGCATGTTCTTATTGATGTACGTGGAATTAATAAGCACTGCACCTGGTACTGTTCCCAGGATTATATCTTCAAGTAGTAGGGAAAACTTGTTTTGAGATTTTCCTGTGAGGGGAGAAACAAGGGTTGGGGATGTCTGTGTGTAGGCATGTCTAGCCTAGACAGTGGTTTTCAACTTGTAGTCTGTGGACCCCTGGGATCTGCAGACTATGCCTAAGATTTCCAACGGAGTTCACATGTCCATTCAAAAGTTTGTTAGGGGTCTGCAAATGAAAAAAGGTTGAAAATCACTAACCTAGACTAATATATTTTGTGTATACTTAATGTTGCTTTATACTGCTATAATATATTAGTTTTACTACTATTTAGTTCTGTATGAAATTCTGTAGCTGTGGGTTCAATCCTGTATTGAAACAGCAGTACAAATCTAGCGCACTGATGTAGGTGGGAATCACTCTGGTTTACAGTGGTCTAAGCAAGAGCAAAGTCCATTCGAGCACTTCTAGCTCAGCTTCTCATGAACAATGAATAGATGATTACGGTAATTATACGCTGGGATTTATTTTGGGCTGATCCCAAACTCGAAACACTTCATGTTATTTAATCAAACCTTCACAAAGAACTTAAAAAACACAGTCAGCAATACAATGATGTTAATTAATGGTCTGAACCATAAAACGTCAGAAACTGCCTGACCTACCCCAATAACCCTGCAGGGACCTACATCCATCAAATTACCCACATAAAATATAGCTTTTTCAGTGTATCCAGAAAACTTTTTATTATTATTTTATTTTATTATTATTAAAGTTACTTTTAAAGTAATATTCTAGCTGAAAGCACCACGATGAGGTGGGCCAAGGATGCAGGATTTTAGTTTTGCAAAACCGTTCTGGTCTTGTTTGGGTTCTCAACATTAAAAAGCAAGATTTGATTTTTTTTTTTTTTTTTTTTTTAGGGCCTGATCCAAAAGCCGATGACACCAATGAAAACCTTTCTGAGACTTAGATGGACTTTGGGTCAGGCCCTTTGTGATCTTTCTTTACCTCATTCATTATCTGCCATGTCAGCAGGCACGACACAGCTTTAGAATGCTTTCTGTGTTTCCATCCTCGCATCCTTGCTGATGCATGCCAAAGCAGAACTCTGTTGCTCTTATGGTATTGCAGTATATGCGGCCCTGACTCAGCAAGACATGTAAGCATAGGGTTTAAAGTAAATGTATAAAGTCAATGGGGCTACTCACATGCTTAGAATTAGGCACATCTTTGGGCATCTGGCTAAATCGAGGTCTAAAGTCACATGCCTGCATTATCTAGGCACAACTAACCCACTTCTCCTTTATGTAACTCAATTGACTTCAGTGAATTTATCCAATCCTGTTAAATATGGAACACGAGACTGAAATCTGAATTTCTTTGCTCGCAGTTGTAGCAACCTGCATGGAACTTGGAGGGAGGAGCACAGGTTGTAGAAGGCGAGAATTCTGGAGAGGGCACCAGAAAGTCAGTCTGTGTGCGTATGGCTGGAATGCTAACTGCAGTTGCAGCATCCCGGTAGATAACTTTCTTAATAAAGAGCCATTTTACTTATAGAAGTGTAGTCCTCTCATGTTATCACCCAGAACCTGCTGGTGCATGAAACAGCAGGCAGAATCATAGTGACAGCAATCAGTTCCTAGGGGAGCCAGTCCATTCTCCCATGACAGCGCAGGACAGTTCCCTAGAGCATATTGTCCTACTGCCTTGTCCTGCCTAGATTTAGCTGTTTTTTTTATTTTTATTTAATATTTGTAGATTACATTTCTTAATTTTCGGTAGCTTCAAAAAGAAAAATGTGTAGGCATCAACATTCAAATGGCTTATGATGTGAGCACAATATTTATTTGTTTCAAGTGCTAAATATTGTATCGATTTAATGGTATAATAAGCTTCAATGGCTCCACAGGGCCCATAACAATTATCATCCAAGAAATTGTTTCACTTTGAGACTCCTGTTCCTCAAACACAATGGATCAATGTATTAAGGCAACCAAACCCATTCATCTTGTTTTTTTTGATCCACTAGGGTTAGTATTGTTGGATCAATAAACAGAACTGTAACAATTCCAATTAAAAACAGTTCTGTTTGTACTAATCTTCTCCAGTCAAGCAATTAGAGACATTAAGCTGCTATGAAAACTTGCTATTCCATATCAACAGTGTATAGGTAGGATTTTCTTTTTTAAGCAACCTGGAGTGTGTTGCTTTTTTTCTAGCAGTGGGCTCCGAAATGACATCAGTAAATAAGCATTCTGAAATGTGTTGCTAAGTTCCTTCATAGGAAGCAGCAATTCTCACCTCAGATAACAGACAATTTGGAAAGTATAATTATAGAAGCCAATTTAAAGATTATGTGGCTCCAGCCAGAAGCAAATGCTTCTGAAGGAGATAATTTGTGTGCTTTAGCCAGTAGATGGTGCTGTTTGTTCCATTCTTAACTGCAGGGACTGAGAAACCTTTGCAAAAGGGTAGTTGATTGGTGTGTAGGGGTCACTGACTCCATGTACTAAGGGTGAAATTGATCCATGTGCAGATGCCCAGCACTCCCGTGCTGGACCTCAGGGCTGAAATGCATCTGAGAGCACATCTTCTGAATTCCCAGCTCCATGTCCTGTTACCTTGGACGCCACATGCATCTCTGCAGTTTTTGCGTGTTGACGTTTCAGATTTTCCAATAACTATTATGCAGAGTCCCACATCCCTGGGAAAAGCAAAATCTCCAGCCTTGCATTTCCCGCTGTCAGAAAGTTGCTTCTTGATGCTCAGCCTAAATTTAATCCATTTTCTCCTACCTATATCCCCATATCACACAGTAACAGTCCCCTTCCTTCCCAGGTGTTGATACCCATCAGATATTTGTAGGCTGCTATCCTGTTCCATTGCCCTCTCTTTGTGGTGACTTGTATGACCTCTTTGTTTCTGTAAATTGGGGAACAGAGGGGATAACTGTTGCTTATTGGCTCTGCTCTGAGCATTATCATCATCATTATTTTCCCCGTGCTGGGGGAGCTATATTGGGTGTTTTTCTTATGTCATGAACCTGATTCTTTGTCATTTACGTTCAGGCCACTTTATACTGATCTGGCAGTGTAAAGGGACCATTTAAAGTAGGTATAATTTACCCATATGCTTCTCTGGAAATGTAAAGTGGCCTTAGTGTAAAAGATTAATAAGATGTGTAGGGCCTGATTTGTCAATCTACGAAAGCATAGCACTTGCATTGATGCAGCTAATGGATATAGGTACCATAGAGATGGCTTTATGTTCCTTCCTATTTATTACCATCATTGCTGTAAGATCTAGGAAACGAAACAATAGATAGGGCCACGTTGAGCGAGGTGTGATACACAAACAGAACAGAAAGCAGTCCTTGCCCCAAGGCGCTTACAGTCTATGCAATCGAGTTGCTGTTCAGAGTCATATATAATATAGGAACCTACGAACTTATCCAGAGTTCAGATGACTTGGCTTGCTGTTTTAATTCCCAGCGTCATGGAGGATCGCGGTCAGTCAATGCAGGCAGCCTAGGAGGCAACGAGAGAAGAAAAATGGATTACCATCTCAAGAGCACTCCACGCATTGCTCCTTACCCATCAGTCTGTGGTACTTGCATGGCCCCCATTATCTGAGCACCTCACAGTCCTCCTTGTATTTATCCTCACCACACCCTTGTGAGGTAGGGCAGTGTTATTGTTCCCGTTTTACAGATGGGGAACTAAGGCACAGAGAGACTGTGATTTACCCAGGATTACACAGGTCTATAACAGACCACAGAACTGAACCTAGGCCCTCCAGGTGCCAGGCTAAGGATCTAACTGCTTGACCATCCTTTCTCCAGCACTATGCTCCTGTTGTGATTTTTTTGGTTACTTCAGAAGAAGCTTTCTGCTGCCCAGAAAGCCAAGTCCAGCAAGATTTAATGAGTGTGAGCCTTCTGCTTGGGGTGCAGTGCTGATTTGTAACTTCTTCCCTCCTCCCCTCCCCCGCCCCGCTAACGCAATCTTAATCCTTCCCCTTCATGGCAGCACATAGGAATGCAGTTCGGTGATGATCTCCAAGTTAAATCAAGCTGCCTGTGCCTTTTTGAGAAGGAACGTCAGGTCAGAGGAGTATGTCCAGTGGGAGAAGCTAATGCTATATGCTTTAAGCCAGTGTTCTTTCTGGAATTGTATGACTGAAGCTATGTTCTACCTGGACGGATGCTTTGTACTCTCTGCTTTTGCTTACAGATTGCTCTTGCAGCCTGGCTTTTTGTTCTTCTCCTTTTTTTTATGGTCTCAGACTATTTCTTCAACGGTGTTCACGTGTCAAGTTTTGTTATACATGGAGCTTTTGAAATAGCGATTGGGAAATGGATGGGGGGATTTTTTTTGAACCCATGAAAAACTGCAATGAAAATTAAATCTGTTTTGCTGGCAGTTTTTATTTTATTTATTGATTGTGGGGGGTTGTAACACAAAATACCCAATGCATTTTTCTGACAATTTTTGTTCTTAGTAGAATGGTCACTCTCACCTATTTTTCTTATTTTTAAAAAATGTTTGATAGAAAATTAAGTTCTTTAAATCAGCAGTGGAGCTTTTCAGATTTACACCAGCTAAGGACCTGGTCCTAGATCTCACTCTGCTCTTAATTTGGATAATAATGATGCAATTGCAGAGACAGTCTGGGTGCTGCTGATTCCAGGGACAAGTTGTTTCTGCTGCAGATCAGTCTGTTGGAGTGATGCGATGTAGCGCAATGTAATTAGCTGACAGCATCCCCTCCTCTCCTGTAACATGCCAGAGTCAGCTGTGATGTAATGTAAGCTCGTTAATGTGAGCAGGGCATAGCCCTCTAAATGGGCACATTAATCCTTCATTTCAAACTAAGCACAAACCATTCTGCCCCACCCATTATTGTCCCATTAAAAACATTCATTTAGAATTCTTTACACTAAAGTGTTTACTGTCTCTGCAGCCAAGTGCATGATGTTCTATTCATCTCTAAGCAGCTTCATTTTCAGTGATGCATGAGCAGGGTGATGTAATGACCATGCAGAATATGAATTCCTCCATATCTGAGGGGAGTGAGATGTTTATATCCTTCATAAGGACTATTGGAATAGGACACAACTGCTTGATAAAGAGAGAGAGACCTCACTGTGTTATGTGCTTACAGACACAGTGGGAGACAGTCCCTTACAGTTTCGAAGCTTCAGTTAAGGCTACATTTATGTCACGGAGGTCATGGAATCTGTGATTTCCAGAAACCTCCGTGACATTCTCTGCTCCAGCCCCAGGGGCTGCAGGACTCTGGAGATAGCCTCACATGGGGTCAGAGGGACACCTTGGGCGAGCGGCTGGGGGTGTCCCATTTTCTCTTTGGGAAATAGGGTCACCCTGCAGCTCCCAGCCATCATGGGCAGAGGGGGCCCCCCTGAAGTTTCCAGCCATCACAGGCTTTTGCCACAGCAGCAGAAGTCACAGATGGGTCATGGCTTCCATGAATTTTTGTTTATTGCTTGCGAACTGTCTGTGACTTTTACTGCAAATAACCATGATAAAATCTTCACCTTCATTATAGTTAATCCAAAAGACCAGCCTTTCTTTAGAATGTCTAATAACCTCTGTAAAGCAGGATCACTGGATTTGGTGCAACATTTACCATCTCCATCCATACTCTTGCACCTGGGCATCTTGTCGGTCGAGACTCAACATGTGGGAGGAAGTTTGGTTGCTCAGTAGGTTTGCTTAATACTCTGGCTTTCTTACATTGCATAATGCTCTTCCAAACATGCTTTGCTCCGCCCCAGTATTCAATATCATTACCATTACTGAGTTTCCAATGAGTCTCAAATATGCTGATTAGGAATGGCAAAGCAAAGAAATGAGGGAGTGCTAGGGCCACACAGATCACTGTCTATCGAATAGCTTGGTCATTCAGCTGTGCAAATATAACCCACGTACTTTCTGGGTGTGGTCTTCTGTCCCGTCTAGAGGCACTTAGAAAGAGAGAGAAAATGAGTTTGCTCTACAGCCGTGGCTAACAGGCAGTAGGCTTTTAGCTCAAGCAATAGAGGCTCAGGCGCTAAGCTCTAGAGGTCCCCAGTTTGATCCTGTCCGCTGTCGAGCAGGGTCTGTTGGCATTATGCAAACTGAAGAGGTGAAGACTGTGTCTTTGCAATCAGCTCATGGCTTCCTTCACTTTTTAATGTTGTTGCATGTTGGAATTTAATAACAATGCAAAGTATTGGAATAACTGGCTCAAATGGAATTATTTAAGATTAATACAGCAATATTCAGGATTCAGAAAGAGAACCAGCCCTGTATGTGATGAAGTAGTTTAGTCCCATCTTCCACACTTAGTGGAATGCTGGCAGTATTCATTCCCAATTTATCTCCCCAAAACTCTTTTTTATAGGGTGAGAGACAAAGAAATCTTTGTGGGGAGGGAAAAGTTACTTTCTCACAATTATTTTACTCTTGTTTTCAATATCTTATTTTTACCTCATTACTGATGGGATTTCTTTTATGGTTATCTCACTTTACCTGATTGATAAACTAAAGGGGATTTATAATCCAGTCACTATTACTGACAGCTGTGGCAACTGGTAGTTCTTAATGAGTTAACATCTCTCAATGGGTCATTATTTCATTCATCACAGGAAAAATCTGCAATGACAAGTGCCTCTTATCAATCATACGCACCCTGTATATTACCTAGTCTTGTTTACTAATAAGAATGTCTATTATCATAGAATCCAGAATCCCTCTCTGGACTAGGTTAAAGGAGTTAAAAGATTAGCATGTTCCTTTATTTGGACACACATTAATCCAGTTTAAAACAAAGCACATTAGTTTGCTAGATAAATCACACGAGTTTATATGCACAAAGGATTTTGGTTAAAATAACAAATAAAAGAATTATGGAAGTTTAGTATATACAAATCACAAAAGGTAAATAGTTACTGACAGGCACTGCACTTTTGCCAGTAAATCAATGGCTTTTGCTGCAAGCTCATTGCACGGTAAGAGAAATAAAACTCAAGAAGCAAAGCATTGTTAACCAACCAAAGGAACCGTGGATTGACAGAGCGAGGCTGCGTGGTTGGCAGCAGAATTCCATTGCACACAAGTGGTTTATCACATGCCACATGACCCTGGTGTACGCACTGGTGGCATTCTTTCCTTCAGATAAGTCCAGTTTGTTTTCAGTCAAACTCACTGTAATGTTAAAACACTCGCTAACCAACGTGTCCTTGGTTGCGTTTGGCTCTAGTGACCGGAAGCACGTAGGGTAATAAACACAGTCAGGGAACTTTTTGAAGTTGTCAGTGTAATATTTGGCATCTTCAGGCTCTAGTTTGATGTTGAGCAATTGGCCAGTGTAACAGAGTGTTCCTGGAATCTTCACTGGTTCTTTTTTGGTTGGTGAGCTGGGCTTATTAACGGGGGGAGGGCTTTTATTCTGGCTTGCTTTCTTACTTGAGGAGCCCCTCCGACAAAGGGTGATATCGCTAGATAGCACCAGAAAAAGCATAGCCATCCAGCAGGTCACCATCCGGGTCCTTCCCATTCTGGAGGATCTGAAAGGGGAAGAGATCAGGATTATAAAGCCAGAAGGGACCACTGTGATCATCTAATCTGACCTCCTGTTGAATACAGGCTATAGAACATCCCTAAAATAATGCCTGTTTGAACTACAGTATATCCATCCAGTCTTGACTTACAGCAGGTGTCGGCAACCTTTCAGAAGTGGTGTGCCGAGTCTTCATTTATTCACTCTAATTTAAGGTTTTGTATGCTAGTAATACATGTTAATGTTTTTAGAAGGGCTCTTTCTATAAGTCTATAATATATAACTAAACTATTGTATGTAAAGTAAATAAGGTTTTTAAAATGTTTTAAGAAGCTTCATTTAAAATTAAAATGGAGAGCTCCCTGGACCGGTGGCCATGACCTGGGCAGTGTGAATGCCACTGAAAATCAGCTTGTGTGCCGCCTTCCGCATATGTGCCATAGGTTGCCTATCCCTGACTTAAAGAATGGCAATTGATGGTGAAACCTCCAGAATGGTTGGCAACTTGATAATTAACCTTTGAATCTCACTATTTTAAAAGATTTCCAGTTTGAACTGGTCCAGCTTCTGCTTCCAGCCGCTGGATCTTCTTATGCTCATTGTCTGCTAGATTGAAGAGCTCATGTAGGTACTTATAGCCTGTGATAGAATCGTCCCTTAACTTTCTCTTAAGCTATCTTTATCTCCTTGAGCCTGTCACTATAAGGCGCATTTTCCAATCCTTTCCTAATTCTCACGGCTCTTCCTGATCCCTCTCCAATTCCACAATATCCTTCTTGGATTAATGCTAATTCTTAACAACCTAACGTATTTCCTATAGATATGGGCTCAATCCCAATACCCTGTAAACTTTGGAGGGTTTCAGAATCCTAGCCTGCATTTGACCTGAATTTTGCAAACAGTTCCTAACTTTGTAATTGACAAAACCAACCCCCTTGTCGCAAATGCTCCTCCACCTTTTTTGGAAGAGGAGGGGGAACAACTCTGATTCCAAATTCTCCAGCACATCAACTCCATGACATATGCAGTTTGGGCAAGCTGTTTGACTGCTGGGGTAACAACCAGGGGAAGCTGCCAACATTTAGGTGACAAATAATCATAAGTAGATAGCGCTCTTCATCCAGAAGTCTCAAAGGACTTAATAATGAAGCATCACAACCCTTCAGGATTACCCAGAAGCTGAGTAAGAGCAGCCAGATACTTCCTTTTGGGTGGAGGAAAGATGGTTGAATGGTTACAGCACCAGCCTAGCACTTGAGACCCAAGTTCAATTCCCCGACTCTGCCACAGATTTCCGAGTTGGCCTTGCGTTAAATCATTTTCCATCTCTGGGCCCTGTCAAATGGGGATAGTCACACTGCCATGCCCCACAGGGGTGTTGTGACCTGCCCAGAAACTACAGCAGTGGGGGACCATTTAAGTACAAAAGATACACCTGCAGTTGCATGGTGCAGTAGACTGACATGTCCTTGAATAGCATTGGTTCAGGTGCAAAGGTGCCATCATAGAAGTAGCCAGAGTGATATTTCCTTTTTACATCTGGGGAAACTGAGGCACAAGTTAAAGTCAGTGGTTGCTATTTTCAAAATGACCTTGGGGATTTAGATGCTTTCCCATTGAGATTTATGTAGGGAGTTCAGGGCTTTCTAACTTCTCAGTATTTTGGAATTAACTTCTAACAAACTAGGCTTCCATAAGAGCTTTCTTTGTATGCTGCTAAAGGAGAATTAAGAATATTGAACAGAGCTCTCCAGGAATACATTGGTCCCACTGACTTCAATGGGCTTTGGATCAGATGCATATTAGTTTTTAATGATCGTTTGCTGTTCTCCACCTAATCCCATTTACTTCTGAACCCACCATGTCTGGGAAGTGCTTTGGGGGTAAGAAATAACTTATAGCCACAACTCATATTGTGCCATTGGGTATCAAGCAGAACTCCCTCCATCCATATCAATGGGGGGGAAATCTGCTTAAAAATCAACCCATTGGGCTTCTCATAATAAGTTTTGAAACTGTTCATGTTCACAGTGTGGAAATAGTTTTCTGAGCGTGTAGGATCTGATCCAATGGGAGACTTTCCATTGACTTTGGGCTTTGCATCAGGTCCCTAATGTCCCAACTCATTCTGTGCTTATAGGAATCTGTGTTTTGTGATCACAGGATGTTGTCTTTTCGTAAGGCTTCGCTTTCAGTGGAAAGTAATGAGTAGCTGCTTTCCAGCTAGGTTCATAGAACAAGGTCTGTAGCTTGCAGCCCTGGCAAATTGTTCCACGGTACGTTACAGCTTCTTCCTGTGGAAATAGTGTGTGGCTTTTTTATTCATTGCAGAAATCTGTGGGTAACTTTTTTAAAAAAAGGCTATCAAATGAAGCTCCCCATTGAATCAGTTCTGTGGACCCAGCTAAGGGTACTCGGATGTACCGCTGAGTGTTGTCTCCGAATGCTCCACAGAAAAGAGAAAAAGGAAGGAAAAAGTGTGCAATTACACACACTTTCTCTCTCTTTCTCCCTCTTAGCTATGTACCCAAAACCATGGATTCGGTTCAAATGTCTACGTTTGGGTGGGGGTTTTTTTTGCTTACCAGTCTTATTCATCAGAGTGGCAGGCTAGAACGGAAAGATCAACAAGAGACAACAGTGCAGATACCAGAGTGATAAGTGCATTTTAAATACCTGGGCAGACAGAGTATCATGTATATGTAGAGTGACCAGATGTCCCGATTTTATAGGGACAGTCCCAATTTTTGGGTCTCTTTCTTATATAGGCTCCTATTAACCCCCACTCTCACCCCCTGTCTCGATTTTTCACATTTGCTGTCTGGTCACCCTACGTATATATATCATTTTGGTTAGCTTGAAACATATAGAAGATGGGATGAGCGGATGCTTCTACACCATTTCCTATTCTTCCTGACCTTTGGTTAGAGCAGAGGAATTAGGTTCTCGTCCCCAGCTCTCTCATTAGCTTTCTCTGATCTTGGGTAAATCATTTAATGTCCCCGAGCCTTAGTTTCTCCATGTTTGTTTGCCTGTCTTGCAGGGGTGTGGTGAGAATGGATGATGGTAAGCCACTCTGAGACCCTGAGAGCTCCAAGACAGGCAAGGTGGTATTATTGGGGGGAAAAGAGGGTGCTGCCTGTGTGCTTCTGTAGAGCCAAATTGTGCAGCATTTACTCCGGCAAAACTCTGACTGAGAGTTAGTGGGACTGCTAGGAGAGTAAGGACTGGGCTAGAACAGAAGGATTTAGCACGTTCATAAACAGACCATTAAGAAATTGTTTAGTCCAAAGAAGAAATCACAAGCCTAAGCAAGTTTGTGCATGTGATTATTTTTTTTTCTATGAGGCTAAATTCAGCAACGAAATCCACCAGATACATTTTTTTTGTAAATGCTTTGTGGTTTTCCCCGTAAATATGGTACTACATACTCATATTTGCTTCAGTCTAAATTAGCAGATGAATAGAACTCTTCCATCATTTCTTTCTTTCCAGGAAAAGACTCTATAGACACAAGGTTTTGAAACTCAATGAAAAGGTCAGTTAAGGTCCAACATGCAACTATACCCATTAAAAATATTTATCAATGATGGTTTTAATATCCCAGAGCAATTAACATTGCATGGGCTGGAAGAAACAGCCAGTTCTTTTAGGATCTAACCATGCAGATATTGGGTAACTTATCTGAGAGCAAGTCTAATAATCATCCAGATAAGATAGCTTGAAGTGAATTCTGGTCCTTGTCACATCAATGCAATTCCTTTTGCTTCAAGATCAGTCTTTGGGTCATGAATTACTGCGGGTCTATGAGCAGTCCCTTTTATCCAGGTCACTTAGGAGTAACTGAAAACAAATGGTGATTTACATAGCTCTGCAATTCACTGGACGGAGTGAGAGGTTTTTAAACAACGAAGGTATATGGCAAAATCCTATGCAAACCCAAATGAAAATAAGTGATAAAAATCTGTGCCAGATGTTGGTAATCACTCACCTTTCTGCTAGAGAGTTGCAGGTTGTTTTTTGGGGGAAGTGCAGGTCTCAATAGCATTTGCCAAGCTGAGTCTCTCAAACTATATAGCAGTAGGTGGGGTATGTTCATTTCCAAATATGGCAAATTATTTCTCTCTGAGTGTACTGTGTCTGACAGCATGTTCTGTTCCCTTCCCCTCCTCCCCTTTCAAGGTTTCAATTGCCTCTTGTTAAATATTCCATTTTCCTGTACATGTTAGAGATGAACTGAGCTGTGCAGTTTGCGTTTGAACTGTAAGCTCTGTAGGGACAAGGACTGACTTTTTGTACAGCACCTAGCACAGTGAGGCCCTGATCCATTATTAGGGACTAATACCAATACTATCTGGACCTGGATCTGCATCTGAACTTGGCCAAACTTCTAGGGCAGTTGGGTTGAGTATCCAAGTTCAGGTCGTGCCTAAAAAGAGGCTCAATACTGTGGTGATGGGTGCCATATAAACCTTAAGATCGATCGATAGATGCCATGAGTGCAGGGGCCTGGTCTAGATGACCTCTCAAAGTCCCTTCCAGTCCTATGATTCTATGCACCTCTGAATTGTAAAACTGGGGTCTGGCTCCTGAAAAGCCATAAATTCTGAGAAGAATTCAGATCTGTCTTCTGATTTGTGGCCCATCTCCAGTAAGCACACGTAGTAAACATGGATTGTGTTGAGAATCTCAACACTTTTGTTTGGGAGGTTGACGGGAAAGGGGGTTATTTTGGATCTTGGATTCTGGGTTGGACCATTTCTACATAGTTGGGCCATGGGCATGATTCAAACTTTTAACCTGCCTTTGACAAATTGGAGGTGGTTGGATCCAGGGAATTAGTTGGCACCTATCTCTACAATAAACTAAATCTTTCATCCAGAAAATGAACTCCAGATGGTTAGAGAGAGCACCACTTTACACAGTAAATGCAAGTCATTTAGGAATCAGATTTTCAGGATAGAAAAGACTTATGTGGTCATGTGTCTAATGGGAGGCAGTTCAAGAACTTCTTCTCTTCTGGTTGGGCATGGAAGCACTAGATTCATACAGCTTTTCTAGTAATAAAGATTCCTCTAAATCAAGCAAATGGCAATCTCAAAGCAAGTTCTTTGGGTTTGAAATGGGTTCTCTGTCTCCTGAATGCTGCTTGGCGTTAAATAAGATCGAATCAAATAAAGAATTGAGAATGCAAATAATCAAAGAACTCAGAGAATGCAGAGTGTGCCAGAAATAAAGTCCACTGGCCATAATCTTGAATGTGTGGTTTTACGGTGTTCCTGACAATTAATGACATCCATAGCTCCTTTTCCCAACATTATGCACATCTAGGACACTGGAGAACATATTAGTAACACTCAAATTTCCCCACACTCCTATGAGCATTGTTCCATCCCTCTAAAGACGAGGAAACTGAGGCACAAGGAGGTTGAGCCCAAAATTTTCAAATGTGCCCTTTAACTTCCAGGTGCCTAATCCAAGACACGAGTTTCACATGCATAGAGTATGTGCACCTCCCAGTGACTTCATTTTGGTGGTGTGGGTGTCAAGAGCCTCTTAACTTCAGGATTTAGTGTCTCATGCTCTGCCCTGAAAATTAGCAGGCACATCTTATTTTGGGCCTGAGATCACACAGAAAATCAATTACCAGGCCAGGAATGGCACCCAGGAGCCCTGGTTTCCACTATCATGTTCTAAGCACCCAGTAAGCTGGCTCGTACCAGCAAAACTCCCAGATCTCTGTGAGTGTCTAATAGCTGTGTAAACACACGGAGCTATGTAAAAGCATCCCTTTATAAATTAACTGCTAGCCAAACAGCCAGTTTAGCTAGTTATGTGTCAGATTATCTTGCTGAACAGATGTGGTTTTCTGCCTTTCTTGTCATTTAAACTGCTACCCCTAGCTGTAGTGAATTTCCTAGTAAAGGAAAACTCCAGTGTAAAATTATACTACTTCTTCTCATTGCCTCTGATTTCAAAGGGCTGAATTCTGTCCTTATATAACACATGATGCTTCTTCAGCAATTTTCAGGTCAATTCCCGCTGATATCTCATTTTCCCTAACCTGTAGTCCTTAATGGAGCTGGTCAAGTAGCAGATTTTATTTTTGGTTCACTGGCCGTTCTGAAAAACTGAAAAAATCAGTTTGGGTAGAATGAAATTGGATTTCTTCGTATGCAGTGTTGAGACTGATGTTTGGTATAGTGGGGATAGGACATGAAGGGCTTTTAATGGGAAGACAAGTAGTTTGTGTGTGATGCTGTGGAGATGAGGGAGTCAACAGAAAGTGGTCTGGAAAAAGTGATAGGCTAGGAAAATGACGTTTGCAACTGCGCCCTGAATGGTGGTCAAGGCCAAAGAAAAGATGTTCCTGGAATGGAGACATGAGACCATGAGAACTGTCTCTTTACTAAAGCATTGTTTAAAAAGAAAATGCCACAGCAGGAATTGAATTGTCACATTTTATAGGACTCTCCTATAAAGAGTTTTTTGTCTGAGGAAGAGCTATAAAAGATTTGCCCCCACAAGTTTGTGTTGCGATGCGCTAAACACACGTCGTCTTTCTATCCGTAGTCACACCCAGTGGCTGAGTTACAGATGATGTCGCTGCTTTATGTAAGAAGTTTCTTGCTTTTGTGACTTTCTCTCCACCTAAGGTTGTTTGTCTTTTATGTTTATTTTTAAAGCTTAAAAGGTTTAATTTCCAGTGTATCCAATCCATTCATCAATATTCATTCTGAAATATTGAAACATAACCCCTCTAAGAGCTAATGAGCCAAGAATACATTTATGCGTGATGTTAGCAGCAATTTCAATAATTACTTTTTTTTTCCAAAAAAGTACTTACTGTAATTTGGTATTTTTATTAATTTTTCCTTTTAGCAGGCCCTGTCTTGTACTACTCAAGTGGGCAGCAATCTTCATATCAGCCAGTGTCTGGTATGGATTTAAAGATGAACAGTAAAACTTCTGACAGAACACCTAAAGCTGCCAAAAGAAAAACAGGTGCTCTCTCTCACTCCTCTGCCTTTAGACTAGGCCTCTTTCACAGATTTTATATATAGGCTTGATGATCCCAATTCTCCACTGATTTCAATGGAGCTACTTGGTGTCAGACAGTAGTGAATCAAGCCTAAATTTTGAAAATTTTATTTAAAATAATTTTGATGATTTTTTTTTTTAACGAGAGACAGGCCCAGGGAATTTCACCTATTCAATCATCTGATCTAGAGCTCACTGGAGTCAGTAGACTCTTTCCATTGACCTCAATGAAGACTGGATCAGGTCTTCGTTGACAAATCCTCTGAATTGCTGAGTATCCTCTGTTCCTGCTTAAGATAATGGGAGTTGATAGTACTCAGGATCATGCAGAATCACACTCTTGCTGACCAGTCGATTCCTTCAGTATTTTCAGTTTCCTTTACGGCAGCTACTAGAGAGGAAGAATGATGTAGTGGTTTAGGCAGCAGGGACTTGAGTCATGTCCAGTTTGTTGCTCCACTAGAGATGTCTTATGGGATCTTGGGCAAGTCACTTGGGCTGAAGGTTCAAAGGTACTTAGGTGCTTCACTCCCATAGCTGGGAACTGGGCAGAGCATGGATTTGAACCTGCCAAGTGAGTGCCTTGCTGCAGATTACTGGCTATTCTAGGGGGATGGTTGTGGTAAACATCTGTCTCAAATTTGGACTTAGCGTTCAAAATCTGAGTGTTTACTGTAAACCTCCCCCAAGCTTATACCCAGCTTGGATCTTATCTCGCTGCCACCAACCAGGATTTTTAGGGTCCCTGGTCCCCCGAGTCACCCCAAACCTTTCCTTGGGGGACCCCTCCAAGACCCAGACCCCTGGGTCTCCCTAGCTCATCCCCAGCTCCCCCCCCCTTTTCCCTGGGTGAGCCTGGGCGATGCTATACTTAACTCCGTGGTTCTTTAATGCAGTCCTGCTAAAAGCAAGCTCTAAAAAGCAGCAGAAAAAAACTTCTCTCTGGCTACTTTTAAAACCAACCTTCATCCCTGCTAATCCTAGCAGAAAAAAGAAAAATAAATGTAGCTACTGGCTTCTGGATCGACTTCCCATAAGCTGCCTCCATGTGGTAAACGTCTATCTCAATTTGGACTTAGCGTTCAAAATCTGAGTGTTTACTGTAAACTCCGCCAAGCTTATACCCAGCTTGTGACTTATCTCATGCACCAACCAGGATTTTAGGTCCCTGGTCACCCGAGTCACCCCAACCTTCCTTGAGGGACCCCCCAAGACCCAGACCCCTGGGTCTCCCTAGCTCACCCAGCTCCCCCCCGTTTCCCTGGGTGAGCCTGGCGATGCTATACTTAACTCCGTGAATGCAAACCAAGAGCTATTTACCTCCCTCAAGGCTATTATTCAAACCTAGTTACAGCTAACACACCAGGAGGTTCACCCCTCCTGTCTCGTAGCAGTAACTAGAGAAAACCTCAAACACAAAAGAACAGAGTTGATTTTTCTTCTTTCCCCCGTAGCCTGTTCCCGCCTGGGGACAATAAGGAAAGTCAACACAAGTAGTAGGCTTCCTCCCTGTCTTCCCGTGAGAGAGACAGATACCTGGTACAGAAATTCTATTCCTTTGCCTCACTAGGAAAAGCAACTCCACAAGTTTTCAAAGAAACTTTATATAAAAAAAAAAGAAAGAACTTACATATACTAAATCGGTATTAGAAATTCAATACAGGGAATGGCTTATAAGAAAGGAAAAACAGCCTGATTTAAAGATAGCCCAATAAACCAGTCCAGCAAATCAACACCCATGTAAATACAAATTAAAGCACATCACAGCCGATTACTTTGTTTCTTTTGTACTCACACTGATAGTAGAATATTGAAAGAAGATGGAGTTAGAAGAAAGCTTGTTTACTCACAGCCGAGGAAAACAAAAGACCCTAGTTATTCCAGTCCTCCCAGACTCCTTAAAAAAAAATCCAGGTCTCTGATTGGTCCTCTGGTCAGGTGTTTGGTTCCCCCTTTGTCACCCTTTACAGGTAAAAGAAAATTAACCCTTACCTATCTACTTATGACAATGGTCTCTCTCTCTCTCTTCTTTTCATGAAAAATTTTGAAAGGTCTTGGCTACATCCAGATGTGGAACAGCTGTTTTTGCAATCTCAGATTTTCTTGGGGACAGGAAAAAGTTTCCCACCCAGCTCTAATGTTGCACCTGACCTCCTTTTGTAAAGTGCTCGGAGACCGACTATTGAACAGCACTGGAGAAGGGCTAATGGGTATCATTTATTGAGCAAGCCCAGGTCTGTCTTCACAAGGTAACTCCCTATCAGAGGTAGCTGGCAATAGATTCCAAATGCAATTTATTTTTATGGCAGTAGCACCCGTAGGCTTCAACCAGGGCGGCTGAGCTAGGTGCTAAGCAAATACTCACACAATAAAGCATGATTCCTTACTCTGTGATCTGAGACAAAACTCAAGCGGGCAGGGAGCATGGATGCAATGGCACAATTACACAGATTAGGCATTGCCTACTTTTGGTCCAGAACCCAAAGCCAGCTGAGGATGCCCTGTGGGGCATAGGAGTTGCCCCCAGAGAGGCCAGATGATGATGACACCATTGTCATCTCTGGGAGGTTCCACCAGAGAAGGGCAGCTGTTAGTTATGGTGTGTCCCACTTGTGGAATATTACCCCTGGGAGATGCACTGTTTAAGTGTGTCTCTTTGGGCAACCCTAGCCCTGCTCCTCCAAAACTAGTCTCATGGGTATGTCTACATTCTTCACTAAAGCCAGGCTCTGACTTGAGGTATAAGCCTAAGCCGCCCTCCTGTCCACACATTTGGGTCCTAGAACCCTGCTGGGAGGAGGCGAGGGGAGGTCAGAGTCTGAATCTTGCTGTGACTTGGGTCCAAGCCCTGTCAATTTTGCAGTGTGGATGCAGCTCAAGTGGCAGACCTGAGTCAGAGGGTCTGCATGGCACAACATGGACATGTTAGCACGGCTGTGAGACCTTGGTCCAGCAATTGTAAACCCAAGTTTACAGTGCAGTGTAAACACTCAAGCACAGGCCTGGAAACACCAAGTCCACAAGCCTGAGTCCCACATTGTGGGATGTGCTGGCTGGCTCTGGGTCCCTCCATGTCACCTTGTACCACAGTTCTCCTTTGCTATGTGACTTTCCCGAGCAGACGTTGTACTGTTAGTGGCTCACAACCCAGATTTCTATAGTGTGACGAAGTGGGTTTTTTTCCTTGGTTTTTCTGCATTTTCCAGTGGGTTGCATGTAGAGGGAGCAGGACTCAGTGTCCCCGGGTGTTACTGGTTTAATGAGGTGAAAGGAGAGGGAAGTTTGTTGTTACAGAGGACCAGAGAGGGAACTTGGAACCCCAGCCGATGGCTGGGAAGATGGAGACCCTAGCGACTGGTGACCTAGAGACCCAGCTCAGGAGTAGCAGCTGATTCTGGCCAGTGGGAGGACAATGGGCTGCAGAGAGAGGACCCCGGTGACCTGACCAGCCGGTTCCAGCCAGAAGAGGGCTGAGAGGAGAGGAGACCCAGGCCATCCTGTTTATGACCCTGTTTACCTGAAAGAAGACAATGGACAGAGGTGGGGTTTGGGGCCAAGGATATGGGAGGCCCAGCTTGGAAGCAGGGGGTCTCTGGGATGGAGAGGGGGAGCAGGCAGAGCCCACTGGGGATGCAGAGAGACTTGGATGTGCTGTGCTGAGAGAGGCCAAGCGTGAGGCCCTGAGAGGTTCCTGTACTGTGTTCAACTCTCAATAAACCCTCTGGTTTTATGCTGGCTGAGAGTCAGTCTGGTCTAGAGAACAGGGTTACATCAACCCCTTCGGGGGTGGAGGCCCAGGGGGTCCAGAGCAAGTGGACTCCCTGAGGGGACCTATGGCGAGAAACAGGTGTGCTAAGGCTCAGAGAGGTGTGGCTCTGGGAGATGGGGGGGCCTCACCCCGAGAGAGAGTGGACCCCCGAGAAGGGCTGTCGCACTGGAAGGGGCACCCTCCACAGACCGCACGGGGCCACGAGTGGGCACGATCTGTGAGTCCATGACATATGGAAACCAAGAATTAACCCGGGCCATAAAACATGTTCTAAGTGCTAAGTCTTACTTTTGAACAATCTACATTGATTAAGAAGCAGAATACTTGGTTGGCTTCTCCTGATGTCCAAATATTACAGTTGCATTTCACCTGGCCATTGCATTCACTGCAGTATAAGTTCAACTGTTGTTGAGTCCTGATTTCTAGAAGTGCTGAGCATCCACAATTACGGGAGCTGCAGACACTCAGTATCTGTTGAAAACCAGGCCTTAAGTGTGTCAAGTAATAAGTTGCTTACATCCCCCATGAAGAGTTTACAAAACAGACTTGGCAAAGGGACTAAGGAAAAACCATAAATGAAGCAGCTTGACGAGGTGTCACGTTTTGAGGGTGCAATTCAGACCAGTGAGGGGTTGTCACCTTAGAGAAGAGACGTTTGCCATTCCTTTGAAAGAAACTTCATCAGGAGCTTTACCACCGTACTGGAGTTAAGAAACACTTAAACATTAAACATTTTAATCAAAGCATTGGATTGTTCACAGTAAAAAGTAGAACAAGTTCATTAAACAAAAGTCCTACTTTAAGTGATACCAAAGGGAAGGAATAGAGTTTAGAAACAGTTACAAACAACAAAAGTAGGAATATGCTTCTAAGACTAAACTTTAATTTCAGCCAGTTACCATTTGCCTAGGCAGATTTCTCACCTATAATCAACCTCCAGCGCCTTCAACCTCCTTGGCTGAAGGACCCATCTTTCTGGAATCTCAAGAGCTCTGGCCTCTTTTATCCCTCAAGTGTTGGATAACTTAGGGGTTCTCTGCTCTTCCTTCTATAGTCCAGTAAATCTTTGCAAAGTACCATTCCAAGCTCACTGACATTGCTTCAAGAGGCAGAGAGGTTTCCTGGGGGGTGACATTTCCATCACACCTGCAGATGGTTAAGTGGTGACCTTTCCCCATGTGATCTCATGATGGCTGTGTTTACCTTACATGTAAACATGTCTTCCTTGTCTCTGCCTGATGACCAGGCTCCCTTTGTGTTCAAGACCTGGGCAGACCTGTTTTCTACTTCGTTCAAATACAGACTTTCAAACAGTCTCAGAGAGCATCCATAACTCCACATATGTCACTGTGAAATGTATGTATTAATGCTATTCATCATCAGTGTGTCATTAGTTTCCCAACAATATATTACTTGACACCTTTTAGATCAGTGGTCCCCAACGTGGTGCCCGTGGGCGCCATGGCACCCACCGGGGCATTTGTGTGCCCGCCTAGTGCCTAGCAGGGGAGAGAAGCCACGGCCCTGCGCCTGCCGGGGACAGAGAACTGAGGCTGCAGGCAAGGTGTTCTCTGTTCCCAGCAGGTGCTGGGCCTGCCTAGTGCCCAGCAGGGAGAGAAGCGGCAGCCCCCACGCCAGCCGGGGATGGAGAACTCGTGGGCTGCAGGTACCGATGTTCTTGGTCCCTGGCAGGGGCGGGGCTGAGGCTTAAGCCAGAGAGAAGCTGCGGCCCCGCACCTGCCGAGGACAGAAAACTCTGGGGCTGCAGGCACCAGTGTTCTTGGTCTCCAGCAGGTGCAGGGCCTGCATAGTGCTAAGCTGGGGCCCTGTGCCTGCTGGGGACAGAGTACTCAGAGGCTGCGGGCACCGGTGTTCTCTGTCCTTGCGGCTTCTCTTCGGCTTCTCTCTGGATTCATATATTATGTAATATTAAATATGATGGGGTTTTTTTGTATTATTTAATGTACACATACTAAATAAGCCTTAAAAAATTGCTGGCACCTGCCACACTCTTCTGAAAACATGAATGTGCTACTGGCCACAAAAAGATTGGGGACCACTGTTTTAGATACAGAACATGACCCCACTGAGTAGGTGCGCTGGTCAAGCTGGCTGAAACTCAGTGGTAGATGCCACAGGGTAAAGGGCTCCCTGGTCTTGGGATGTTGCTAGGGTCAAACCAGGATCATAGTCTCCAGGAGCACTTGACCTGGCCACCTCTGGTGCAGGCATTCTGAATACAATGCTGTCTTCCTGCAGGAATTTCAAAGGGCCAGTTAATTGCTGTGTTAAATCAAGAGAGCACTAAAAGGAATAGTTCCTGTTGGTATTAAGATTGGAGCTGTACAAACACATAAGCAGAGACAGTCCCTGCCAAGAACAGCTCACAATCAGAATAGACTAGACTCCATTACCTCCTGAAAGGTGTTGATCCTGGTAATATCAGAGACCTGCTCCTTGAGCCATCTACTGGTGGGTACTTGCAATCACATGCCACGCACATTGAAGGATGCCACTGTACCATCAGAAGCAGACAGCTGATGGATCTTTTGCTGCAGATGGCCCTGTAGACGGGCATTCACTCCCCTCCCCATGAAACTGGTCTTGTGTCTCTCCACTCGAGGCTCAGCTAGTGTAGCTGATCCAGGCAGGGAAATCAATGGCAGCCTGAACAGGTGCATTGGTCCAGCTGAGTGGATCAGAGTGCTCAAATGTGATGTGATGGGGTATTTAGCATCACGGCTGTCAGTCCCATGTTTATCCTCTCTTTCTTTTAAACTGGACTCATTTGTGTGTAGTTTTAGAGGCTAGTATTTTTATTCTGTTCAACAGCAGCACAATGGGGATGGAGTGCTGCTTATTATCACTGTATTTACTATTGGCAGGTAGTGGGACAAGCCAGGGATGGGCTGAGCTCAACAACCTTTGTCTGTCTGTTGCTTCCTTAATTCAGTATCTAGCTTAGCCCACAGAACCCGCGTGGGGAAGTTTGTAAAGCTGGATCCTACCCCCACTTGACCAGCAGATGGCAATAAAGCAACAGTAAAGTATATAGACAACGAACTATTTCAGGGCGGCTGATTTTTACCTATGTAGCCAGTGACATGCTGGCTAGAGAATTCTAATAGGAGATGTCTTCCACGTAACACTCAACCAGGGACAGATGGAGAGAGTCCATCAATAAATCTAGATGACAAATAAAAGAAGCTTCTGTAATACCCGCTGCGCCAGAGAGGAAAAATGCTTTCTTCTGCCATGCAGATGGTTTTTGAGTTTTGGTGAAGTTCAATTCAAAATGGCAGAATGGGGTTAGGATTTGAACATGGCAGTGGTATTATAAGATAACTAATGGAAGGCATAACATAACATTTTCCTACTCTTCCTGGGGTGAGAATAAAAAGGAGGTTAATTTAAAAAAAGAGAGAGAAAATTTAGCTGTTTATTTTCTAGTATGTGTTTAACTATCCTGGTTCTTGCCTGAATTCTTTTAGAGCTTGGTAGCAAAATAGGCTTTCTATTTTTTTAAGTTGTGAAACATTTGGAAAATTTCTCTGTCTCTTTCATGCCACATGGTTTGAAAAGGAACGATTGGATGTGGAAAACTTCCTGTTTCAAAACTTTCATTTTTCCCTCCTTCCACGCCTGTTCCCTTTTTTTCCAATTTGTCGCTGGAACAAAAAGGAAAATGGGAACAGAAAAGGAATTTTTTTTAATTTTAAGTTTAATAGAAAAATAAATAATAAAAACCCTTTCTTTTTTTTCAAAAAAGTCCTTTTTTCAATGGTAAAAATGCTTTGTAGATCGCGTAAAAACTTATCTGTTGGAAAATGTTGATTCCACAAAATCAAAACCTTCCACGAGCATGTGTTGAATGTGTCAAAATTTCATTTTGGGTTGGGGGAGGAGTCATGTTTTCATTTCAACTTATTTATAAAATAAAAGTTGAAATGTTAAACTGGAAAAGAAGCGTTTTGAGGTTATTGAAAAGAACTCTTCTGTTCCGCAGGGAATTCCATGATTTTTTTCACTCCTGGTTCCAATGCAGAATGAAAACAAACTTAGAAACCGTGGACTTTCCTGTGGGATAGAAACTCTGACTGATGAAGGGTGGTGAAGGCTGAGTGAACTGGGGTCTGAGTGGTGCGGGAGGCATTTCTTCCCTTCTCCACTTATCCTCTTGTCATTAGCCCAGGGAACTTCACCTTCCTGGAAAGGCTGCTGTCATGAGGAGGGAGGACGGGGAGCTGAGTGGATGAGGTGGCAGTAGGACAGGGGGAGTATTCTAGCGCCCGCAGGATGGAGATTTAATTATCTCCTCCCCCAGCAGGTGACATGGGCTCCCTGTACTGTTATTGATCGCAGCAAACCATTGCTCCAAGATCAGGGCAGAGGACGGACTAGCATGGAGTGTTTAATATGGTTTTCAGTGAGTGCGGTGCTTGTAGAGAAACCCTATTTGGATCAGCTGAAGCTACCTAGTGAGGGAGGGGCACCTCCTGGGGCTGCTAGAGAAAGCCACTCGCAGTTGCACAACCACCATGAGTTGAATTGGTCCTGCAAAACCCCAACCTATTCTTGAGCTCCAGCTACGAACACCTTCTCTATTAGCTATTGACACGTACAAAGCACTCCTGTAACAGGAAGTGCCATTAAATCAGCATTACAGATGGAGGAAACTGAGGCAGAGAGAGATGACCTGCCTTGCTCACAGTGACACACAGCCAGGAATTGAACCCAGACTGTCTGACTCTTAGTCCAGCATCTTAATCATGAGCCCATCCTTTTGTCTAGAATCAAGGCCTGCAGCAGAGCCAGTCTGCAGGCAACCGAATGAGTGGCACTGGCCTGCAGCAGGCAGCTGGACCAGCATGGTTGGAAAAGGCAGCAGCCCAGCTCTTAAGCCAAGCAGCAGCAGAGTGGTGGCTGCCCAAAACATTAACCCACAGCCGAGTTCCCAGCCTAGCTCCCGCCTTGTTCCAGTCCTGCTCCTGCCTTGTCTCACTCCGGGTGACTTTGGCTCTGGCACCTGGCCTCTGACTCGATCCCTGAACCTGGGCTCCAATTCCACTCTACCGCCTCCTGCTCTACCCAAGAGTCCTGCCCGCCAGCACCGTTTGCAAGTTGCCGCAGAGAGGCCAGATGGAGTTTGCCGCTCGGCACAGTCATAGATCATAGATTATTAAGGTTGGAAGGGACCTCAAGAGATCATCTAGTCCAACCCCCTGCTCAAAGCGGGACCAATCCCCAAGTGACCCCCTCCAGGATTGTGCAGCTCTGTGGGAGAATCCACAATCCCTCCCATTTTCTCCTTAGCAGCTGGTGAGCTAGGGATGAAGGCAGAAATGTAACGGGCAGGCTTACAAGCTTTCTGAAGCTAAGGTAGCCCTGCTCCTGCTGATGGTGACTGAGCAGGTCAAAGAAGAGCAACATGCAGCTCAGCACAGATGAGGCAGGGAGGGGCTCTGCAGTTTGCCAAGTTGGGCCCTACCTAACCACAAGCTCCTGGGACTTTCCTGTGCAAAGAACCGTTTCCTTCCCTGTGTCTGATCAGATAGGGCTCAGTGAGTCACTGCTCAACAGAGCTAGGAGGCCCCCAGAATATTGATTTCAACAGAGGCAAACTCGGTACGAGGCATAAAAATAATCACAGAGCGTTTAGCCACAAGCCTGCAATTTCATTGTGAATAGCACACTACGGCCCCCAGGGCAAAAGGCTCATCACAAGAGAAGATGCAGCAAACAGTAACTGTCCTCTGGCCTGTGCCTTCCTATAAGAAAAGCTCACCCAGTGTCAGATGTTTGAGACCATGGGACAGGGACACATTACAAAGACTGGAACCTAAAGGCCCATGACTCGGACGGTCAAGGAGGAATGGGGTCAGAGAAACACTACCCAACATTTCCCTCCCAGTGTGGGGTACGTGCCCCATGTTTGATACCTACGGTTACTGCCAGCAACTGCCTGGAGTTCAGCATTGGGGTGCCCACAGCCCATCATGCAGCACTGGAGAGGGAACGGGCTCTGAAGAGTGGGCCGGGGGGCGACATTGCCCAGGGCTGTCTCTGAGCAGCTCGCCCTGACACTCCCCTCCAGGTGGTGGCATGTGAGCCCAGGGCTAGGACCCCTGAAGAGGTGCCAGGGGTGTGACCACCCAGACTTTCTCAGATTGCTGAATAGGAGGTGGGTCCCTGTATAGAAGGGTTGAGAGCCACTGTCTTAAAGGGCCCAGGCCATGCCAGAAGATGTTCACAGACGAGACTTAACCACAGACAGGTACACAGAGATTTTTATGTTATTCATTTAAACAAGGAACATTAAAACTGAGATTCCTTTACCCATTTAAGTGCAAAATAGTAACATGCCCCTTGTACATTAGTATAAATTAAAGCAGCGTCCCAGTTGTAATACTGTCTGGGCCAGTTCCTCAGCTGGGGTAACTCCATCGGCTTCCCAGAAGCTGTCTGATTCACGCCAGCTAACGACTGGCCCCTTGCGTATAGCATCAAAAGTAGCGGGCGAGTGAAGGTCAAGAGGACAGAACAGCAGTTTCAAAATCCCCAAGCCAGGTGGAAGAACTAACCAGGGTCACCAGGACCCCCATTCCATATGCTCAGCAGTGTCTGCGCCTGGCAAATGCTCTTCACTGAAGGCTCTCTCTTGCCGGATGCCAGGTGTCTTTTAGGGTTGAGGTTGCTCAGCAGTTCTCAGGGCTAGGCCCTGTTGTGGCTAAATACAGCACGTCCCATACTTATGTAACACAGACTGAGGCAACCTTAAGCCTAGTTAGATGTCTACCTAGGACACTGCACCCAAGAGATATCGGAATGGATAGGGTCACTCCAGTGCCAGGAGGGGGCTGGATGGACCAGGAAATGAGACTCTGAGAACCCCTGGGCAGGTGGCAAGTTGTCTAATGGTCCGGCAGGAAGCTGCTCACAGTCAGGTTGTCTCCTTCGTTCTCCAAGCTGTTGTCTGTGGACAACTTCATCCTCTTTACCTTGCTGGTCTTCTCCCCATTGGCCACTGGCTCTCTGTTGGGCAGCAGGGCCGAGATACACACCATCTCAGGCCAGGTCTACACTACGAGATTAAATCGATTTTAGATACGCAATTTCAGCTACGAGAATAGCGTGGCTGAAATCGAATACCTAAAATCGATTTACTCACCCGTCTTCACCGTGCGGGATCGATCCGTGCGGCTTGCTGTGTCGAATCTGGAAGTCCAGTCGTCTAGCTGGAGTTCCGGAATCGATCTAAGCACGCTCTGGGATCGAGATATCGCGTCCAGACCAGACGCGATATTTCGATCCCTGAGCAATCGATTTTAACGCGCCAATCCGGCGCGTAGTCTAGACGTGGCCAGGGTGGCTGACTGGGTGGCACTAATCCTTTTAAATTGCCTTGATGCTGAGGGACGGGGAAAGAGGGAAACAAAACACTTACCAGTATTGGTGGTTTCTGATGGTTTCTGGACTGGCTGGTGGTAGTGTCAGCAGGTTCCCTGTAATCCTGGCTGGTGGCAAGGGGGGATGTGTATGGAGAGCCTTCTGCCCTGCTCCCCCACATTGACCAAAAGGGGAACCACATCCACAGAGATGGGATGCATTTAATGGGAATGTTTCTGTCATGGGGAGTGGGGGGAGGGCGCATAGCAGGGTTCCCGTGCAGTTTGTAGATTTATAGAGCATGATGCCTGACGAGACCAATGTGCTCATCTGGTCTGAACTCCTGTATAACACAGGCTATAGGTTTTGCACAGCTGTTCCAAACTGGGCCAAGGCCAAGTGGCTCTGAATTAAGGCACAGGGTCAGTGTGAAGGAGCAGTGAGTGACTGATGCTCCCTGTGCAGTTGCACTTGAGTGTGGATGAACCGAAGACTTGGCTTTGCTAAAACTATTGACTGGGAACTGGGCTGAGATCCTCAAAGGTATTTAAGCAACCGACTCACTCCCATTGATTTCAAGGTGTCCACACCTTGTGAGGAGCTTGGCCTGAATTAATTAAATGAAAAGCTAAAAGGCAGGTAATCAAAGCTGTCTTCAATCTAGTGAAGATCACAAGCTGGCATCAGGCTAGAGCACAAATGTAATACATTACTGAGCTCAAAGTGTAGGAGAAGAAGCTGCTGCTCTCTTTGCTGGGATCTCTCTCTGCAGCCCACCTACTGTTGTTGGTAAAATGACCCACCTCAGCTGATTGAACAGCAGTACATAGGGTTATGTCTTGAGCTGGTTGGAAAATATTATTTTTTCCTTTCGGATTTTTTTTTAAATTTAGCAAGAATTCAAAGTACTAGCATTTGGAAAGGAAGCCAGTGTTCCGGGTGGGTATTTCTTTCAGGGTGTATAGTATAGGTTGACAAAGAGTCCTGTGGCTCCTTATAGACTAACAGATGTATTGGAGCATAAGCTTGCGTGGGTGAATACCCACTTCGTCAGATGCATGTAGTGGAAATTTCCAGAGGCAGGTATAAATATGCAGGCAAGAATCAGTCTAGAGCAGGCAAGAATCAGTCTAGAGATAATGAGGTTAGACTGATTCTTGCCTGCATATTTATACCTGTGTCTGGAAATTTCCACTACATACATCTGACGAGGTGGGTATTCACCCACGCAAGCTTATGCTCCAATACGTCTATTAGTCTATAAGGTGCCACAGGATTCTCAGTCTGGATCTATAAAAAACGACAAACATGGCTACCCTTCTGATAGTATAGGTTGCAATTGTTTGATACCCTGCATGGGTCCCAGTGTAGGGCGGTTGGTGACAATGAGGGTTGTGCAGTCAGTGTATGCGTGGGGGTGGTTCTGCATTAAAGCAGGTTTTCTTCGGGTATATGGGTGGCCATGAGGCAATCTACTTCTCTGGTGGAGTGTCCTTGTTTACTGAAGGCAGGTTTAAATGTGTTTAGGGGTGTATTCTGGAAGAGAATCCGTGATACGCACCTGAACATATAAATCTTTCCTGAATCCCCTCTTCTGGCCTTCAAACAGTGCCCACAACCTCATCATCAGAAGCAAGCTCCCCACAGCCCAGGAGACACCAACTCTAGTTGGCACCAAACCCTGCCAGAAAAACAGATGAAAAACCTGCAGACATATATTTCCACTGCTGTGATGATCTGCAACCCCGCCCCCTCGTCCCAACACACCTTTTGAGGTCCCTGGATCCTACACAGGCCTGCCACAACATGTGGTGTACCTCATCCTGTGCATCAAATGTCCCACCAACAACGTGGGTAAAATGAGAGAATCACTATGCTCTCAAATGAACTCTTACAGAAAAATTATAGAACACCAAAACACTCTGTCACCCTTGTCCTTTCCACCAACAGCAGTTAATTGAAGAAAGATATTCCCTCATCTACCTTGTCTTGTACTCAGGGACCAATACAGCCACTACAACCTCAACCCTGTGAAAAATGTCATTTAGTCAAATTATCCATCTAAAAACAGTTGTGATGGAAAATTTTCAACCAGCCCTAATCATGTCACAGCCTTTTGGAGATCACAATTCCATCTGAGACTCTTTCTCTGTTGTGCATAATCCAAATAACAATAACATTCAATACAAATATACATCTTTAGCTCAGTAGTTTCCAAACTTTAACAACTTTCACTAAAATTTCAAGTCTTGCAAACCCCCTCGTAAAAAATAATATTTCTAGGGATTTTCTCCTTTTCCTGAGTATAAATTATAAAAGCAGTGATCTTGAAAATATAAAATTTGTTTTTATGACATGCTTATTACACACTATTATTAATTATTTATCATTACAGTATTGTTATTACATTATGAAAAAAGCAACATTCTTCAAGATCTCACATTTGTAGCTTGTATCACTTTTGAATAAGCCTGTTATGAGACAAGGTTCTTATGTTTCATCAAGGAATATCAGATGTGAAACAACATGAAGATATTTAAGAAGCCAGGTCAGAGTTCCTCCTACACAAGCATTCAGGTCTTGAGCAGCCCAGTACAACAAAGCATAAACTTGTTCTTCATAATAATTTTAAAAACAATACTAACTACTAATTTAATTTTAGAAACAGCAAAAAAAATCCACCTCCCTTTCCATTTTTTATAAGGAGTTTTGAGGTTTAAAACTCCTCAGTGTGATAGATGTTTTGCTTTGATCTGCTTAGCTCTTGGAAGTCCAGGGGCTCTGGGTTGCTGGCCCCATGCTGCCCGGGGTCCCTAGGGACAGCTCTGTCCACCATTAGGGAATTTTTTCTTGAGAACCCCTGTAACACTTCACAAACCCCCAGGGACTCATGAACCCCAATTTGGGAACCACTGTTTTAGCTGGATCAGAAAGATGCAGAGCCCTGGTTCACAGTATGGGCTTTCCTAGCAGAGATGGCACCCAGCCAGCTGTGCCAGAATTGTGGAAAGCTTATTTGAATGAACTTTCTAGAAGATTAAAGAAAAAATAAAACCATTTAGACTCAAGTTATGAGAAACTCAAAGCAGGAGGAAGGAATGGGAGGTGCTAGAAGAGACCACTTTGGGTAAGTAATGCTGATTTCCTTGTCTGGGGATTTCTATTTTCCTCAGCTCGCTCACACAATGGGAGTCAAATCTGGGTCCCACTGGAGACCGTGCTGGTTTTGCCATTGATGATGGTTTGGCACTGCTGTGTAACTGCCTAGGCTTTAGCATACAAAATTGACCAGGAGTAAAATGCTCAAACTTGCCAGCATGATGCAAGGCACATTCTGAGGGTTACTGACTGGCAGGACAGACCCAGCACTGTTCATTGATCCCTAAGTAATGTTCTACATTTGAGATCTTCAATGCTCGTACATAGCAAAAAATAAAATCAAATATTGTCTGAATTTTTCTTTTTCAGTGATCTCATTTTGGTTGGTGTATAAAGGATATTATAGGGAATTACCCCCATGTTAACCAATCAGATTGCTTGACCTGTTCCCTCCCTATTCCATTAATTTTACTATCTAATAACCAGCTTGAAACTCTATAGCAGGCTTCTCTTGGTAATGAAAGAGTCATTCTGTCACTGAGCTGACGAGAGATGTTTGCCCCCTTTATGCCCAGGGCTGCTCATGTTACAGAGATGCAGCTGTTGTGGTATAGTCAAGCCATTTATATCTTGGTTCTAAAAACATGGTAAGACTTTCTTTCTCTTACCCCAGTCCCTTTTCTCTGGTTTCCACGTTGGCTTCTGCTCCACTCTAGGTTCTGATATTCTACGATGGGCTAATGTAAATGTGTCCAGTAAGTGATTTCAGTGGAAGTGCTATTTCCCTGCTCCACCCCCATCCCTGCCTCCTCTGTAATCTATATATCCTAGGGAAGCATGCAATATAACATAAGTTACCAGTGATATTTTTCTTATCTTACAAAATATATGCCAAATGTAGTCATGCTGATTGCAAGTAGCTTCATGGCAAAGTATGTCCTACCTTTCAGCTACAAAAATGAAATCCTGACTTAGACTATGTCTACGCTGTAAGTGACCCATCAGCCCCAAACCGGTGGGTTTCAAGGCTCGGCTGCTACCACCTGTGCTACCTTGGCTACACTGCTATGATACTCCTGCTTGCTCAATGACAGCTAGCCATGAATATATGATGTACACGAGAAGGGAAATCATTCCTCTAGGTCATAGTGTAGATGTAGCCTCAAATGCTGGAATACTGTAATATTTCTCTTCCACAAATACTTAATCTGAACCCTTCCAAATTTCAGGAAGGGGGTGTCATAAACAGATAGCTAAGGGTTAATGTCTCTTTCACCTGGAAAGGGTTAACAAACAGGGATCCAAAACACCTGACCAGAGGACCAGTCAGGACAAGATACTTTCAACCCTGGATGGAGGGAAGTTTTGGGTGTGGGTCCTTTGTTCTGTTGTTCTTCTCTCGGGGGGTCTGAGAGAGACCGGACATTACTACAGGCTCTCTAAGTTTCTGTTCAAATAGTAAGTAGAACAGGTGGTTTAGGTTTTTTTTTTTTTTAATTGTTTTACTCTATTTGCAATTGTGGATCTGTCTGGTTTAACTTTTATATGTGTAGTTGCTGGGAATATTTTGATTTGTATTGGTACTGGGGGAAAAATTTCTTTCTGGTGTCTGTAAGCTATAAGGACCCTGTATATTTACATCTTGAGTTACAGAGATAATTCTTTACTTTTCCTTTCTTTTATTAAAAGATTTCTGTTTAGAGAACATGATTGATTTTTTTCTTGTCCTTTTGTTTATCCCAGGGATTGGATAACTCACCAGGACTGGTGGGGGAGGGGGGAAAGATAGAAGATCTCTCTCTGTTTTCCTTGAATCTGTAGCCTCTTGTGGAAGGGAAGGGACATGCTTCTCTTGTATTGTGATTTAAAAAGTTGGATCAGTATTCTCTCAGGATAGCCCAGGGAGGAAAGTCTGGGAGGGGGAAAGAAGGGGAATGGTTTATTTCTCCTTGTTTTAAGAACCCAAGGGGTTTGGGTTCTTGGGGTCCCCAGGGAAGGCTGGGGAGGTCAGAGTGCCCCAAAACACTATATTTTTGGGTGGTGGCAGTGCTATCAGATCTAAGCTGGTAATTAAGCTTAGAGGAATTCATGTAGGTACCCAAATTTTGGACACTAAGGTTCAGATTTGGGAATTATACCTTATGACAGGGGGTATTTGAATTCAGATTGCTGGATCCCAACTCATTGCTGTGGCCTTACTTCCCTGGAAGAGCAAAAACCAATTTCAATCCTACATATTTAAATCTCCCATGATGGGTTGTTCTTGCAAGCTTCTGGTCCAAGGAGACAAATGTCTTGATCATAGATGATTCCCTTCTTAATCTTTTGCCAGATGAACTGATCTGGTGAAATAGCCACCATTTCTGGCTGAAGTCTCATGGGAACAGCTCCAAAATCATGTAAGCCATCCAAACTGCACCCCTATTTCTCCTCTGGCCTGTGATATAAAGGCGGTCGGACTCATTGACCTTGGCGTGATTCCTTTTAGCCTTAACTCTGAGTTTTATCCAGATGAATAACCACAGTGTGCACTGCTTCTTGCCAGACCAGATTGACCATCAATTTTATTCATAAAAAGGGCTCAGATTTAAGATTCTTAAGATTTTTCTTTTTTTTAATCCCCACTAAATCCTTTAGGGTCAGATTGTGAATTGTTGTTGATATAGGAGGGTGTCAGACCACAGAAGGGATAAGATGTTAATAAAATCTTTCCTCATTGTTACCACATTTAACAGGCAGGAGTAAGGCAGGGTTTTCTGTCAAGTGATTGCTGGCAACTCCCACTGTAACAACCACTTTCTAACCTTTTTATTAAAGACACAGAAAAACAGTTAAAACATTTGAAATATAAAGTAGTAAGTAAGGCTTTTGCTGTATAAAACAAATTGCCCTTTCTCTTATGTTTGCTGTATTGAGACCTTCTGTGTTTAATAGGATAAACCCTTCTTTGACAGTTGTTTTGGTGGAATTAAAGAGAGTGTTAAAGGCCCTTATGGGGGCTGAGAGAGTAAGTTAATTTAGATGGCTCCAGTCTCAGAAACCTCTCTTACCCAATCTGGTCAGGATATTTTTCAGAAGTAGGACAGCGAAGGGCCAAGGGGGTCACAGTGAATGTGGGGTCTCAGGAAACAGTGGGGAGAGGAAACCATGATGGTAAACCTTGTTTTCTCCATTCTACACATCCCTCAGTCTCTCACTGAATGACAGCCAGATAAACAATGCCCATAAAGGGTGGCAGCCTCATCTCACTAATATTATCCAATGAAAACACATTTCAGTACTCCTCCACTACAAGCACTTCCTCCCATTTCTAGAATCTTCCCTCTCCTTCTTAAATCCACCTGTGACTGTAGCAGGAGCTTGGAAGTCCTCTGGCTTTAGTTCATTTCACCGGTTGGTATCACCTACTTGTCTTCAATGTCTGCTGCCTTTTATAAACAGTCTTGTGTAACAGGCAGGGTTGGACTTTTGTCCTCCTTGAGAACCTAAGAGTACAGGTGCAGTTTATAGTCCCAGTACCTCTGGGCTTGCTGCATCAGTGACGCTGTTAAAAAAAAAAAAAAAAAAAAAAAAAAAAAAAGCTTGAGCCCAAGCACCTCTTCTATTACAAATTAAGCACTGCCCCAGTGGGAAGAAGGGATTTACAATCTGGATAGGCAGTGACTGGAAAGGCTTGTGGCCGCTAGAGGAATTGAGGGGATCAGCAGGAAAAGGTGTGGCAAGGCAAACAAAAACTAAGGTCAACACAGCAGCTGAAAGGAGGAAACATCTTATCCTAGGGGGACAGAGAGAGAGAATGAGACGTGACTATTTCTGTTCCTGCCTCATCAGACAGAGGCTGGTGCGGGGGAGGTATGTTTTATGTAAAATTTTGAAATGAGCCTGGGTCAACAGAATTGGGTTAGTGGGGTGCACGCTACCACTCTACAAATAGCTGTATGATCGAAGATTTGAAGTTTGAGGAGAGGACGGGATTCAGAGCCTGAGCTGCAACTTCACAGTGCTGCATGCACTGCTGTTTTTAGGGCACTGGTGCGGCCCTGCTATCCCCAGTCTGTCAACTCAGGCTGGTAGCCTTGCCTCAAACAGGGTGACCAAACGTTTAGTGTGTGTGTGGGGGGGAGGGGCCAGGGATGTTGCATGTAAGACAAAACCCCTAATATCGTGATGGCTGGTACCCTACCTCCAAAACGCTGTGTAAACATGTCCTCAGTGGCTCGTGAGCCATGTCTTATACTACGCACTAATATCGAATTAGCTAAAATCGGTTTAAATAAAACTGATATTATAAATTCGATTTCATGCGGCCACACTAGCACAGTAATTCGGTGTTGTGCGTCCATGGTCCGAGGCTAGTGTCGATTTCAGCGTTGCATTGTGGGTAGCTCTTCCGTAGCTATCCCATAGTTCCTGCAGTCTCCCCGCCCCTTGGCATTCTGGGTTGAATCATTGTCGCGGGTGGTTCTGGGAAATGTCGTCAGTCATTCCTTCTCCAGGAAACAACAGCTGACAATCCTTTCGCGCCGTTTTCCCTGGGTTGCCCTGGCAGACGCCATAGCATGGCAACCATGGAGCCGTTCAGCTTTTTTTTTCTGCACCGTATGTGTACTGTGATGCCGCGGACAGAGGCGATACTCCAGCGCTACACAGCAGCATTCATTTGCTTTTGATGATAGCAGAGATGTTTACCAGTGCGTTACATCTTACTGCCGGAGTAAACTGGCAATGAGATGACGGTTATCTCTCCCCTCCTTACTGTCCGCTGCTATCATGAGTCCCTGGTAGATCGCCGGGGCACAAAAGCAAAATTGGGAATGACTCCCCGCTCAATCCCCCTTATGGTTTCTAAAATAGAGTCAGTCCTGCCTAGATAAGGGGCAAGTTGTACTAGGGCCAGTGTATCAGGCACAGCTGCTCCTGTCAGTATTCACAGGGTGCCCTGCAACAACCCACCCGTTGCTTCTCTCCTCCCCACCTTCCTGGCTACCGTGGCAGTGTCCCCTCCATTTGTGTCATGAAGTTATAAAGAATGCAGAATAAGAAACAAGACTTGTTAGTGAATAAAATGAGGGGAGGCAGCCTCCGGGCTATGACAGTCCAGCAGACAAAACGGTTGCGGGAGAGGAGCCAAGCATGCTGCTGCTATGACAGCCAGGCAGTACAGAACTTTTCTTTACACAGGAAAGGAGGGCTGATTGAAGCTCAGCCCCCAGTGCTATATAGAAGAGGGTTACCAGCATTCTTACCATCTTACTGGGAATAACTGGGAGTCATCTCATTTTTTACCCAGGCGCCCGCCAGCCTCACCTAAGCCAGCCAGGAGCATCACGGCTGATGGCGACGAGATATCAGTCATATTGTACCGTCTACCACCGGAGGGAGAGAGCGGATACTGCTCTCACGCTCAGCATCGCGTCTCCGCAGCATTCAGTACGCATGAGTGACATTGAAAGAAGTCAAGAAATGACTTTCTTTCCCTTTCTTTCATTGGGGCGGGGGGGGGGAAGAAACTGAGGAGCTATTCCCTGAACACGCAGACACTGTGTTGAACGTGCAGACATTGGGAGCTCAGCCAAGAATACAATACTTTTCAGAGGACTGCTGTGGACTGTGGAATAGTTGCGAGTCCTCCAGTATTCCCTCCCTCCTCCATGAGCGTCCATTTGTTCTTTGGCTTACGTTACACTTGTCATGCAGCACTGTGTAGCCTGGAGATTTTTTTCAACGCTTTGGCATTTTCGTCTTCTGAACGGGCTCTGATAGAACAGATTTGTCTCCCACTAAAGGATAGATCGCAATCTCCCGTACGGTCCATGCTGGAGCTCTTTTGGATTGGCTGACTATGGCCACCACGTGCTGATTGCAGGCTCCTACGCTGGGCAAACAGAGAAGTAATCAAAGTGTTGCCGGGCTTTCTTGTTTACTGCCGCGCTGCATCCGAGTTCAGATGCGTCCAGAGCGGTTGTGGTGCACTGTGGGATTACGCACCGGAGCCAATAACGTCGATTTCCGTTCACACTAACCCTAATCCGATATGTTTATATCGATTTTAGCACTACTCCTCTCGTCTGGGAGGAGTACAGAAATCGATATAAAGAGCTCTTTATATTGATATAAAGAGCGTTGTAGTGTGGACGGGTAAAGCACTAAATCGATTTAACGCTGTTTAAATCGATTTAAACGCGTAGTGTAGACCAGGCCTCAGAATGTTGAGCTGTGCAATTCCAACCTGTTAGGCCCAAGAGACCAGGCATCCATAAAGCAGCTGCATCTTAAAACTGGTCTAATGTCTCAAGAGGTACCAATCATTGCCAATTACTGTTTTGCAAACACATTTAAACAGTGGGTCTACTTCAAAGCATCTTCCCTTTCCAGGGTCCTGGGACTAACAGAGCTACAGGAATGTGAGCATTTTGCTACTGGGATCACGTCTGCCTTAGTGTTTCTATAATGCTTCACGTGATACCTCAGTGGCGAAGAATAACTGCCAAAAAAACAAAAACAAACAAAGTAACCTGGGGGGAGTGAGGGGAAAAAATTCAAAGCTGTGTTGTGTTTTTTTTTTGTTTTTTTTTAAAAGAAGATTAATTTAATGAAGAATTGTATATATGGTGAGAGAGCCCAGAGTCCACTGGTATTAGAGATGCGCAGACTTGATCCGTTGCAGGTTTGGAGTTTTAAAGGGAAAAAACTGGTTACTCCGGTGTGAAGTGCTGTGCATCAATCTTTCGTGGCTGCCAGTCTTACCAGTGAAGTAATGGATAGATAATCACAGCAGAGCAGCGGCTAATATTTTCACAATCGGGTGAAAACAGGGTTTTACACTCAAGGTAGGGAGTGGGGGGACAATGCATTTAATTTTAAGCCTGTTCATTGGAAAGCAATAAGTTCTTCATCTGGTTCTTGTAAGTAAAACAGACAGCTATGCAAATCATGAAAGTTCAGTCAGCCCTATATATAAATTGCAATATAACACATACATGATTTAATACTAGAGGGACAAAACACCTAAGATGGATAGCTACATCCATAATAGATCACTGCATAAAATATTTGAATTGTGACATACTTACACTGTTAGGAAAAGCCCAGTGCTTGAGAAAACTAGACGTAGACCTGAGACGCACAGTTCAAATCCCTCCCTGGACTTTCCCAACATTCAGGGTACTGGCATTCTAGACTTGGAGTTTTGGTTCAGCCCATTTTAGGAGTATGGGCCAGGTGTAAAATTTGGATCTGGACTTCCACAGTGTGTGGTTTGGTTTTTGAATTTGGGCCCAAACCAGCACCCCCACCTCTGCGGAAAAATATAAATGGGAGATATTAAATCAGGGGTTTCAAAATAGGATCCTGAGTCAAGTTTGCAGTGATTGTACATAAGGCCACTATACATCCTTGTTCTTCATATTTCACCGACACAATATACAGGGTGTGTGTGTGTGTGTGTTTCCCCGTACACCTTCTCCCCCAGATAAACTGATTCAAGACATGGTCTAAAATTAATTTAAAGCAAGAGATATCAGGGATTGGGAAGGGGAGGGAAATAGGATATACTAACTCTTGTGATACCAGTTCAAATGCTCCTCAGTAGTGAAGGAAAGTGATGGCTGTTTGATCACTTATGATAAGGGAGTCTGTCAGTATTTCTAATGAATAAGTACCAGCGTCCGAGAAATAGCCACTAATTTGAAGCCATATCAATAGACATGCGAAGGACTGAATGGGTCATGGTGACAGAACTACCTTTCAGGGAAAGACTGACGTTCATAAGGAAAGAAAAGGTGAGGGAAGCTTGTGCTGCCATTGCTTAGGAGACACCAATATTCTGCACCAATAGAGCTTCAATTTGAGGCCATGAATTGGGCTCCTGACACAAGTCCTTAAATTCACACACAGAAGAAGCCAACATTCCCTGAAAAGAGGAAATGAACAAAATGGTTTTATGGCCCATCATTTTCTGAAGCATGCAAAACTAAGTGGCTAATAACATCAGATCCTAGAGTTAATTATTTAACTATTAGGTGCTTATTTATCCTTCTAGGCGTAGGTCCTTTGCTCCATTGAAGTCAACGGAGCAATGCTGATTAGCCGAGAGCAGCTTGTTCAGATGACCAGCCAAAAGTCTGGCCCCCCATTCACCAATGATGGCATGTGATGCTCTCATCTTGATTCTTTGCTGCTTAGTACACATTTAAAGTGGGTGCAACACACCACCAAACCAGAACAGCCGCATTTATACCCACTTTGCCCACTTATGTGACCTCCTAGAGCTGATCAAAGTTTTCAGTGGAACAGACAATGCAATTTTGTTGACCTAAAATTTCAGTTTCAATTTTGAGGATTTTTTTTTTTTAGGGGAGAACTTTGGATTCATCTTAACTTCCTCGGTTTTTGATACTGTGAAAACATTTTGCTTAAATTATTTTGTTTCATTCTGACTTACTATAGTGTTTTGGGCATCATCAAAACAATAATGGTGTTAGAACTGAATGTTTTTGGAATTTCTGTTCATGGAAAATTTCAACTTTTCAGTCCAATTCAGGATGAATTTTTGAAATGTTGGAATTTCCTGCAAAATGGAAACGCCATTTCCTAGACGAGCTTTAGTGTTTAGACAGAGTGCAAAGCAATATACAGGATCACATTTTTTTGAACGTTATCAATCTGTTATATGATTAGCTACAAGACGCTCCTGTGTCTCAGGGCAAAAAAGTTGCTAGTTTCCTTACCTCTCTCTTTATTTACCTGTGTTTTGAGCTAGGTAAATAACTTCTCCATCTAGTAACTTGGCACTTACATTTTATCAGAACACAAGAATTGTTTAGCCGCTATGGATAAAACTTTCAAAACCAGCTATGCTACCAAGGAGACTAAATCCAATTTTCAAGAGTGCCTCAGTCACATAGGAAAATGAGACTTATATGGTGTAATTTTCTAAGCATCTATGCTGTTAAAATGCAATTAAAGCACAAGCAAGCAATGAAGGACTATCTTGTGAATATGATACTGGACTGGGACCAAGGAGACCTGGCAATTCCTGCCTCAGCCACAGACTTCCTGCATGATCTTGGGCAAGTTGCTTAATATACGCTACGTGTCAGTTTCTCCATCTGTAAAATGGGGACAATACTTCCCTAATCCTGCTTTGAACAGCGGGGTTGGACTAGACGACCTCCTGAGATCCCTTCCGACCCTGATATTCTATGAACTCAGTAGGGGGGTTTAAGGGTAAAATTCATTTAATGAATGTGAGATGCTCAGATATTATGGTGATGAGGGCCATATAAGTCCCTGGATCAACAGAAGTGTAAAAAAGTTCAGGCAGAAGTAGTGGTCTCTGAGAACAGGAGTTCAGCAGTCGATCTGAGTAGATGAACCATTCACAAATAAAGATATCTGCATGCAAGAGACACGCTTGAGCCTTTGCTGTGTCTGTTTAATTTTTACCAGACATCAAACATTTATAAAAGGATTTGAACGGCAGAGTTAAGTACATGCACCATTACAAATATACAAAATATTCTGACATCACAAACTACATGTGACTTCCAAGTCCTGTCTTTATGGTGTGAATTTTGAACAATTTCATAATATATCCATTCAACTTACATTGAGGCAGAAATCATTAAGGGTGCTTGTTTGTTTTAGTCACTCAGTGCCTTGCTGCAATATACAGTATACTAAATATTTGGCATGGTAGTTGCAATAAGCGTAACCTTTACATATTTTGCATCATCAAGACAATCAAAATGCAGATAAGCAGTAATTGACCCCATCAATTCCCATAATAATTAGGGTATTAAGCAGTGGGTGAGCCAGAATTAGTTGCTTCCAAAAGATGGTTTCCAGCATTTTGACTCTGTGTCAGAACAATGTTGACTGATGTTGCTTGCTCTAACTTGATCAAGTTGCTGAAGTAAATGTAATGCAAGTTTGTCATAAACAGATAGCTAAGGGTTAATGTTTCTTTTACCTGTAAAGGGTTAACAAAGGGAACCAAACACCTGACCAGAGGACCAATCAGGAAACCGGATTTTTCACAGTGAGGGAGGGAACTTCTGGGTGTTTTGGCTTTGTTCGTCTGTTTGTTTCTCTCTGGCTGTATGAGGGCAAGACCTTTTTTTTTTGTTTTTTTTTTTTCATATCTCGCATATCCTTCTCTACCTTCTGTCCCAATTGTGAGGAAGCATAAGAAGCGTGCTCTCTGATATTCTCGCTATTTACATGTGTGTACTTGCTGGATATGGTTTCAAATTGGATATCTTTTGATCATGTTTATCATTTCTTATAAGCAAAGCTCTGTAATTGTCATCATTGCATGCAAGAGTTATATTTCTGCATGTATATATCTTTTATAATAAGTTTTCTTTTCAAGAAACTGTGTTTGAGTTGCTCTCTGGGTGGTTAAGAAGAGGGATGTGTGTGTATCTCTTGTGTTAGATCAGCGAGGGGAAGCTCGGCAGCACCAGGGAGTGGTGGGGAGGGGGAAAGAGATGGATACAATCTCTATTTCCTTGTATTTGGGGTTTGTCTTGTGGAATAAGAGACATGCTCTGGGTATTTGGATTAAAGAAGACGATTCAGTCACTCTCAGTCACCCCAGAGAGGAATGTCGGGTGGGAGAGGGAGGGGGAATGGAAGTGAAGTATTTCCCTGCCAGTAGACTCAGAGCTTCTGGGTCTTGTGGTCTCTACCAGGAAAGGGTGGAGACCCGGGAGAGTTGATCAGGTACTCCGAATCCTGATTGGTGGCAGCGAGATCAGATCCAAGCTGGTAATAAGCTTGGGGGAGGTTCATGCTAAGCACCCAGATTTTGGACGCTAAGGTCCAGATTTGGGACAGGAGGCTTACGACGAAGTTTTACTGATTTTTAGTGCCTGATCCATGGGAGCCTTTCTATTGACTTCAATAGGCTTTAGATGAGGCTTTTAAAGCCAAATCCTGCCCTCAGAAGTATGTGATGTACAACTTCCAATGAAGTCAGCAGTTTGTGTGAATGCAGCTCAGTGAAGGAGGAAACTTTACTGACAATATAGCCATGAAAGAAGCCATGCATCTTTTAGTGCATCGGCAGAATTGTTTTTCCTTGTGACGACAACTATGAAACAAGTGTTATTGTAGCAGCTATTTACACCTTCATCAGCCATTTGTCTCCTTAAACATTCCAAGTCAATTACTGTACAACTAAAAGGATACTCTACCCAAACTTAACAATCCTAGGCCTGCTCCTTGAAACCTGCGTGTCCGGCAGGCTACCATCTTGGGCTGACACTTGGCCTCCAAAGCTGGCCTATTCTGCTGGAACATTTGCAATGGGCAAATGGTTAAATGGATGGAATGCCACTACGTAAACGTGCTTTGAGAGGATACTCTTAAGTACAAAACGGTGATCTAATGGTACAAAATACAGCCTAACAATGGAAGGGTCTCACTTCACAAGCCACAGACCGGCAGGAAAAACTGTCTGAAATACTTGGTACGTACTCTAGGTCACAAAATTAACTTGTAATTTGAACTTGGATTGTGGATGTCCCAAAAAATGTGGTGTCCCCAAGTTAGGGATTGGTGCCATTTGGTACTATTTAGTGCCATTAGCTAAGACACCAATTATCTCTAAAGAGGATTTTCATAGTATTCTGCCTTTGCAACTTGCTTAGCCTAGATGACCCAGGAATGCTTGTGAAGCCAAACAGTCTGAAATCTTTAATTAGCTGAGCTGGAGAGGAAGAAGTCCAATGGTGTAGTGAAATGGAAAAAACAGCTCTCAAAAGTGGTCTAGTTTTGGAGGAGGGAAGATGAGTGTGATCAGATGGATCCCATCCTTACCAGGGTTTAAAGAATGGATTTGAGGAAAAGGGCATTTTGGTGAAGGCCACTTTCTTGCGTGATCACAAGCTCACTGTGTCAGTATTAACTGATTTGTGTTGGCTTTTAAGGTCTATTGCATTAGAACAAATGTGGAGCTAATGGATTGACTTTTCTTTCCATTTGAAGTCTGGTTCAATTTTAATTCTGGACAGTAGGTGTATAATCAGAGAGAGCTTTGAAGAGAGAGCTATACACTGTCAGCCTGTCTCTCTATGGTACATTATTGATACCTATTACAGATCTTAAGATACTTCCCCTAAGATAAACACAAGCAAAAATGAGAGACCGCCACAGAAAGGCTGTTTTATATACATTATTCCCTCTGAATGTTTGCACAGATCAGCAGCACAGTTCAGGTTGAGACTGCTTGCTTAATGTATTACAAAAAAAAAGACAAGCATGATAATCAGCATGAGCGAGGGGTCAGAGAGTAGTTTGACACCAGAGGCCAGCCGGTATTGCTGATATTGCTCCAGGCACATCTCGTGTATCACATGCTTCATGACTCTGGCTTCTACCTGGGTCACATTTTGATTTTCATTGGGATCAATGTTGTATTGGGTCACTGTGATATTCACACAATCCCACACAAACCTTCCCTCTGGAACGGAGCGGTCATTGTATTCCTTGTAGTACACTCTGTTGGGATAGCGATTGGAGTTTTCGTCCCACCACCGGCGCTCGTCAGGATGGTCAAAATTAATGCGCATTCCTGACATTGCACTTCCCAGGGCGTAGCCACCTAGGCCACCCACCACAGCGCCTGCCACTGCTGCTCCTGCCACGGCTTTCATGTTGGTTTTGGGTTTATCAGGCTTCCAGGGCTTCTGGTTTTTGAAGTTTGTTCCGCCACCAGCTGGGTTGTAGTGCTGCCCACCACCAGCAGGGTAGCTGGGATAGTGGGGGTAGCTAGGGTTCCTGGGATAGCCGGGATTTGGGGGGTAGGCGGGATTTGGCGGGTAGGCGGGATTGGGTGGGTAACCAGGATTATGGGGGTAGCCAGGGTTTCTGGGGTAGCCAGGGTTTTGGGGATAGCCAGGGTTTTGGGGGTAGCCAGGGTTGCTGGGATAGCGGTTGCTTCCTGTGTTCCCACTGCCTCTACCTTTACCCTTTCCTCTTTTGGAAAGGGAAACGTTGCTCCACATCACAACAAAAAGGATGACTATCCAGCAGGTTATCCGGTACCTCCCCATGGTGTTTAGTCTGTAAAAGATAATTATTTGATTTAAAGAACAACCTGATGTATAAAAGTGTTGGTACACACAATATTGCAACCAGATGGTAGGGGGCTGTTTGCTCAGCCTCACTTATATTTGATTTTAAATAAGCTCATCATTAACAAATCTACCTTTTTGCCAACAGTTACTGCACAATGGTGTAAGATACTTCAGCATTTCTTTGTACACAACAGGAGAAAACTGTGATAGCAATCAGCGTGTTGATTTTTCAGTGGGTGCAACTGTATTTATAAACATGAGGACAGACAGAAGAAGGTCTTGCATGAGGTCTAGGGTCATGGTCTATCTTTGGTTGCATCTGTGGGGCTCCCGCTGCTGTCGGCATCTGAGGGTGTTATTTAACGCTTGATTTGTGAAATCATTATAAACAAACACTCCATTTTATATAGCTGTAGACTAAATGCATTGAATGTGTATCAATATTAAAAACCCACTTAAATTACAGAAGCAATAGAAGTAAAAGTCAATTTTCTAAAAAGGTTATCTTCTCTTAACATGCACTTTAATTCCTATGGATGAGAAATGCCAACAGATGAAGAAGTGAGAACAGACCTGATACATAATACCTAGAGGAAATAGACCTTGTTACTTCTGCTATATCTGACCTGTTAAATTAGCTGCAGTTTAAATTTAAAACCACATTCACTTAAACCAGCTCTGCAATATTTTATGCTAAATCACAAGAGGAGATTTTGCTCCTTGTAAAGGGGTATGTGTGGGTATGGGAAAAAAACCAAACCAAATCTCAAACGTAGTTTAGAAAAGCTGTTTCTTGCTGTTATTTCGAAGTGTACACTTGGGTTCTGAGTTAGAGGTGCTGAATATTCTCAGCTCCCATAAGCTTCAATGGGAGTGGTGGGTGCCTTACAGATTAGACCTTACGGATTTCTTCAAAAGAAGAAAAAATCAAATATTTTCGTGTTCACTTTAAAAAAAAAACCTTTTAAAATCAAGAATGACTTTAATACACCAGTATTGATGTTTAATAGATCTCAGTTAAACAATGATTTCTACAATGCTCATAAACATGCAATTCTCAAAGTATGGCTGTCACCTTTTAAAAATGTGAGTACCCAGAGTGTTACTGCACATGCTATCTGAGAGAGTGCCGTATTTCCCTAAACTTACAACAAGTAACTACAGTGTTTCACAGTATTGGGCTAGGAAATGGACAGTGGATTATCATGTATAAAACTGTAAAATATCAAAGAACATAAGAACGGACATACTGGGTCTGACCAAAGGTCCATCTAGCCTAGTGTCCTGCCTACCGACAGTGGCCAATGCCAGGTGCCCCAGAGGGAGTGAACCTAACAGGCAATGATCAAGTGATCTCTCTCCTGCCATCCAGCTCCATCCTCTGACAAAGAGTCTAGGGACACCATTCCTTACCCATCCTGGCTAATAGCCATTAATGGATTTAACTTGATAAATTCAGGGAGGTTCTCTTTTAAACGCTGTTATAGTTCTAGCCTTCACAACTTCCTCAGGCAAGGAGTTCCACAACTTGACTGTGTGCTGTGTGAAGAACAACTTCCTTTTATTTGTTTTAAATCTGCTGCCTGTTATTTTCATTTGGTGACCCTTAATTGTTGTATTATGGGAATAAGTAAATAATTTTTCCTCATCTACTTTCTCCACGTCACTCATGATTTTATATACCTCTATCAAATACTTCCTTAGTCTCCTCTTTTCCAAGATGAAGAGGCCTAGCCTGAGGAGACCACATCTGTACACATTATTCATCTTCAGAGAACTATCCACGATGACTCCAAGATCTTTTTCCTGATTTGTTATAGCTAAATTAGCCCCAATCATATTGTACGCATAGTTGGGGGTTATTTTTTTCCAGTGTGCACTACTTTACATTAATCCATACTAAATTTCATTTGCCGTTTTGTGAGGTCTTTTTGAAGTTCTTCAGAGTCTGCTTTGGTCTTAACTATCTTGAGCAGTTTAGTATCATCTGCAAACTTGGCCAGTTCACTTTTTACCCCTTTCTCTAGATGATTTATGAATAAATTGAATAGGATTGGTCCTAGGGCTGACCCTTGGGAAACACCCCTAGTTACCCCTCTCTGTTCTGAGAATTTACCATTAATTCCTGCCCTTTGTTCTCTGTCTTTTTATCCAGTTCTCAGTCCCTATAGGACCTTCCCTCTTATGCCATGACAACTTAATTTACATAATAGCCTTTGGTGAGGGACCTTGTCAAAGGCTTTCTGGAAATTTAAGTACACTATGTCCACTGGATCTCCCTTGTCCACGTTTGTTTGACATCTTCAAAGAACTCTAATAGATTTAGTAATACATGATTTCTCTTTACAGAAACCATGTTGATTTTTGCCCAACAATTTAAGTTCTTCTATGTGTCTGACAATTTTATTCTTTACTATTGTTTCAACTAATTTGCCCGGTACCGACATTAGACTTACCAGTCTGTAATTGCCGGGATCACCTCTAGAGCCTTTTTTAAATATTGGCGTTACATTAGCTATCTTCCAGTCGTTGGGTACAGAGGCCGATTTAAAGGACAGGTTACAAACCCTAGTTAATAGTTGCGCAATTTCACATTTGAGTTCTGTCAGAACTCTTGGGTGAATGCCATCTGGTGCCGGTGACTTGTTTATGTTGAGTTTATCAATTAATTCCAAAACCACCTCTAGTGACCGTTCAATCTGTGACAATTCCTCAGATTTCTCACCTACAAAAGCCGGCTCAGGTTTGGGAATCTCCCTGACATCCTCAGCCATGAAGACTGAAGCGAAGAATCCATTTAGTTTCTCCGCAATGGCTTTATCATGATTATTTTAAGCGCTCCTTTTGTATCTCGACCATCGAGGGGCCCCCACTGGTTGTTGAGCAGGCTTCCTGCTTCTCATGTACTTAAACATTTTGTTATTATCTTTGGAGTTTTTGGCTAGCCAGTCTTCAAACTCCTCTTTGGCTTTTCTTATTACATTTTTACACTTAATTTGGCATTGTTTATATTCCTTTCTATTTACCTCACTAGGATTTGACTTCCACTTTTTAAAGGCAGTCTTTTTATCTCTCACTGCTTCTTCTACATGCTTGTTAAGCCACAGTGGCTCTTTTAGTTCTTTTACTGTGTTTGTTAATTTGAGGTATACATTTAAGTTGGGCTTCTATTATGGCGTCTTTAAAAAGCGCCCATGCAGCTTGCAGGGATTTCACTTTAGTCAGTGTACCTTTTAATTTCTGTTTAACTAACCCCTCATTTTTGCATAGCTCCCCTTTTTGAAATTTAAATGCCAGTGTTGGGCTGCTGAGATGTTCTTCTCACCACAGGGATGTTAAATGTTGTTATATTATGGCCACTATTTCCAAGCGGTCCTGTTATAGTTACCTCTTGGACCAGCTCTTGCGCTCCACTCAGGACTAAATCTAGAGTTGCCTCTCCCTTGTGGGTTCCTGTAGCAGCTGCTCCAAGAAACAATCATTTAAAATATCGAGAAATTTTGTCTCTGCATTTCGTCCTGAGGTGACATGTTTCCAGTCAATATGGGGATAACTGAAATCCCCCGCTATTATTGAGTTTTTAATTTTGATAGCCTCTCTAATTTCCCTTGGCATTTCATCATCACTATCACTGTCCTGTCAGGTGGCTGATAATAGATCCTTAATGTTATGCTCTTATTAGAGCATGAAATTACTATCCACAGAGATTCTATGGAACACGTGGGTTCATTTAAGATTTTTACTTCATTCTTTTGTGATGCAGAAGTTACAACAAATTCAGTTCAGAAAAGATTTATATGAGAACAACCCTCAACATAAGAGCAAAAAATGCATTTTTAACAACAAGCCATTAGAAAAGTTATGTATTGGCAGCTTTACAATGTCAGCATTTTGATTACTCTATACTAATTCTATCTACTACTACTACCTGAAAGGCTGCTCCACTGGAGACAGTCTAGAAGAAATAAAATCCAAATGAATTATATAAATATAACACTTAGTACAGGACTATAAAAAAATTATTTATACTGCAGTGCAACATTTAATGTATACCTTTAACATCTTTGAATGACACAATTAAACTGTGCAGAAGACTAAACTGTTTCTACTCTAATGCAAACAGTCACGGAGGTCACAGCAATTCTGATCCTGGTCAGATCCAATTGTCGGCTCATGTGAAAGTTACAAAAAGTTGAGCTCTGGGTTCATAGCTCTGTAACAGAAATTCAGTGACAGGCTTAACACTTGTTGAATAGACCAAAGGATAACTCTACTTTCTTACTGTAGATGGCTTTCCATCTAAAGATGTTTCCCATAAAAGTGAAAATATAAAGGACACAGAGAACTTTTTTCCCACCAGAATTAAGAACAGTCTATAGCTGAAACCTCAGCTCCTTTCTAAGGTGTAGGTGTATGATCGATCCACCAGAAGCCAAAGCAGGATCGATTTGATTGATTCAAACACACAGAAGCCAGGTCATCCTTTGTTCTTCCAACTGGACCTATACTTGGGAGGCAACAGTGTGCGGAAACTGACATAATTCCAGTCTCAAGTGCTGGGCGAGTAGGAATCTTGCCATTTCCAGCTCACTGTTGGCTCTGGAAAGCACAAGGTACAAGCACTAATATGCAGTCCCAGCAACTCTCGCTCTACATCCTTGATCAGCTCTTGGTGTGTTAAGCAGTCTAGCAGCAATGTCTAGTTTGTCAACTGCCATGGCACCGGAGCACATTATCTACAAACACAAGCATCGTTTAATGAACTGAAAGCAGGAACAGAAAGGGGGAAAGGGCCTTAGACTAGGGAAAGGCTTGGCCGAAGCAGTGAGCCATCAAGCAAGCTTTAAGGCTAAAATGCTAACTAACTGGCCGCCAGAGGAAACCAGTTCCAGTCAAAGATACTTCAGCAAAGAGATCCTCCCTCCTGCCTCAGGAGGGTACAAACACACTTCAGGTTGTCTTCACCATCCCAGGGAATGAGGCAGTCTGATATAATCAATTCCCACACCATATTTTAAAGTGACAATTCCCACCCAAATTCTAGCTGATGTTGAGAGCAGTTTCAGATGCTACATCTGCCCTGGTTTTTGAGAATTTTACAATCGCGTTTCTACTTTAAATGCTTTCCATTCCCCTGTTAATATGTGCAAATTGGACACAAACACTAGGATAAAGTGTCCACCCACAAAGTGCTGTCAAGTGTACAAAGCAGATGAACTTGAATTTAAATGTCCCTTCCCCCCATATCTTTCTCGACCCTCCCTCTCTGTTAATGAATGCTGGGTCAGGGGAAATCCTGGCGTTATTGACATTGGTTGACCAAACCTTGTTTGACCTCCATTTGACCACACCTGGTTTTAGATTGAGTTTACTTTCCTTGAAGCTGTTTTGCCAATGTTAGTAGGAACAAAACTGTCATGTGCTCAGCATGAGAGACTTACATGAAGCTGTGGTCTACAACATAAAAGCGACTGTAGGGGAGGATCATGGTCCAATATGACAGTGTCCTGGCCACATTAAAAGACTGTTGAATGTGTAAATGGTACCTAGCTTATTAATGACTTTCTAAACCACAGTAAGCCTGAAATCACTCAGTAAACAAGAGACCACATTTACAGATTATTTCACCCCTTTCCAGTGGAAAGGCACAAGGGGATGTGCAAGCCTATGCTTTTCTCTCTTGATGTGTGGGTGCTCTACTGCAGTGTTTCCAAAAAAGTCCACATTATTGGTGTGAGGGGCAAGGGGGACTCAATTCAATGAGCCATCTGAACCACCAGGATGTTGGGCATTTAAAAAAAAACAAAAAACTGTTAAATTTATACTTCCATTTTCTTCTCAGTCTTAGGCCAGGTCTAAGGTGTAGTGTGGATTAGGGGAGTGATTGATTTTTTTCTTACTTTATTTCTATACCTATAAAACCCCTAGTACATAGTTATACCAGTATTTAAAAAGAGCTGCTACTGCTATACTCAGTTTGACTGCAGGAAACTAATATATAGGTTGTACACAGTTTAAAAGCACTTGTTTTGGGATAACAGCAAATCTTTTGTAGTGTAGGTCTTAACGTTAGGACATGTCTTCGCTGCCAAAAAAAGGTGGTGTGTTTTTTGTTTTTGTTTTTTAATATAGTGGGATAATTTATGTGCTTTAGTGTTCTCAGTGTGAAATCCTAGCGGAGACAAGGCAATGTAGTTCTTACTGTGGTGTAGCTAGGTGAAGTAGGATGACCAGACAGCAAGTGTGAAAAATCGGGACAAGGGGTGGGAGGTAATAGAAGCCTATATAAGGAAAAAGACCCAAAAATTGGCACTGTCCCTATAAAATCGGGACATCTGGCCACCCTAAGGTGAAGTGAACCATGAGCAGTGAATATAGCCTTGACCTGGCCTAGATACATCTCAGTAAAAGTGACCTATGTCTTGACTTGTTAGGATTTTACAGTTGGATAGCTAATGCATGTAATCCCACTGTAAAAACACCTCTTTTTGGCAGTGAAGACAAGACTGCTGCAGCAATAGTAAGGACAGATGTGTAAAATAAAAGATTTGCAAATATAGCTGTATGAGGAAACACTACCAGAGTAGCTTCCTCGAGCAAAATAAGTAACTAGCGAAAGGATTTTATGCTGGTACAACTGCATTTACACGAGGGGTTTTCTGTTATAGAAATGTAATTTTTTAAAAAAATCACATCTGTAATTGAAGTAATAGTCCTACGACTACCTTCTACAATCCTCTTGACTAGGATTACACCTCATGTTAGTTATCATGTTGGCTAGCAAAAGGTAAGAACACACTTTTTTCCCCTAGTGTGGACACACTTGCTCCAATAACTTGCGTTGTCCCTCCCTGGATCAGGTCTGTTCCTTTTAGATTACAAAACAAACTACACTACTCAAAGTAAAGCTGTACTGTCAGTTTATACCAAGATATAATTCCCACATACTCTCTGTTCCCTGCTTAACACAGACTAATATCTTATTTGCTTATCTGACCACTACTGAGAGGGAATTTTCACTCCATTGTCCAGAAAAAGCACCAAGGTTGGGCTTGTCAAGAGTGTCTAGGGAAATGGGCACCCAACTCTCACTGTACTTTAATGGGAACTGGGCTCTTGTGCAAATCCCAGATCAAGTCCTCATCTAACTAAAATTAATGGCAAATCCTAACTTCAGTGGTGCCAAAATTTGTCCCTAGAGCTTTCCCCCCCTCAGACTACAACAAGTTCTGAACCCATCAAGGCATAGGAGAAATTTCAGTCCGTTCTTCTAATGTTCGTTACCCTGCACATGTGTGGGTTGACTTTACTCTGTGGTGCCCAATTAACTGTTAGTGAAATCCTCCCAAAGGTTCCTTAGTTTTGAGTAACCTCACTTATTTTGCCACCTCATCATTCACGGCTCCTCCTTCCAGATGGTTAATAAATATACTGACTAACACAGGCTATAGTTCTATTCCATAAAGAACACTCTACTTTTAATGTCTCTCCATGCTGAGAACTGGCTACTTATTCCTATTCTTTGCTTACTTTTGTTGTGAAATGAGTCCATGCAAATTTCTAATAGAGAGAGTGCCAAGAATGGAGAGGGATGAGTCCTAACAAAGCACAAGGATGATTAAAACATGGAATACTGGCACAGGGTAGCTGGCCCCTGAGGTGCTTCAGGCACCCAGTCTAGCTGTGATGGCTGGCTAAGGAGAATGAGCCAACCCAAATCCACTTGTGAGTAGTTAATTACCTAGGTGGCAGTTTTGGAACACCTGGGCCCAATACAGGCTTCTTAGGGCCCGGTCAAGAGGAGGTCTTCAGAACACAGAGAGGAATCATCTTAGATGAGCTGATTAGAGAGGCCATCAGAAAAGGAGACCTAAGAAAGGTGCTCCTGGAGAAAGCAGGTGTCCAAAGGGCTAAGAGGGCAAACACCTAGGGAGGCCCAGTCCCAGCAAAAGGACCTTACCAGATAGTAAGAAGAGGTCCAGGTCATTAGGGAAGAGCTGCAGGGGCTTGATCTTTGCGGGGGCCCTGAGTCAAGGAAAGGAAGGTGATGCCCGGAGGCATGACTCCAGTGAAGGATCTCAAGTCTAGAGGGCCTTACTGGTGAAAGATGCTAGGCAGAGGAGAAGGAGGAGGAATTTAGGTGGGAGCAGACTGACTAACATTTAACTTGCACCCCTTTTTCTTCTCCCCCTCCCATCAGTAAGATGCTGGAGTGAAGGCTTGTTTGCATACCATGTTTCACCTCTGATTAAATCAACTAGATCCCTGAAGGGGCAGGGTTAACTATCTACAAGCCTCATGGAACTCACTGATAGTCTACAGGGGGAAACTGAGTCAGAGATGCATCTGTGGTTCTGCACTGGGCCACCACGGGCGAGTGCCCACCATAACAATCACCCATTTACTTTTCTTTAAGTGAACGAATGAAGCAGTACGCTACATCTAAACAACTGAAACTTGTACAATTTTGGCTCAAGGAAATAGATATGATGGCTCTTGGCTTCTGTTTGTAAGGGGAAAAAAATCAGCAACCTCTCTGCACAAGAGAGAATCTATCTGTTCCCTGCTCTCACCACTATAGTTCTTCTTTCCTCTAGAAAGATTTTATTTGCATAATACACTGTGCAGAGAAATAACGTGCAGAGAAATGTTGGACTCATGATAGAAACGTCCTTATTTCTAATGCTAAAAACAATATTTAGCAGGGAAGAACATACAGGAGAGTGTGGTCCGTACATAATGGAGTCTTGAATTTTTAATGTACAGTAGCTTATGTCTCTCTGAATGCTGCAGTTGCAATGGCAGAGGCAGGTATTTGTGGCATAATGTTATTCAATACAGTATTAAACCACACCAAAAAAATCTGAATCAACTGTCCGTTTGAGAGCTTAGACCTGAGTGCTCCTTAATCAAAATGCTTATTTAATACATACGACAGCTTAAGTGGATCACAGTATAAACCCTGCAAGCGGGATTTCCTCCACCTCCCCATGGCTGACTATGGTTACATAACCTAGCAGGATTCTTGTCCTTAAATATGCTCTCTGCCTACCAAAACGGAGCAATTGAAAGATACAATAACACATGCCCCATGACTATAACAATTAAAAAACAAAGCCTTTTTGGTTTTTGTTCTTTACTTGTTTGCCTTACCCCGCAGAATGCTTTAAAATCTAGCTGTTTTACAGCCCTCAGTCTTTAACTGTCTCTGTTCCTTTCTGATTTCCATAATGCCTTCATACTGAAGCACTGTCAGTCAGTGAGGGCAGTTGGTTTAAAAATAGTCCAAAGACATTTATATTTGGTGTGGGTCAGCTCTGCATATACAGGGATCACATTCATAACTTCACTGGGTAAACTGTACGGTTTTAACTAACAAAGTCATGTCCCTTCCTGAATACAGACAGAAAAGCTCAATATTATTCATATGAAGATCAAGCCTCCTCTTAAGCAAGCAAAGTAATTATTAATAAGAATGTAATTGGTTTTTTTCATCAGACATGTTACAGCAAAGCACTGGAGAATGTTCCATCTGGGTTGTATTACATAATCTAGCTCAATGTGCCCGGGCAAAACAAATGGATAAACAAGGTAGTGGCTCAGAAATTTGTGTCTAATCATGCATCTGTTTAATGTCTCTGCAGCCTTAGGGGTGCGGTTCCCACCTCATGTCCTAGAAAAGATGAATTGCCACTATAAGAAGATGTTATCCGTTCCTATGTTACCTACATAAGTGTTGGAGAGAGTAATTATTTTGTTTACAGGTAATGATGCTGTTATGCTAATCAATCTGTACATTTTGTGTACACGCGGGGCTTCTCTCTACAACCTTTAGAGAAGAGGATTTCAAAGCACTTGGCAAACACGGATACATGGATCCTCACAACATAATAGTACTGCATCTCACCTTTCTGCAGGTGAAGGGTTTCACAAAGAAGATGCTGTCTGGGTTGTATGGAACAAGGATTATTTATCTAGATCCTAAGTATAGTGAGCACTTTCTAGACAAATACAGTTTGTGTCAAGAAGAGTTTATAATGATGATTAAAAAGAGTAGGAGACTGAGGAGAGAGAAATGGAGAATGAGAGTAACAATACTCATTCATGATTCAAGTTTCAGAGTAGCAGCCGTGTTTGCCTGTATACACAAAAAGAGGAGTACTTGTGGCACCTTACAGACTAACAAATTTATCTGAGCATAAGCTGTGGGCTACAGCCCACTTCATCAGATGCATAGAATGGAACATATAGTAAGAAGATACATACACATACAGAGAACATGATGGCAACTTCCACCTTTTCATTTTCTCTGTATGTATATATGTCTTCTTACTATATGTTCCATTCTATGCATCTGAAGAAGTGGGCTGTAGTCCATGAAAGCTATTGCTCAAATAAATTTGTTAGTCGGTAAGGTGCCACAAGTACTGTTATTTTTACTCATTCATGAGTTTGCTTTGGTTATGTTTGGGTTGGGGGTATTGGAGATATCTTTGTTTTGCAACCAAAAAAAAGTGCTGTTTTTTTGTTTTTGTTCAGTCAACTAGAGGTGGGGCAAGGGGGATGGTGGTGAAGAGCTGAATCTGTACAGTAAGTGAAGGCAGGGAGGGAAATGGTGGAAGAGGAAAGATATGGAGGAGAAGAGAGGAGTGGTCAGGAAAACAGAGGTCCAGTAGCAGAGGAGTGTGAAAGTGTGAGAGCGCTGGGAAGATATCAGAGGTATCAGGCAACAGAATGTAGGGACAAGTCCTGGGGTACAAATGTTGAAGCTGAAATTCTCTTATGCCAGGAAGCTGCCATAAGAAAGAGTGTGAGGGGAAATCCAGGAAGGGCTGCAGCTGGGTGTGCCTGTTGGCAGCTTCCATTTCCAATCTTCAGATGGTGCAAACTGGACGCTAGAAAATCCTAGGTTCCTCTTACCATAAAGGTCTTTCTGTTGGACTAGGTAAGGGGGCAACAGGTAGGAAGGGCAAGATTCTTGTTAAGGGACGTGGATGCTGTTCTGTCTAAGGTGTAAGATGGTCTTATGCCTTATACAGCCCTGAGTGTATTTCTGGAGCTTAAATAAATCAGGGGAAAAGCAGGACCTGTTTTCAGAGGGAAGATGGGTAAGTGCCCCTGGTACTGCTGCCTCTGGTCTGGTGTAAAGGAAGTAGATGTGAGCAGATGGATGGGGTGGGGTTTTGTTCGTGTGCCTGTTTCGCTGTCTGAACAGACACACAAAAATCAGTTTTCTGCTCTGACTTAAATTATCTTTGGCTCAGGTCCTCCATGACTAGGTAGCGCTAGGAAAGGAGGATGTGCAGTGTTCAGAACGAGATCACCCCGGGCAGTGGGGCGAGGGGTCCGGTACCCCTGCTCCCCTCCGACCCACACAGCACATACCCACCCCCCCCTTAATTTAAACCTCTCCTTGCCCCGGACTGATGAAACCTTTGGCCGCTCGATTTTATGCTGGGGGTGGGGACAAGCTGGGCCCGATCCAGCTCCCCGCGCCTGGCCCCACGTTTCCCCTCCAGCTCAGGGTCTCTNCTGCAGACAGGGAGTTGCAGCGCTGGCTGAGCTTTGTAAGTGTGGACACCGAGTAAGTTGCAGCGCTGTAACCCCCTCACCAGCGCTGCAACTTGCAAGTGTAGCCAAGGCCTTCTATCCAATCACTATATTGGCTGTTGCAGGATGCTAGTAAATTCCAGCCAGGATCTGCTGCTACTAAGTATGTCAATACTACTCCCGAATACTTGATGTGTATTGAGGAGGCTCCAAATGAGGGTCTGAAAGATGCGGCTACTGCAGTGACATTAAAACAATAATGAGTGCGGTGGCACCTTAAAGACTAACAGATTTACTTGGGCATAAGCTTTTGTGGGTAAAGACAGGGCTGGATCTGTGCACCAGCCGACCAAGCACATGCTTGGGGTGCCAATCTTGGAGTGGCAGGGGGCGCTCGGCGTTTTTTTTTTTTTTTTTTGGTTTGGCAGGGGTTGGTTGTTTCTGTTTTGGTGGTATGGCGCTCGGGGGGGTGTTTCGGTGGGGCAGCGCGGCGCTGTGGTGGGAGGTGTTAAGGTAGGGCGGCACCTAATTTTTTTTTGCTTCGGGCGGCAAAAAAGTTAGAGCTGGTTCTGGGTAAAGAACCCCACCCTTCAGATGCATGAAGTGAATATTGGGGAATATGAGAAGCTGGAATAACATGAAAGAGAGATGGTATTAATTCTGGTAGATAACGTGCATGTGCACAGTATACATTCAGGTTATTCCTCGGCACTGCAGAGCTGTGTAGTGAAAACTGGCAAAACCATTTCCATTATAAACACCTGCTTTTAGGGGATTACACTTTAGCCATAAATATTCAGTTGTGCGATATAGCCCATTTATAAAGTACAATGGGCAAGATGCCCAGCTGGTGTAAATCAGTGTAGCTTAATTGATTTACAGTAGCTGAGGAACTGGATCAATAGTTTTGCAATATTTTTAGGAATTTGATTCAGAAACTTTTAAGATTGGGGTGGAGAGTAATGGGGGGGAATATTAAGGGATTCTGTCAGTTATTTTAAGATCAAAATTTGTTTGTAAACCCCAAAAAACAAACACACAAACTCACCGCCACCAACCCAAAAACCCAACAACTGTGTGATGCTGGTGCATGGTTTTGAAAACGGAAAGGGCTAGAAATAAAAGGAAACTGACAAGTCTATTTTTAATTGCCTAAACAGAGTGGAGTGTAAATAACAAACAGCCCAAGAAAGTTGTCCTCTTGAAACAATGACTTGTTTAAAAAGTGCAAACTCTCGCATGATGGAGGAGTGACAAATTCCATAGGCCTGGTCTACACTTAAAGCTTATATTAGCATATCTGTGTGTTAGTCAGATGTGCGTGTGTGTGTGTGTGGAAATGACATCCCTGTATAGGCACAGCTGTGCCGACAAAAGAAGGCTTCTGTTAGCAAAGCTCAAGTTGTTTGGGGAGGTGACATTGGTACACTGACAGTACTCCTCTCCTGTTGGCGTACGCTGTGTCTATGCTAGGTGGCTATGATGGCATAGCCTCTGTAATGTAGACATAGCCATAGTTTAAGTTGCTACAGGGTTTCTTGTTGACTTGTTTTTGTTCTTTACCTCCTTCTCTACCCCATGCCCGTTGCCTAATGACTCTTACCGTGCAGCTATAAGGCAAAAGAGCCTAAAACGCAGGGTTGGGGACAGATAACCCTCCATTCATAGCAACAAAAGCGTCTGTTCTCACACAGTCATGCCCACTGATGGTGTAAGTGGGCACAACTCCATTAAACTAAATACCCTTAATAACACAGGAGTGAAATTCACCCTTGTTCAGAGAGTTGACACAAAGTTTATGGACCACTTACATCTTGCCTAAATTCTGTTTTGGGGACATAAAGAGGACCTACAGGGAGCAGAAGATTTCCACTGACCCTCTGCACCTCAGTGAATTTATTTCACCATCTATCTCAAATCTTTGCACACAGTCCTACCAAGCTAACTCAGAATTCCCATCAGATAAAACCCCAATTTTTCTTTTTCCATTAGCCATTCTGAAAGATATTGCTCTATTCCACACGTGCTGTTATCTTGAGAATCTCTTTATATTCTTCTTGTCTATCATTTAAATGGAAAAATACCCTCTCAGAGTGTGATTTATTAATAATATGTCAGAATAAAGTATCTTCAAAGTAACTTACATGTTATATGGAATCCTCACAGAACTCCATTGAGAGGGAGGAAGGAGACAGTCATCTAGGACACCATAAGAAAGCCAAAATAACGTTTCAAATGTCTTTTACTTTAGCAATGTAAACACTTTCAACTGTCAGTTTCGCTCATAATTAAGCTCGCCAAATCATTTTGATTTTCCCATTTCATTTTGCTTTGACCTTTACAGTGTAACTATTTTTAACATCATATTTAATATTTATATTGTTTTGATAAAATAAAACTTTTCCATGTTTCCAAACCAATTTTTTTCAGAATTTTATTTTTTTTGTGAAAAAAAATGGGTTTATGGTTCCAATTCTGAGTGAAAATAGATTCTGAAATGTTGGAATTTTCCGCAGGAAGGAACTTTCCTTTTTTCCAACCAGTTGTTCTTCTAACAGAAATTCTCCCATGTCTTCCAATAGATAAACATTAGTTTTGCAGGAAAATCCAAACAATGAACAATATAAAACGCAAAATGAGCCAAACAAAAAATAAAAACAAATATTTGGGGTCCATTTTGCAGCAAAACATGATTTTTATTATTCTGCAAAGTAATATATGACTATCCATTTTTAATTTCTTAGAAGTACAAGTGATATTTTTATGTGCACAAACCAAAACAAATCCTTTAATATTTATAGACTATAAATATATATATAAATAAATACACTATAAATATTTCACATAAATATTTCACCTTTACTTCCAAATGTATACAAACATACATATATGTATCTCTCTAGAGTATATAATACATCATTTCCAGAGCTTATTTCACATCAAAGGGCTCCCAGACTATGTCACAAGCTTAACAAACTGCTCTGCATGAAAATACATCATATTTCGCAAATCATACTTTGGTTTCCCTACATCTACAATTGAAAAACAACCACCACTGTGGGTGAAATATGGGAACTAGTTATCAACACGTGATATCAAGATGGATGTATCCTCCTGAAACCAGCCACTCAGGGTTAACTAGAACAGCAAATTGCTATTACTCAAGTGGGAATTTAGGCCAGATATTGTGGCTAACTGTTAATGAGGCTTTAGGTAACCACAATGGTTAGGACTTTGATTTTTATGTCTGATCCACATGACTGAGCATTTCACTGATCTTTAAAATCCAAAAGTTGAATTAGATTGGAAACAGTCTGAGATGGAATTTTGACACGTTTACTGAGTCCAATCATCTTTTAGTCAGCAAGGGCCTGATCCAGTGCCTACTGAAGCACATGGGAATCTTGCAATTAACTTCTGGGTGGAGGATCAGAGTCCAAATACTCAAAATGTAGACTTAGGAAGATCTTTGCATCTCATCCCGGGTCTATCTTTCTTTTAGCCAACTGTGTTTAAAAACTGAGACTTCAAACTAGGGCTGGGCAATATTTTTCAGACAAATACCTTTATTTACCAAAAAATGCAGTGTCTGTCAACCCAAAACTATTCACGAATGTGACCCAAATAGTTGCAGTTGTAGAAGTGTATGTGTCTCCATTCAGCCCACTTTATAACCTTTAGCCCAGTGGTTGAGAGCATCTTCCTCGGGTGTGGAAGTGCAGAAGCTGTTCCACTTTTATAAATACTTAAGTATTCACAGGGCCAGAGAGAGAGAGTGACTTCATAGTCACTCACCTGGGAGGAGAAGGGTTTGAACCCACATCTATCTCCCAGGTGATACATTTCGGATTTACTGATAAATTCCAAACAATTTTTGGAACAGAACGGAACTTTTTTTGTTTCTGGATTTTCTTTTTTCTGATTTGCTTGGCTGAACTGGAAGATCGGTTATTTGCCCGCCTTGATTTATAACTGATCAGTGTCAAGCCCAGGAAATTGATTTTGACTTCAGAGGGTTTTCCATCAGGCCGTGTGAAAAATGGTATCTTTCTGCTCAACAGATCTGATCTGTGCAGATCTTATAATGATCTACTTTATTAACAAAACCAAAATTTAGTACTAGCAAGCCTAACATTCGAAAATCATGAGTCAAAGATCACATTTTAAAAAACCCAACAACTCTGAGTTCTGCTTCACTTTCTGGTTCCTGAGCTGTTTGGGTACTCTCAGATCACATTTCCAAGCTTTTCTATGCAAATATGTGGGTTAGTAGTAGTAGTCGCTGTTATTTCATCTCCCTGATATCGCATGTGAGTAAAGTTCTATCCTACATAATCTAGGATAGCATGAAACTAAGAATAAAAGCAGAACTGCCACCACAATAAGATTGTTTCCATGAGGGCAGAGGCACACGTGACCAAATTGCAAATACCCGTCGCATCACTTAAAAATGCAGTAAGTACAGTCACCCATTGACCATGCTTCATTGACTACTCAGAAGCATTTGATACTGTCTTTGGAGGATGCTGACAGACATGGGGATTCCAAAGCATGTCACTGAAGTCATTGTAAGTCTTCCACCACCACCACAAGGCCCTGGTGCAAACAACAGCAGGTGACAGTGAGAAGTTTTCAGATGGGAAAGGTGTGAGATGAACGTTTATTTTGTCTGCAGGCCTTGTTAACATGTATGAAGACTGTATTATGAGAGAAGCCTGGGAAGGTTTTGACAAAGTTTCCTTGGTAGTGTGCTGTATATTTATACCTGCCTACTGTATTTTCTACTCCATGCATCTGATGAAGTGGGTTCTAGCCCATGAAAGTTTATGCCCAAATAAATGTGTTAGTCTCTATGGTGCCACAAGGACTCCTCATTGTTTTTGCTGATACAGACTAACACAGCTACCCCTCCTGAAATCTGTTCCCTTGGTAACTTATTCCAGTATTTAGGAAAAAATGTCTAGCTATAAGAATATCTAAATATTTAAACAGGGAATCTGAGATGAGATTTTCATGTTATCACTTGATCCCAAGAGCTTGGCCATTAGAAAAACACTAAAAATCACATGACTCATGATAAAATCACAAGAGTTGGCAATACGGATTTTTATTCCTTTTCCTTACTTCTATTATCCCTTCAGATAAACACAGGTGGTTTCTACTCTGCTCCACACATCAACCAAATAATTAACTCTATCCTGATTGTGGAATCTTTTGTTATTTTTGGCAATGGTCAAGCCAGAAAGAACTCAGCATGACTTCTAGTTTCAGAATGAGTTTGTGGCATCAGCAACTGCGGGGGAGAAAATCACTTGTAAACTGAGGAAATGTGATCAGAAGAAAGTGAAAGACTGTATGAAAGGCCACACTTTTTAGTATCGCTTTTTGGAGCTCTGTATCATAATCACTGGAACTGGAGTCAGAGGGCCCATGTTTTCTGGAGTGACTGTCATTGATGGGACTCCAGGAGAACAGGGAATGTGGGGTACCAGGGAGTTAGGCTGAAAGCAACTAGCCATGTGGACAGAGCCATCCACATGGTTTAATAAAATTTCACTTGTTCAATTTAACCTGTGTTCAGCTACACATTTTGCAAACGAAACAAGCATAACTGCACATCCCAGTGTAACCAACCCTCACTTATGTCCAATTCTGAGGGTATAAGTGGGGATTTAATTAATGTATAGGCCCTTGCTGTCCTTCAGCATAAGGGTGACTTTAGCCCTTTATGAATAGGAAGCAAAATAAATAGATTTGACTCTGGGGTAGTCTGAGTGAGAGAGAGAGATCACAGAATGTAAGAGGATTTCTGTTGTACCATGCCACATATATGTTTATCCTTCTGACAAGATTAAGTTCAACAGAATAAATGCTGTCTGCCATGAAAATGGGACACACTTTGCATTGCTTGAATTTGAATATGTATTTGAATTGAGTACTGATGTCAATATTTATTTCCAGAGTAGAAGGCAATTTAAGTACTGAGTGTGATTAAGGTCAACAAGTGAAGGCATGTTGGATTGAATGGTGGTTTCTTATGCTAAGAGGCCACATTCATTCCTGGTGCAAATGTGCTGCAGTCACATGATCCCACATGTCTTGTTTTCCAGTATTTTTCAATAGACTTTTTTTGTGGGGCGGGGGTTGTTTTTTCCAGTATCTTCAGTGGAAATATGTGATCACTTGTACTTCGCAGGGATGTTTAGAGTTAATTTGAATGGGCCAGATCCTCAGTGCAAATAAATCAGTATTGTTCCATTTGGCTTCAGCTGTGGTTCTGGCCTATCATGCTTGTAAAACACTTGGGAGATGGGAAAACTTTCTTAGCACCCCAACCCTAAATACACTGAAGTCAATGGAATTTTTCTATTGATTTTTCAAGGTCTGTAGACTAGATCCTAAAATTATAATAATTGTAAAGTGCTTTGATTGATGGTGCTATAATTTTATAAATGCAAATTATTGTCCTAATTATTAGCTCCAAACTAGAGCAATAAAATATTGTTGATAAACACCAATTAAATGAAAAACATTGCTTTTTCCTTCACTATATTTAAACAGTTCGTATTTTTATCATAGAAGTTAAGCCTCTGTGTCCGATGCAGGTTTGTACACTAAAACATATTTTTTTTCATTGTTTTGAACAGTCCAATTTCAAATGTCTCTTGGGATGGAACTTGTAACCAGAGGCTATTTTACAGTCTTACAGATCTCTCCATTAGGAAGCTGTTCCTGATACTCAACCTAATCTCAGCTCTGACACTGGCCTTTGTCAAATCACTTAACCTCCCTGCTTCTGTTTCCCCATCTGTAAAATGGAATTCTAGAAATGTATGGCTGGAAGGGACCTCCTTAGGTCATTTAGTTCAGTCCTTTGCACTGAGGCAGTAACAAGTGTTATCTAGATCATCTCTGACAGGTGTTTGTCTAATCTGTTCTTAAAAACCTCCAGTGACAGAGATTCCATGACCTTCCTTGGTAATTTGTTACACTGCTTAACAACCTTTGCAGTTAAGAAGTTTTTCCTAACATCTAACTTAAATCTCCTTTGCTGCCATTTAAGACTATTACTACTTGTCCTGTTCTCAGTGGTTAAGGAAAACAACTTACTGTTCGTCCTCTTTACAACAATCTTTTATGTACTCGAATACTGTTATCAGTTCCCAGCTCAGTTGTTTCTTCTCCAGACTAAACAAACCCAACGTTTTCAATCTTTCCTTGTGGATCATTGTTTGCTAGATCTTTTAATCATTTTTGTTGCTCTCCTCTGGAGTTTTCTCCCATTTGTCCACATCTTTTCTGAAGTGTGGTGCCCAGAACTGGACACAATACTCCAGCTGAGGCCTTATCAGTGCTGAGTAGAGTGGAAAAATTATTTCTCATGCATCGCTTATAACACTCCTGCTAATACATCCCAGCATGATGTTTCTTTTCTTTTCTTCTTTTTTTCTTTTTTTGGCAACAGTTTAAAATTGTTGTCTCATATCTAGTTTGTGATCCACTATAACCCCCAGAACCTTTTCTGAACTACTTCTTCCTAAGTAGTCATTTCCATTTTGATTATTCCTTCCTAAGTATAATTTGCCTTTATCCTTATTGCATTTCATCCTATTTATTTCAGACCACTTCTCCAATTTGTCAAGATCATTTTGAATTCTAATCGTGTCCTCCCAGCTTGGTATTGTCTGCAAACTTTATAAGTGTACTGTCTATGCCATTATCCAAATAATTTATGAAGATATTGAAAAGAACCAGACCCAGGACACACTCTTTTGGGACTCCACTTGATATGCCCTTCCCAACTTGATTGTGAACCATTGGTAACTACACTCTGAATATGTTTTTCCAAAAAATTGTACACCCACCTTATAGTAAGCTCACCTAAGCCATATTTCCCTGATTTGTTTGTGAGATGGTCATGTGAGACAATATCTCAAACCTTAATGAAGTTGAGATAAATCACATCTACTGCTTGTCCCCCTATCCAAAAGGCTTGTTACCCTGCCAAAGAAGGATATTAGGTTGGTTTGTCATGATTTGTTCTTGACAATTCCATGTTGACTGTTACTTATTAGCTTATTATCTTCTAAGTGCTTACAAATTGATTGACTATTTACTCCATTATCTTTCCTGGTACTGAAGTTAAACTGATTGGTCTATAATTCTCTGGATTGTCCTTATTCCCCTTTTTTATATTAGGTACTATATTTGCCCTTTTCCAGTCCTCCTGGGTCTCTCTCATCCTCCATGATTCCTCAAAGATAATTGCTAATGGCTCAGAGATCTCTTCAGCCTGTTCCTTAAGCATTTAGCATGAATTTCATCAGGCCTTGCTGACTTGAAGACATCTAACTTGTAAGTGATTCTTAACTTTTTCTTTTCCTATTTTAGCCTCAGATCCTACATCATTTATACCAGTGATTATCAAACTTTTGTATTGCTGACCCCTTTCACACAACAAATTTCTGAGTGTGACCCCTCCCCCTCTTACAAATTAATATATTTTTTATATTTAGCACTATTATAAATGCTGGAGGCAAAGTGGTGTTTGGGTCAGCTGGAGGCTGACAGCTTGTGACCCCCCACCCACATAATAACCTCAGGACCCCCTGAAGGGTCATGACCCCCAGCTTGAGAACCTCTGATTTATACTGATGTTCACAGTTAGTCATCCGATCACCAATAACCATTTTTGTGAAAACTGAAACAAAAAAGGCATTTAACACTTGAATCATTGTGGTATTTTGTGTTGTTGTTTTTCCTTCCTCATTGAGTAATGGGCCTACGCTGTCCTTGGTCTTCCTCTTGTTATTAGAATGCTATCTTGTTACCATTTATGTCCCTAGCTAGTTTCATCTCATTCTGTGCCTTTCCAATTTTATCCCTACATGCTTGTGAGGTTTTTTTTACATTAATCCTTTGTCATTTGATCTAGTTTTCACTTTTTACATGACTCTTTTTTGAGTTTCAGTTGATTGAAGATGTCCTGATTAAGCCACAGTGGTCTCTTATGAAAGATAGGAAGTGTAGTATGCACTGGAATAGATTGCTCTTGTACCCTTAATAATGTATCTCTAAAAACTGCCAGTTGTACTGAACTTTTTTTTCTCTTAGACTTGCTTCCTATGGAATCTTAGCTATCAATTCTCTGAGTTTGCTACAGTCTGCCTTCTTGAAGTTTGTCATTTTTATTCTGCTGTTTTCTCTCCCACCATTCCTTAGAATCATGGACTTGTCATTTCATGATCACTTTCGCCTAAGCTGCCTTCCATCTTCAAATGCTTGATCAGTCCTTCCCTTTTTTGTCAGAATCAAATCTAGAACAGCCTCCCCGCCAGGCGCTTTCTCCACCTTCTGTAATAAAAAGGAGTCTCCAAAACATTTCAAGAACTTGTTGGATAATCTGTGCCCTGCTGTGTTTGTTTTCCTATCAGATGTCTGGGTAATTGAAGTTCCCCGTCACCACCAAGCCCTGTGCTGTGAATGATTTTGTTAGCTATTGGGGGGGAAAAAAGCCTCATCTACCTCTTCTTCCTGGTTAGACAGTCTATAATAGACCCCTACCAGGACCCTTGCTTATTACCCTTTTTATTCTTACTCAGAGGCTTTCAACAGGTCTGTCTCCCACTTCTATCTCAGCCTCAGCGCAGGTGTATACATCTTTGATACACAAAGCAACTTCTCCCTTTTTTCCTCTGCCTGGCCTTCTATACCATTTTTCTAATCATGTGAATGATCCCATCTGGTCTGCTGCTTGTGTAATAATTGTGATTATTCAGTTATATTTCTACTTCTTCCTGTTTATTCCCCTTACTTCCTGCCCTAGTATACAGATATCTCAGATGTTCATTAGATTGTCCCTCTGTATTCCTTCTTGTCTGTCTTTTGTCCCTGCTGTGATTGTACATGTTCTCCCCCCCTCCAGATCCCAGCTGTCCACGTAGGACTCTATTTTGGACTGAACTGTGGGCTTTTTATGTCTTCCCCCCATCAAACCTAGTTTAAAGCCCAGCTTACTAGGTTAGCCAGTCTGTATCTGAAGATATTGTTCCCCTTCTTTGCTAGGTGAACCCTGTCTCCGCTCTGCAGTCCTCGGAACAGCATCCCCTGATTTAAGGAAGCCAAAGGCCTCCTAGCAACACCGTTTGCTCTGCCATGCATTCATCTGCAGGATGTGTCGGTCTTTGCCTGGGCCCCTACCCTTGACCAGAAGGATAGATGAGAACACCATCTGTGCCCCCAACTCCTTCACCCTCCCTCCCAGAGCCCTGTAGTCACTTCTGATCTGCTTAGGGTCATACCCTGCAGGGTTTCATTAGTGTCCCCATGGGGTAGTAGCCAGAGGGTCGGCAATCATTCTGTAATGTCTCAGATACAGGTCCCTGATAGGCAGTACACCTCCTGGGATGTCAGGTCATCCTGCTACATGGATGCTTCCTTCTCCCTTAGAAGGGAGTCACTGACCGCCACCATTTCCCCTTTGGAGTGGTGGCCATGGCCCCCCCTCAGCCTTGGATGTACATGGTTTCTCCTCCTCCACCTTTGCGGGGAGGTTCCTCATCCCTCATTGCTAGGGCAGCATTCCAGTTTTTTTAATCTCTATGGACTATATGAAAGATTAATAAGCAGTAAGTATCACTTAATGTCCCACAGTGTTTTGAGGATTTATTGGTACAGTGCTCTGAACATGAAAAACACTATAAGCACTGAGTAGTCTCTCTTTCCTTGAAGTTACCAAAACAAAGCCAGAAAAAGTGAAAGCTACAAAATGCATTAGATAAGAATGAAATCCATTAATGCTTCAGGAAGTATAAGTCCATAAACAAAACAAAACAAACATTAACAGGCTGTTTGCCCTGAAGCAAAGCTAAAAAATATTGGCTGTACTGTGTAGTTGTGATAGCTAAACAGGATGGAACATGGCTGTGTGTGGATTGATCCCTTCCATCATTCAGTGGTTTTATTTTAACTGGAGTCGGTGGCAGATAAATGAGGTCTCTGGCTCTTTTGGTACTGCAGGTACAGTAGAAAAGGAAAGCACTGAATGGCAGCAGTTGGAGGCCTAACCCTTTTTTTTTTTTTTTTTTTTTTGTAAATTTACCTTTTAATTAATTCAAGTTCTTGTTCATGTAGATCCCTTAGGGATGGGCTTGCCACTTTTCCATTGTTAACTTACTTGGACTGTTTTAGGGCACCTGGGAAGGAATTAAGAACACATTCAGCGTACTGGTGTGAGTTTTTTTTTTTTTATTCTTACAGTGTGAGAAAAGCTCATTACTTGGCAAGTTGTGTTGGGTTGCTGTATAGTGGTTCAGCATACGCTGAATCTATACCCTGGTGTCATCAAAGCACACAGACTTGGAGTTAGCATCTAAGTTCACCCCTTTAATAATAACATCACCTAGTTTTTTTTAATTGTGATTTTATTCAGAGATCTCAAAGATCACTTTACAAAGGAGGTCAGTATTATTATTACAGATGGGAAAACTAAGGCATGGGGGAGAAGGGGCTTGCTCAAGGCCAAAATGACTTTGAAATTTGGCTTGATTGGTTATATAGATGTGGGGAAGGCAAACCCAACCTGTAGGCCCCATTCTTTCCTGTGTTGTAACTTTTGCAAGGTGACCTTTCTGTGAGAATGCAGAAAGTCAAATTTGGAGTCACTCACTCCAAAATGTTCATGGAAGTTGCAGATCCACAGTGCTCTGATGGAATATGGCCTTATAAATACACAAATAATAATTGCATCTACTTGTAGGGTGAAACATAACAGCTGATGAATAGTGCTTAAGAAGGCAGTCTTGTCTAGTGAATAGAGCACTGGACTGGGATGAAGAGACCAAGATCCCAATTTGGCCTCTGCCACTGGCCCACTGGGTGACCTTTGTCAAGTCCATTCACCTTTCTGTGCCTCAGTTTCCTGATCTGTAAAACAGGGATAATGATACTTAACTCCTTTTGTAAAGCACTTTGAAGAGTGCTATATAGTGCTAGTTATTTTAATAATAATTATTAACAATGATACCTAACATCTATTGGATCACCAATGCCATACCCTAGGTTTTCCTTGACGATCTCCCATCTGAACATTTTCCAGATTCAGCCTTGCTGGGAGTGGGCAATATGCCACCGTGAGAGGGAGTACAGATATCTAGTTGTGCATTATTACAGGGTTGGTTTGGAGGAAAACAATTCAGGGTTGGATTTTAAATGGCATGTCTATCTGGTAGCAAAAATCAGTGTCGTCTTTTTTAGGAGAGCTATAAAACAGGATTTATATTTCCCAGGAAACTCTGAGTCATAGTCTAATTAAAAGAGCCTACGTCAAATTAGTTTTTGTGATATTTTCTTCCTTGCTCTTCATCATAAAACCTTAGGAAGGTAACACTTTGTACTTTAACACATTTCCCCTTCATTCAAACCTTTCCAAGCATTCTAAGCCTGGCAGCCCCTGTGGCTATCACACTCTTAATTATACATATGGCTAAAATGAAGCACTGAGAGGTTCTCATGACCTGACCGCCTTTCTTGCCCCCCACACTTTAAATGAATAGATTCCACAGTTTAAGGCCAGCAGGAATCATCATATCATCTAGCCCAGTGGTTCTCAACTTTTCCAGACTACTGTACCCCTTTCAGGAGTCTGATTTGGCTTGCGTACCCCAAAATTTCACCTCACTTAAAAAGGACTTGCTTACCAACTCAGACATAAAAATACAAAAGTGTCCCAGCACGCTATTGCTGAAAAATGGCTCTCTCTCTCTCATTTTTACCTTCTAATGATAAAATAAATCCATTGGACTAGAAATATTGTACTTACATTTCAGTGTGATACTTGAGAGCCTGTTTTTCACTTGTGAGCCTTGTCTGAAGCCTGAGCCCCAGGCAGTGGGGCTGAAGAGCATAACTTAACTTGGTGTGGAACCCCAGGCATTTGCCCTGCTTGCCACCCCCTACTGTCAGCCTTGCACTTGCAACTCCTCAAAACCAGTCCCATGACCCTCCCCACTCTGGGAGCTGCAACCCACTAATCTAGATGAATTGAGTACCCCCTGGGAGACTTCTGTACCCTTGGTTGACACATACCCTTGGTTGAGAATCACTGGTCTAGTCTGACCTCCTGTATATCACAGGCCATTAAATTTCACTCTGCAACCTCCTTATTGAGCCCAATAACTTGTTTGGCTAATGCATATCTTCCATAAGGAAAGTTGAATGTGGAGTACCAGCAGATCCCCGTGCAGAGCTTTCTTCATACCTAAGGAGAAAAACTACTCCTGTGCACAGGGCCTTTTATAGTATGGCCAATCCAAAATGTTCAACAACCCAGAGCGAGGTCTGAAAAAAATCCTGAAATTAGCTTTAAAATCATGAGATTTTAAATGTTGCATTCTCTGTTTGCCTTCTGTTTTTTGAGACGGTGGGATGCACTTGGCTCATGTCTTCAAGATTTTCTCTGCAACTACCAAAGGACCTCCTTTAAAAGGACCCACTTATCTTTTTTTTTTTTTTTTTTTTTTTTTTTAAGAAGAGAGCACTGAGGTTCTCCTCACAGGAGCTGGGGTTTTAAGTAAAACATCAATTATTGTTAGACTCTCGGTAAAAATCATGAGTTGGTAACACTGCTGTTTTGGCAATTTCAGTGGCGCACAGGCTTTCTGCAGTCCTGTGCCGAAATGATTTCCCCCCTGCAATTCTTGAGGATTCCATATTACTCAAAAGCAGGATTTGTAGTGCTGCAGAAAACAAAACAGCTCAGTGGAGAGATGTCAGAGTTCGTGAATGCAGAGGGTCATCTGCATGAAGCTTGGTGATTGCCAGGATAGCAGAGAAACCATGACTCCCAATCCTATGCGCTGGCTATCCCTCCCTAACAAGGATCTGTTTGTCTTTTTCCAGATAGTTTCTCTTCATTGCCAATGGGCATTGATCTGTTATTGAGGGCTTGCTTGGTAGTACCTGGCTTGGTCATTTTAAGAACAAATTTGGAGTGACTAATTTTGAACTATCACCCCATCTCCTAAATGCCCCCTTATTCTAACACATGTGGAGCAGATTCTTCCCTCAGTTACAGCTGTGAAGCTCTGTGTTGTCAACTCTTGTGACTTGTCTCATGATATTCAGCATTTTTCTTAAAGCTCAAGCTCCTAGAGTCATGTGATTATGTGAGAATCTCCACTTTCAAAATTTGGGGTAAAAATTGAGGATTGGGGATTGGTCCTGCTTTGAGCAGAGGGTTGGACTAGATGACCTCCTGAGGTCCCTTCCAACTCTGATATTCTATGATTCATGTAAAAAAAAGATTACCCTTTTGTAGCTCTCATGGTTATGGAGGAAAGCTTGAAAATGTGAACCACAAAGGCTCAAAACCCAGAAGGTAAATAAAGCAAGAACTACTAAGAGCTAGTACACATCCAGTAAACCTACCCCTATGGATGGATGGATAAATAAAATGATAGCAAGCTGAGTGAGTATGTACCCTGTGGAGCCTAGTCATCTGTGACCAGTTTTATTATCAGATTGAAAAATGCCCATGCTTTATCCAGGTTTTATCATATAAAGACACAAAGAAAATCCCATTTCTGTTGACTAATATATGTTGTGTCTGAATGCTTTGGTCACAGAGGACTGATTTTGGTCACCAGGCTCCAAGAGTTAAATGCTCCAGTGGCCATCTGGAGTGGTTGAATTTTCCAGACGGCAGCTGTTTGTGTAACAGTAAAGTAAATCCTTTCATAATTTCAGCTGGAAACAAAATACAAATCTCCCCCTATTTCCCCTTCCTCCACCTACTTAAACAAATATTTTAAGTAAGATTTACTTGAAAAATGGAACCAGAAGTTCAACATTGTGGATTATTTGATCTTTTTTCCCTATGATGCTTTACCGCTTGTGTCCCTGGGCAAAGTGAACGTGTACAAAATGCCACCAGATTAATGGCAGCAGCTTGCACCCAGCTTCACAGGCATAGATGATGACATAGGTGCAAGGCAGTGGAGAAATTGGACTCAGATTGATTCACTGATGCTTGGTTCCTGAGGGAGTTGTGTAAGCCAAACATAAAAGAGATGCTCTAGTTCTAACATGAATTAATTCGAAGAAGTCCTATGGCCTGTGTTATATAAGAGGTCAGACTTGATTGCAGTGATCCCTGCTGGTTTTATCATCTGTTAATCTATAATCTGCATTAAACTAACTGTGACATGAACTCAGAAGCAAAACAGAGTATGACCCAAATACTGAGGTCATTTCTTTCTAACTGCTCAAATAGCCACTGAAATTCCATAGTTTTTATTCCAACTCCTATATAGACATTCACACTGCATGCATCAGCATATGGCAAAGCACACGAGTAAATGCCATTGGCTTGTGTAGCATATACTTACTCAGAGGAGAAGAAAAATAAGAGCAGGCTTCCAGGAACCTTTGCTGCTGTAAACAAAAGGGAAAAGAAATTTTAGGAGAATTATGAGGGGCCGATCCAGCAAAATCTATTTGTCATCTTTTGGACACAGCCATTGATTCTAAGAAGATCCATTTGGCCATTAGTGCACATAGATTACTCCTGTCCAAATAACCAAATACTTTTCTAATGTCCATTTATATCAAGTAACTTACATGTAGAAACATAGGGCCTGATTTCTCATCTACACTAAGGCCCCTTTACATGGCTTTACCAAAGCAGTGAAAAAGGAACATCGGGTGTAAAGGGTTCAGTCCCATGGAATCAATGGGAGACTTGCTGGAGGAGAACTGCAGAATTGGAGATGTTCTCCAAGGTGGCCGGCTGTGAGTTTTAAACTAGATGAGATTTTTGATTATTTGTGCCTGTCATATAAAAAATCTTTACCATTTGTTGACAGGGTCTAAATCAAATAGGTTCCCACTCTTTTCTATAGGTTTCTTAAACTGTCCTATAAATTCTATACCAGAGACCTAATTGTCTGTTAAATTCTAGTTTTAAGCCGAGCTCCTTGAAGGGCTTCTCCTCTTCTGTAAAATGCTGGAGGACTTTTCAATAAAGAATCCAGGTGATGAAGCTCTGATCTTGTTGATATAAGAGTAGCACTGAAACAGCACAAGAGAATACTCATGCAATTAGTCTGAATGATGGGGTAAATGCTTATAGTTGAATATTCTGATGTTTTACTGCAAAGCAGGAGTTTATGAAATCCACAGGTCATGGCGAAGTTCTCCAAAGCTCTCCAAGGTGCTGATGGAGGCAAACAGTGCATTTTGTTAGGTAAGTGATAGTCCAAAATAGAAAGTGGAGTGGTGAGGGGAAGGGAAGGGCAGGGAAAGTCCTTGCTGGGAAGTGATTCAGCTTTTACAGGCACAGAACAGTTGGTTCTAGCTGAGAACATTTCCCAACAAACACATGACTGTTGCAAAGCCAAGCCCTTGGCATTCCATTTGATTAGAAAGAAAATGCAATTAGCCTGCGATTCCTCAAGCAAACTACATCTATTAGCACCAGCCATTCATGATGCAGATAATTAATGTTTTTAGAGTTCATGGTCTCTGCCGAGCATGCTGTCTGGGTAGGGGATTTTCCTTGCTTCCTGAATGTTTTTGAAGGATTTCCAAATCCATTTTGTTAGTCCATAAGTGGTAACATTAACAAATAAATATCTGGGCCATGTTAATCAATGTAAATCAATACCTCTAAAGATGAATCTGGTCAGCAAATTGAGATCCCATTTCTCCACCCACAAACTCATGTACTGGTTGATGTAATTCACTGCATGCACACACAGGGCCATATTCCTAGCTGGTGTAAATGGGTGTTGCTCCATTGGCTCCAACGCAGTTATGTTGACTTATACTAGCAGAGGAACTGGCCTATTTTCTTTTACAATACACTACAGTCTCCGGTACAAACAGCTCTGAAGGCAAACATGACTCACTGACTTGGTGTGTGGCCTGTGCAAGTCACTTAACCCTGTTTGTGCCTCAGTTTCCCCATTTTTGGAATGGCCATAATTACTCCTCTCTGGCATTGTGAGGCCAAATTAATTATTGAAAGGCACTTTGAAACCTTTGGATAGAATGCACTATACACATGCAAAGTATTATCTTCCATAATTGTGCTTCAGAGAGAAAGATAAGTGTCTTTTTTGTTTTTTTTATACAGTGCCTAACATAATGCGATTGTAGAATCTAGAAGCACAGTAATACAAATAGTTGATAGTAATAATAAAGTGTACAAAGAACTAGCGCACTCAAACTGCACCTACCCTATTTAAGGAATATTTAATCAATAACTTACCTATTGTATAGATAGGCATCTTATTCACTGAATCTCTGTGGATCATTTACACATCTTCTGTGTTTATTATTGGAATACGATCACTTTAAAAGTTAAAACTGTTTCTCTAGCTGCTATAATCTGATAACAGTTGTAGGTAATTTAGTACCACCCATGTGCTAAGTACTATTCCAGGCAGAGAAACAGATAAACTACTTATGGGCAGAGCTGTCTTCCTGTGTCTAGGTTGAGTTTTCGATGATGCAATGAATTTTCTGGGGATAGTTGTTTAAACCTGCAAGGAATAAATGTCTCATAGGAACTGCTTTTAAACAACTCTCTCAGCTCAGGGCAGCACAGTGAACTCATGATTAAGTCCCCCTTGCCATTCTAACAACCAGCTGCAAGGTTTGAGTTGTGTGCAGCTTTAGTAACAAGAATAAAGATACTGCTTTAAAAAAAACAAAAACCCAAAGAACAAAAAACAGTACTGGTCTAGTTGTGTCTCCACAGGCCTATATAACACATGATGTTTCTGAAGTATTTATCTATGCAAAAATAGAGTTGGTAGGCATGCTTATGAAGGAGACAGGTAATTATTTTGTGTAACTTAGTACAGTTCTTAGCCTGCATCCATTCTGCTGTGGGCGGTTTACTTGTAATAACTCTTATTTTAAAAACACTGGGCAGTTTAATACATTTTTCTGAAGGTTTCCAGGGTCTTAGCTTAGGGGTTGTCTATATGGGGAAGCTATTCTAGAATCAGGTAGGGTGTATGTGAACTTAAAGTACAATAGCTGTTTCAGAATAACTCCACTTGTGGGCATTCTTATTCTGCATAGGTATTCCAGTCAATTTTCTCCATATAGATAAATCCTTAATTTAGTTGTCAGACTGGGTGTTTTAATGCTCAAATGCACATATTTTTCTCTATACCATTGCTACAAATAAATGATAATTGGACAGACAAGTCAATCAATGGTGGCTAGATTATGTGGTGGTCAGGGATAGCTGGATCTTTATTTTAAGATGAAAACAATAGAGTCTAACTGGCTGAGTAAATCATACCCATGTGAGTAAGGAACTTGCAATCTGGCTCTGTTTCAGCAAAATATTTTGCTTAAAACCAATCTGGGAAACAGAGTGTTCATGCTTTTGGAATGTCTTGCAGTGTTGACCTCTGCATGTGAACAATTGACTACTGTGTCCTGAAGAATAAGTAAGCAGCAGAGAAGTAATAATTGGAGGAAGGGACAGACAATATGTGTATTTTTTATAAAGACAAAAGCAGCATAGAATTTGAACGCTCTTTGAAGACAGCATAGAATTTGAGCACTCTGGTTGATACTCTCCTGGTGACATGGTAAAGTAGTGACAGTGGGTTACTACTGTGACAAATCCCTGAGACTTCCCTTAAACTGACACAAAGTACTTCTCAGAGAACTGGCAGTCAAAAGACCTGCTGTTGGCTGGAGTCCCTCTTAGGAAAGGTTAAATGTACTTTACTGCATATGGGTATCGTGTGTCCAGGGTAGGATCTGAAGTATGTTAATTGTCAAGAGATTCCCATCCCATTTATTTTTAACCTGCATGTCTGGATATAATCCAAAAGAGCTACTTGTGATGGTTTACATTATATTGTACTGCTGCATTTTATTTTCAGTTATGTCAAGGGCCCCTAGAGAGTATGGATAAATGCCCTTAATTAACATTTTTTATAAATCTGAATAAATAAAAATGCCTACATTCACAGCATACACACAGAAGATAAATATAAACATAAACTACTCTTTCTGGAAGGTTACACTGCAACATGGCTTTATTTCCTAGAATCCAAAACCCTTACAAGCAAGAACCAAAAAATCCAGAGAGAAAAAGCACGTTGCTCCCTATGGCAGGGAGGTCTGACTCCCCCTGTCTTTCTTTAGTCTGGCTCTTCGCAGACTGACTGCTGAAGACCCAGTTCACATGCTTTCCCCAAAGAACCTCCTAGCCTGCTAGAAGGACTAGGAAACACATTACTCCTAATGTGTGATAGTTGGCAATTTTAGTACAGTTTTCAGTACATGACAAAAATGAATTAGTAGAGTCCAACATCCAGGCTCTGTATCCCTATTCGGGACAGCACTTAAGGCATGTCCTTAAGTCTCATTTGACATGCTTAAGGACTGTCCTGCCTAGGGGTACGTTCCTGAATGAAGATGGCAAGCATGGGTCCCTGATCTTGGCTGGGGCCTTAGACATAATTGTAATACAGGTGATATTATAATCACTCAAGGCCCAGGCCTGAGCACCGTTTGCATGACTGCAGTGGACATGTAAGTGCAGGAAGTCTATGTAAACTAGCTACACACAAGGAACTTGCCATTCTTGGTCACACCAGGCTGAACGCAGTCTGCATAAGCAAAACTCATGTAAATAAGCTTCAGTGCATTTACACTAGGAAATATTCTGCCTGATCTCCAGAAGCCATGCTAGTGGTGGTGAAGGGGCTCCTATCACCCTGTCATTTACCTTTGTGTGGTGGTGTGAGGGTCTGGGGAGGCTCATGCTTTGTTACAGACTTTTCTTTCCATTGCAATAACTAGCTAGAAAGCCCTCTCAGAAGCTTGCACAAAGATCCTGCTGTCTGGCGTGAAAAAGCTCGCAGGCTGCATGACTCATTTCCATATTACCATGGTTTCCAAAGAACTAAACAACACCCTATTACAGTGCTGCAGAATCTGGAAAAAATCCTCCTGCCCCACTGAGTGTTCTTCTGCTGGTTTGTTTGTACCAGCCATTTCACTTTCTCCGTACGATGGTGAAACCAAGTCATGGCCATGTGATTGGGCAGAATCATTTTCAGAATAGTCTCTGGTTGAGGCAAAGCAGAGCAACACACTGAACTGGTTCAACGGATGTGTTTTTTGAATAGGGGAACATGTGGAAAAGGTGCTTCACTTTCAACTATTGTTTCCCCTCAGAATATTTCGGCCTAGATTTTTTGCTGATGAAAATGGATGTGCTGCAGCTCTGGCTTTCTGCTGCCTAAGTTTCACCATGTTGGGCTCCTCGATTATTTCACAGAGGCTTTCATGTGTCAGATAACACCCCTTCTTGGGGGCTGGTTTATTAACAAAGATCAAACGCTTCCTAGCTGGTACTGAGTCTCTGTGCTCCCCAGCTCTGTGCCTGGGAGCTGAGGAGACTCTGTTTGTGTGGAGCCACTTATGCACACCTCCTGCTCCTTTGAGTCTCTCCCCCTGCTCTCCATCAAACAGCAACTCCCAGAGCTTCATACATAGTCTGTAATCTCTCCCTTCTTGCCTCCCCAGGGGAACTAGAAGGACTGACTTTAGCCATGTGACCTGCCTGTCATGTGACTTTGCTTATTTTCTCCACCTGGGGAGATGAGCTAAGTGTAAGTGGGGTGGGACCTATCTGCCTTAAAGGGCCAGTCACCCTATGATGCAGTGTAATTTCACTGAAGTCAGCACAGCTACACAAACCTGCTGATGAATTAGCCTGTTAATTCTAGTCCTTGGATAGCATCAGACCATTGGATTTAGGAGGCAGAAAGAAAGGTGTTCTTGCAGCAGCAGGGTGAAATTCTCCCTCTGGATTCACCTAGTCAGTTTCCATGCAGATATTCCTCTCCCCGACGTGGGAAGAATTCTCATGGATGGATCTGGTTCACTATTGTCTAGTAGCATATGTAATCATTTGTACCAGTGCAAAGTGAGCATAATATGCTGCTATGCTGAATTGATAGGATTTTATATCTACTTTGCAAAAGTGTAAATGACTCCATGGAGAATAGGACAGTGGGTGAACTGAGCCCGATATCAGTCGGAGTTCAGTACATACAAGGAGAGTCTAACGGAACAGGAAAACCTCCCTGATTTTTTTGACAAAATTCATAGTCCATTTGGTCAACTTCACTGTCGTAGGATTTTAATAACAGTAAATTTCATGATTTCAGCTATTTAAATCTGACATTTCACAGTGTTGTAACTGTAGGGGTCCTGACCCAAAAAAAGAGTTAGGGGTGGGGTCACAGTGTTGCCACCCTTACTTCTGCACAGCCTGCAGAGCTAGGCAGCTGGACAGAAGCAGCTGCTGGCTGGGAGCCCAGTTCTGAAGGCAGAGCTGCCGCCAGCAGCAGCACAGAAGTAAGGATGGCCCGGTATGGTATTGCCACCCTCACTTCTGCACTGCTGTCTGCAGAACTGGGCTCTCAGTCAGCAGCCACCACTCTCCGGCCGCTCAACTCTGAAGGCAGCAGTACAGAAGTAAGGGTGGCAATACCGTGGCCCCCCTAAAATAACCTTGTGACTCCCCTGCAATCCTTTTTGGGTCAGGACCCCCAGTTTGAGAAACGCTGGTCTCCCCTGTGACATCTGTATAGTATGCGGTAAAAGCATACAAAAGACCAGATTTCATGAGGGAGATCAGATTTCACAGTCTGTGATGTGTTTTTCATGGCTCTGAATTTGGTAGGGCCCTAGCTATATATATGTTGTAGGTTATTGTCGCTTTCTATGTAACATTTTCTCTTGGCCCAGGTTTTTTTTTAAACTTCAGTTCTGGCTCATGCAAGATCCTTCCTGGTTTACCAAAATTCTTGTCCAAGGTCCTGATCCAAGAAACACCTGGGCATGTAACTTTATTCACAAGAGTAGCCCCATTGGCTTCAAGTAGGTGTTTGCAAGATCAGACTCTTGGGCCCTAACCCTGCAATGAGCTTTACCTTGAAACAGGGATCCACCTGTGCAGAGCTTCTTGTGAGACTGAACCCCTTGTGAGGACCCTGAAATCCACATACTGGATCTGTGATGTAAAATAGCATCTCTCTCTCCCATCAGTTCTTTTCTATACATTTTAATCTGCTAAATTTTCATTCTCTGGACACTTATTTGAGCTTTCTATATTATTCTAAAAGAATCTACTTGTCTGACTGAATATAATATTTATGCAGTGTAGTTGTAGCTGTGTCAGTCCCAGAATATTAGAAAGACGAGATGGTTGAGATAATACGTTTCATTGGACCAGCTTCTGTTGGTGCAAGAGACAAGCCTTTGAGCTACACAGAGCTCTTCTTCAGGCCTGGGAAAGGTAGTCAGAATGTTACAGCTAAATACAAAGTGGAGCAGATTGTCTAGCACAGGGGTTCTCAAACTTCATTGCACTATGACCTCCCTTCTGACAACAAAAATTACTATACAGCCCCAGGAGAGGGGACCGAAGCCTGAGCCCTTCCTGCCCCGCTGCCCCAGGTTAGGGGAGAGGGGCCCAAAGCTGAAGCCCAAGGGCTTCTGCCCTGGGCAGGAGGCCTGTAACTTTAGCTTTGACCCGGGGCAGTAGGGTTTGGGCTTTAGATTCAGCCCTGGACAGTGGGGCTTGTGCTTTGGCTTCGGCCTTGGCCCTAGGCCCAACAAGTCTAACACCAGCTTTGGGAGCCCCATTTAAAATGGGATTGTGACCCACAGTTTGAGAACCCCTGGTCTAGCAGAAGCAGTTGTTCACCTTGAATGATCCCTTAGAATATCAGGGCTGGAAAGGATCTCAGGAGATCATCTAGTCCAACCCCCTGCTCAAAGCAGGGCTGATCCCCAGACAGATTTTTACAACAGTTCCCAAAATGGCCCCCTTAAGGATTGAACTCACAACCCTGGGTATAGCAGGAGAATGCTCAAACCACTGAGCTATCCCTCCTCCACCTGTGCTAACTACTTATGCTAAACTTGCTGTTCGATCTTGTGTTTGGTGGTGACACTGAGTACTTTTCCCAGATCTGAAGAGGAGCTCTGTGGAGATCGACAACGTGTGTCTCATCTACAGAAGGTGGTCCAATAAAAGATATTTTCCCTCCTACCGTATCACCTTTACTAGGAGGATGGTGAAGCACTGGAATGATTTACCTAGGGAGGTGGTGGAATCTCCATCCTTAGAGGTTTTTAAGGCCAGGCTTGGTAAAGCCCTGGCTGGGATGACTTAGTTGGGGATTGGTCCTGCTTTGAGCAGGGGGTTGGACTAGATGATCTTCTGAGGCCTCTTCTAACCCTAATCTTCTATGATCTCTTGGATACAACATGACACAAAGCCTTGTTCACTAACTAATACAAAATGTCAAGGGCCTGAATCTGTTCTCACTCTCCCCAATTTCACCTTGCTTGTCACTTCAGTGATTTCAGCAGAGGCATTGCTGCTGATTTGCAGTGGTGTGATATCAGAAGGGAGCTCTGGGGCCCTGTTTCTGCACCACTGTGAGTTTTGCCATTGACTTTATGGCAGCAAGATCAGACCCTAATTGACATACACAGTCTGATACAAGAAAGGGGGAGGTATAGGTGAGAGGATTTGCACCTTCTAAACCCTGCAGTGATGCTTGTTCTCTGGTTGTCATAGACGCAACAGTCTAGCAGGCATTCAGTGTCTGTCTCTATGGATACCTTTAGGGCTGAGATTATTTAAAAGGGAGAAGAGTAGGGGAAAAAATCCTCATTAACTTGACAGCACAGATGTTTTCTGTAACAGGAAGGGGTTTTTGTTTGTTTGCTTGTTTTTTAAAGAAAGAGCTTACATTAATACAGTTACAATATCCCAAAAGAATTTTTGCTTTGAATTTGGGGCTTGAAAGATCTCAGATCTCAATCACTACATGACAAGAAAACAGGACCCATAGTTGGCATTCCAAGGCAGCTCCACTGGCGAATGGGGTGTAGTGTAGACAAGCCTCCCCTTTCTTACTACCTAATGACAACACCCAGCTTTTGTATATTGCATTTCATCCATAGGTCTCAACAGGGCCGGCTTTAGGGCAATTCCACCTATTCCCCCAAATCGGGCCCCGGGCCTAAGAAGGCTCCACGCCCAGTAAGAATCTCTTCTCTGGCTAGAGTCGTCTTTTGAATTTTTACTCACCTGGCGGCGCTCCGGGTCTTCGGCGGTGGGTCCTTCGCTTGCTCTGGGTCTTCGGCAGCACTTCGGCAGCGGGTCCTTCGGTGCCGCCGAAGATCTGGAGCAAGTGAAGGACCTGCCACCGAAAACCCAGAGCACTGCCTGGGGAGTACAAGCCCCATGTGTTTTTTTACATTTTTTTTTTTATAGTCATCCCTGCTGGGGCCCCATCGAAACTGTTTGAATTGAGCCCCGCACTTCCTAAAGCCAGCCCTGGGTCTCAAAGCACTTTCCAAAGGAGGCAAATAGCCCCATCCCAATTTTACAGAGGAGGAAGATGAGGTACACAGATTTGAGGTGATGTGGCTGCGGCCACACAGTAGGTCAGTGGCAGACCCAAGTCTCCTGAGTCCCAGTCCAGTGCTCTGTGCTCTACATACTAAAACAGGGCAGGAGGATGGAGCTGGCAGAAGAATCTGGATCGTGGGTCCAACACAGTCTTGGTGTGCTATTCTGCTATTCTAGTGTGTCTTTAAAGCTAGATCTGCATGATGACAAACGGTAAGGGACTGTTCACAAGACTGTCCTTGTGTTAAGAAATGAACCTCGCTATTGGAAAAGTTTGTCTCCCTCCCCTTCTCTCCTCCCCCTCACCTCCCACACTCACTGCAATAGCAGATCAGCAGGAGTGGGAAGGGAGGGAATTCAGAGTGAGTTCTGCTTCCTGCCAGGTATGCCTCATATCCAAGTGTAAACACGATGTGAGCATGTTTCTTCTTTATATTTTCCTACTTCTGACTTAAAGTTTATTGCTGGTTGAAAAGAAAAAGTAAAATGTCTCTTTAAAAGATCTCCTTCCTAGGTAGGAACTATATCTGATTCTAATCTATCAAAGATAACTCATTGTCATCCTCCGCATGCCTCCTTAAAACCCTCTCCTCCGCTGTGATGCCTACCAAAAACTTGACTAAGGCGAGGCATCATAGGAAGGCTCTCTTTAGCATATTTCTGATGGTCTCCCACTCAGTATCAACTCAATATCAATTCAATATCAATATCAAATTTGTTAGTCTCTAAGGTGCCACAAGGTCTCCTCGTTGTTTCGACTGATACAGACTAACACAGCTACCCCTCTGAAACCAACCTCCCTAGGGTGGCCTACCTCCATGGTCAAACAAGGAGGAGATCGAAGGAAAATACTGCGCAAGACCTAATAGTTGTTAATGTGAATCAATGGAGAAAAATGTGCCCTTGGTAGACAAGGGTGGGGACAATTTGTGAAAGCGGCCAAGGATCTATAAGGTCTATGGAGCCAGGGAGTGAGTAGATATTGATTAGGCTGTTGGTGTGCTGAGACCACAGCCTGTCAAGCTGACCAATATTGTTTCATTAATTCCTTCTACTCTCCCATCGCTCTGTTTGTATCCAGCTGTTGCCTCGTGTCTTATACATAGATTGTAATCCTTTTGGGACAGGGACTAGTTTGTTGTTTTTGTTTTTTTATGTTCTGTGTTGAACACTGCCTAGCACAATGGAGCTCTGGTCCATAACTTGGGGTGCCTAAATGCTGCCACTATGCAAATTACCAACAGGAATCTTGTAATAGACTATTATTTTTATCACCCTTCTCCCCACAATATCTTTCTTACCTAATAACAACAAAATCCTGATCTTCTAGGCACTCTTAACCATTTCACTGAAGGGATCAGGCTCCAGGGTAGAGCTGGTTGGAAAAGTGTAGGTTTTTGAAAATTTTGAGTTTTTGATGAAAAATCAAAACCAAAAATCTTTTGATGTTGAAATGCAGCAGTGTCTCCTGGAAGTTGTAGTTCATGTACTTTATCCCCCTGATTCTTCATAGGCTGGGCTCCCTATAGATTGGACTACATTGCTCGGGGAGGTAGCGCATCATGGCAGTCACATGGATGCGGTGAATCATGGGAGATGTAGTCTGGCTGGGGAGCCAAGCCAATAGAGAGGGATTGGAAATGAGGCAACTGAGGTACAAATCCCAGGAGGCACTTTGGTGGCATTTCAGCTTCCAAATATTTTGGTTTTCAGACACTGTATTATGAAAAAAAAATCAAACATTTTTTGTGGAAAACAAACACTTGGTGGAAGACTTTTTCACGGAACCCCCCAGTTTTTCACTGAAGCATAGTTTTCATGGAAAACTTTTGACCAGCACTCTTCAAGAGGCCCCTTTTCTCCATTCTCTTGCACTTTGTGCAGTTATTTACACCAGTGCAATACAAGCCTAACATGCTCCCGTTCTGATCTGAAAGAATTTTAAGTCCAGTTCAAACTGGTGTAAATGGCTACTCAAGGATCATGACTATGGTGAACAGGCTTTGAATGCACAAGATGGTGGAAATTGGTTTTATGTCCAATTCACACCATGGATGAGAGGTGGAGATCAGAATTTTCCTTCTTCTTTGTAGACGGTTCTCCCCCGATGAAATGCCTCAGCTGCCTTGAGCTATCTGGTTATTTTTAAATGGCACCAGATATACACCTTTGGCACTCCCACTTTTGGTAAAAACACCTCCTCCATGTGATGGCAAATGATGGGGAGCCTGTCAGAAACACTGATCTTTTATAGTAGTTGGGAGCTCATCTCCAAACTAAACCCTACCATAACAACCCTTTTCAATACTTCCATTGTGTTCTTTTTCCTTTCCAAATTCTGGTCATCCCTTCTCCTCCTCCAATCCCCAAAGTATTTACAGTAACTTCAGAGAGACAGCAATCATCTCATTAAAAATAAAGCAGGAACACGGTCTGAGAAATATATCCTGACAAAGATCAGTCTGTTTGGAATCCTTGGCCACAATTTAGTTTCAGTTACGTCTCTAAGTTATTTACTGTTGTCTGTAGTCCAAGTCTGTGGTTTTATTAAAGAATTTTTGTAGCATTCCATCATCTCCCTGGCTAAGATTAAAGCGAAGAAAGCTTAGAATTTGGCCTCTTACCTTGTTAGCCATTCCTATCTCTGCTCATTTTGAAGTCCCATGCAGATTCATTTATAACTAAGGTTCAAAGGATTGCAAGAAGATTTCCATGAGCAAGAGACAATGACGTAATGGTGGCTAGAAAACGGCTCAGCCTGCTCCTTCCACTCTGTGTCTTAACTAGAATCTTTCAGAGCTACTTCCAGGAGACGATGAGGAAACCAGCATCCAGAAATCTGAAAATTACCCTTCTAGTTTAGTTATTAGCCCAATATCTTTCAAATAGCTCAGAGTGCAAGTTGCCCCTAAGCAGAGGGCCAGCACAAAGACTAGACACCAGTTAAACCCTATTTAGAAGTAAATTTCATCTGGTAGGAATTAAGTGGGTTAGTGTTGTTTTATACTAGGAGCAGGAGAGCATCATAACCTTTCACCTAAAGCAGTTTTTTATACACCCCTGGAACCTGATTGGGCTTACAGTGAAAACATATTACCATCTCCATTAATAGAAAGCAAACATGTACAATTACCTACACAGGGAGAAGAGTGACAAGGTGGGTGAGGTAATATCTTTTTTGGACCAGCTTTTGCTGGTGAAACAGACAAACTCCTGAGCTATGCAGAACTCTTCTTCAAGGAACGGATGTCTGACGCTAGAGGGCTCCTAAATCTTGCAAACAAAGACATAAGACCCACTGGCTGGAAATTAACCTCAGAACAACCACCATACTGGGTCAGATCAGTGGCCCATCTAGCCCAGTCTCCTGTCTTCTGTCAGTGGCCGATGCCAGATGTTTCTGAAGGAATGAAAGGAAGAAGGCAATTACTGAGTGATCTAGCCTCTGCCAGTCACTCCTAGCTTCTGGCAATCAGAAGCGAGGGACACCTAGAGCATGAAGTTGTGTCCCGAGTCCCTGACAATCCTGGCTAATAGCCACTGATGGACCTATCCTCATAAGCTTATCTAATTATTTTTTGAACCCAGTTATGTTTCTGGCCTTCACCACGTCCCCTGGCAATGAGTTGTGTGAAGTAGTGTTTCCTTTTTGTTTGTTTTAAACCTGCTGCCTATTAATTTCATTGGGAGACCCTGCCCTGGTTCTTGTGTTATATGAAGATCAAAGATCAAACTGGAAATGAGACTCACATTTTCAACAGTGAAAGGATGTGGTTGTTTCACCACAAGTTATGGGCCCAGATACAGAAATCACTGGGTGCAATTTTATGGCCTGGAGCTAGTCAGAGTAGATAATCATAATGGACTGTTCGCCCTTTATCCAGGAAACTATTACTTTTAGGGCTGGATGAATGGTAATAATAGATAAATATCAAAGGGACAGCCACGGTAGTCTGGATCTGTAAAAAGCGACAGAGAGTCCCATGGCACCTTATAGACTATAGACTAACAGATATATTGGAGCATGAGCTTTTGTGGGTGAATACCCACTTCATCAGACGCATAGATAAATGTGTCCCTTATCATTATCTAATGTGTCTTGATTTGTTTCTGCAAACTGCAAGTGTTCATCAAATAATTCAGGCATATAATTTTCAGCCTCTAGGTTGTTCACTGATTATTCACTATTCATTATTCATGGGGCAAGACTTGCCACATGGTATTGTTTAAAAAGTTTGTCATCCAATCGGAGGAGAAATAAGAGACTGGAAAGTAAACATGGTATTGATGAACATTTTTGTGAATTGATCTAGTCCATTTAGGTTCTCATATTGCACTCCTCATTGACATCCCTCGGAATATCTGACAATAACAAATGACCTCAGGAATAGCAGCCAATCAAATTTAAGTAGTTTATATGAGACTATATTCTTTTTCTTGTCATTGTTAGATCAGCTATAACTACATTAATAGATCTCTGTCTGTGATGCAAGGTCTTACAGTGTAGATAACCCCCATGCTTTTATACATCATACACGAGTATTTAACTTAAAATATGGTTTTACTGTGAGAAGAGGCTTTGTTTAAAAAAAAAAAGTGAGTTGGAGCTTTCATATTTTATTCTCTCATGGATCTTCAGGGTTTATTATATTTAACAAAGGATAAATTTTCCCATTGCCAGCACTGCAAACACGGGAGGGGACCTCAAAAATCAAACTGTATTTTCTGATGTAATCACTGGTAACAAAAGTGTTCTTGTCAAAATTCAGTTGACAATTTTTGTTGGTGATGTGTGAAATGGAATAGAATCTGGCTTACATGCCCTGTAGATATGATGACTCTGCAGAGCACATATGTTTGTGCTAACAAAGTCTCTCTCTCATGCTCACATGGCCCATGTCATTGTATCTCAGCACTTCACAATCTTTGTTGTATTTATCCTCCCAACACCCCTGTGAGGTAGAGAGGTGCTATTATTCCCATTGTACAGGTGTGGAACTGAGGCACAGTGAGACTAAGGCCTAGACCCTCAAAGAGATTTAGGGTCGTAACTTGCATTAAAATCAATGGAAGTTAGGTGACTTGCTCAAGGTCACACGGGAAGCTTCTGGCAGAGAATGGACTCGAACATCTGTCTTTGAAGTGTGTCACTAATGCTCTAATTACTGGTCCAGTTGGACTCCCAGGAGCAGAACTGCTGGGTGAGAAGGAACATCTTCACACAGTGACCGTTACAATTGTAACTTCACTTAACGAAACGCATTCTCCTCACAATCTGGGAGTGATGAGGGAGGAATCCAGGTTTGGGATTTCAAAGGAGGTTAAGTGAGTTGGGTGCCTACCTGCCATTTAAGTTATGCCTAATTGCCTTAGGCTCCTTTCAAAATCCCAGCCTTCACCTTAAAACTTTGTGTATCAGATGGAATATGTATATATATACATATTCTTCAGCTCTTTTGTGCCTGTTTCTGGTCTCAGCAACCTTCTGCCAACTGCTTTTTTGAGGACAGCATGATTAGCATCGTATTTGAATGATAATGCAGGTGGGGGAAAATGTAGAGTTGTTGATTACATGTTAAAAGCTCAAGAGGGCATTTCATTGGTGTAGATAATCAGTCACAGATGACAGGATTTCAGAGGTGCATAGATCCAAAGTGATTGAAATTCCATAGCAGTTCACCTCAGGATCTGAACTCGGCAACCCGTCGGGGCAGCACTCTCACAACACCAACAGTTGTTTAAAAACAGAGAGAGTGCATTTAATTTTCTTTTCACACCTATTGTAATCTCCAAAACCTGACACCTAGCGGTTTGTTTCATATTTCCTAGGCAATGCTGACCTCTGCAGGCAAATGTCAGTACTACAGGAACAGAAGGTTCAGTTATCCCATGCAAAGGCTAATGGATGTTTCCCCCCTTGCTTGGTAGGTAGAAAGCAGACTGTTCCAGTTAAAGGGTTTTCCTCTCTGTGGAAGCTGATGGGGAATAGAGTCCTTAAGGTGCGCAGCACTGATAAAGCAGGCTAATAGGTCATCATGGGAATTAGGTGTCTTGGCCCTTTTGAAAATCCCAGTTAAGAACCTAAGTCTTTTCTAAAAATGGAGCTTAGGCTATTGGGAGAGCTCATTGCTTATGAAAATCAAGCCTTGATCATCTTGTGCTTCTGTAAAATGGACATAACTGATAACAATCTACTCTGGGAGACTTAATTTCTTCATGTTTGCAAATTGCTTTGAGTTCCTTGGATGAAAGGTGCGAGAGAGAAAATGGCAAGTGTTGTTAGGGTTTGGTTGATTGCAGCATTACGTTTTTTCACAATAAGGAAACACAATGCTTCAAAAGAGAGGAGGTAAGAAGCCAAAAGAAAAACGAAAACTTTCCCACTAAGGAAGTAAAAGCAGAGGGAGGGTTACACAGGAAGGAGCCTTAATTGAATAATGGAGGATTTTGACATTAATGAGCATAATGAACCAAGTGGAAATCTTGAGCAGTTGTAGGGGAAAACAATAAAAGAGAACTAATTTGCAGTGACACTCCACCGAAATGCTACTAAGTGGGGAGAATTGGCAGAGGACTATGAATAGCGAAGGACCCCTCATTAGCAGTAGAATGCTGTTACTTCTGTAGCAAATTCTGCGTGGATGAAAGCAGCCACCTAAAAAGGGATTCTGAGAACTGGGGCAAATAAAGCCAAGCACAGCAGGAGAATGCAGAAGAATTGCAATGAAAGAAATTAAAGGAAAACCCAAATATATTACCTCCTTTGTGAGGTATAGATAGGTATCCAAAATGCTTATCTGAACTCTCTGGGCTGAGAGTTTAAATGAGAACATGCTCTGAGTGAATAAAGGAAGCAGTGGCTAGGATTAGACAAACTTGCTCTGCTTAACTATCTAGCCTTGTGCCTTTAGTCTGAGATGTGCTATGTGCAGGGGTCATAAAGGTCACTCAGCTGCTCAAATTCTCTTGATGTAAGAGCAGCACAGGTGTAGTGCAGAGGGCCTCATATTGCCACTGCTTGAGTTCATAAGCCCCATTATCCTGACTCAATTAAAGTCGGGGAGATCATTTTTAAGTGGGTGAAAACAAGCCAAGGAGGGAGTGTGGGGGAAGGAGGGGTGTCAGCCTTTGGGAAGGCTGCATGCTCTGGGGGTTCTAAGGGTCAAACCCGCTGGTGTGGCAGATGACACACACTACACCAGTCAAGAAGGGGTTAAAGAACTCTTGTGGTCCCCATCAGCGCCAACCCACAGCACCTGTGACTTGTCAGGCCTCAGGTGAGTGCATGAAAGGGAGGAGCTCAGGCCACGCAGGCTGAGGCTCTGAGACAAACAGAGCTAGAGCTCCCAGCCTGGGGCACGGCTGGGAAGCGGCACTAGCCTGAGCCCTGTGAGGAGAAAGACAACAGGCTGGTTTGTTTCTTGGCGGGGACTAATTCTTGGCCGTTAGCTGTGCAGAAGGGCAGAAGCTGAGGCTTCCTGTGGCGTCAGAGAGACAATTTCCCCTCCCAGGCATGAGAGTGGGGGGTCTGGACTGTGCACGTATTTTCTTTTTTGTTTGGACTGTTTCGTATACCCTCCTGCCAATGCCTAGAAGGGCAAGGACTTCCCAAGAGGTCCAGCCAGAGCACTCTACTGCATCCTGCAGGCCTGGACCACAGCACTGCTGTTGTCAAGGGAAGAATATATGATGTAAGCAAGGTATTTGCCTTCATCCCAAGATGTAACCTTTGACCAACCCCCAACTAGGGAGTTTGTCTATCCAGTCTCTGCTTATGTTAATGTCTCTCATTATAAACATGCTTGCCTTGAGGAAAAGGCCTTGCCGGTTCCAAGGCTCCCTCTTTTGTGCTGCTTCTTTCTGCCACCTGATTTTTGTGTGATTTTTAATACTCTGTGTGTAAAAGAACAGTAGCCTTGCTGCTTAAGGGAAACCATATTAGCAACAGCTGTGTCAAAACACCAGCTGTGGTTCTGAGCACAATGGCGACAGGGACTGATTCTGAGTATGCTATGAATGTAACTGGAGAGCTACCTTCTCACTTGAAGGGGAAAAAATAGGTTTAACTAGAGCTGGTCAGAGAGAAAAGGGGGGATAGTGCAAAACTGGTTGCAAAATTCCCCCCCCCCCCTTTCTCTGGGCATGTGTCAAAATTCAGTTTTGAAACTAGAAATTTAGTCAAAATGTTGAACACTTCCACCAGCTCTAAGTGCCACCCTTTTGCAAGCTGGCCCCTCCCCATTGGTAATGAACCACTTGTTTGTTTGGGTTGGATTGCTTCTCTGTCAGCTAGCTCAGTCACATTCTTTGCCTGGCTAGTCCTAGGCTACCAGGAAGAGAGGCCGAACCAGGGATGTCCTTCTCTAGTGTCATTCTCTAGACTTGCACTCACTGGTAGCAAGGTTCCCAGTGCAGGGATGTTCAGGCCCTACTTTTATTATCGCTTAAGCTGGTGTTATCCAAGGTATGTGTAGAAAAGCTGCCTGCTCTGCCATTTGGCTGGTGGTGTTAAGAGGAGGGAAGCTTCCACCTGTTTCAACCCCAGGCTCCATCCCTAACAGAGTTGGGGCCTTCGGGTCAGAATGCTGTAAAGTGGTTGGTGGGGAATAAATACATGTGTCTGCAGTACAGTTATAACTCTCACATACAAGTGGTGGTTTGAAAACATTCAGAAACAGCTAAAAGCATTCTCTCAGCTGGAGGCAATGGCAGGTCTTTTACCCTCTCAGGGAGCTACCTCACTCAAGGACTTCTCATTCTTTTTGCTGATACAGACTAACACAGCTATCCTCCTGAATCTTGTACATCTGTAACTCTTATTGTTTCCAGTAGGGGGTGTGGGTGATATTCACCTTTGAAAATCTAGGCCAGCGTTTGTCTCTATCCAAAAGCTAGTATCTGTAATGCAAGAGGGAAAACATACCATGCCAGGAACCTCCCTGCTCTGTTCTTAAACCCAGTTAAAAGGGAATTAATAGCTTCCCTAAATAGCAGTTTTAGAGCTCTTTTCCCCAGCTGGAGAATGGCTGTCAGAATCTAGCACTCCTTTGCGATTGTCATATCTATACTGCTCTGAAAGCCACGATACTATACTAGTGAAGAGAGCCTTGCCAGTACACAGGTAGTGTTGTCTGCTGGCTAGGTGAGGGATAGGGTGGAAATTAGGGCTTCTCGATGAGCTATTTCAGCCTTTGCCCCATTGACATGCTGCGACCAGCAGCTAACCCACATAACTGCTTTGTGCTTGATCCAGTGGTTTCCCCAGGAATTGAAATTGGGGGTGTGTGCGAATTTACAGGGGAGGTGTCAGGGCTGATGAGGAGTGAGACTGTGATGGTAAAGGTGGGCTGTATGGCACCAAAGTAAAAACTGAAAAATGTTTCATAACCATTTTATTAGATTTAACTCATGTTTTAAAATCATCACTCAAGCATTCTATGAAGCATGACATCTACATCCTTCTTGATTTCTTGTTACAATTTTGCACAACTCTGTTAATGAACTTCTTGAATGCATTGCATTCATCTTTGGTGGCTTCTTGTGTATCCGTCCGGTACTTCCATTCCTTCAATTGATATGCTCATTGTTTCATTCACATGATCAAGCAGAAGGCGACTTCTTTCAGAACACAAAATTCTATTCAATGATGAAAAAGAATGTTCAACTGTAGCTGTTGTGACGGGGAGTAGCAAGAGATGAATTCCTACTTCTTTCATCCCAGGAAACAGAACACAAAGATTGGGTCAAACCACTGGTGATGATTTAAAAAAAAAAAAAAAAGTTAAAGTCAAATCTCATTCATTCATCGTATGTATTTCCACTTTGTGTTCAAATTCTCTATTCCAGGGGTCCCAAATGTGGTGCCTGTGGGGGCATCTAAGTGCACCTGTGTCCTGACTGCGGTCGAGTATCACCGAAATGCGCCAAATTTTCGGTAGCATTTTGGCGGCGACTCCTCTCGATGACGGCGCTTGCCGCTGACTAAAGGGGGATATGATAGAGGTCTATAAAATCTTACTGGTGGTAGAAAGAGTGAATAAGGAAATGTTGTTTAATCCTTCACATAACACAAGAACTAGCAGTATCCAATGAAATTAATAGGCAGCAGGTTTTAAAAACAAAAACGGAAATATCTCTTCACACAGCATAAAGTCAACTGTGGAATCTTTGCCCAGGAATGCTGTTGAAGACCAAAACTAAACAGATTAAAAAAAAGAACTAGATTAAATTCCTGGAGAATAGGGCCATCAGTGCTATTAGCTAGGATGGGGAGGATGCAAAACCATGCTCTTTGAAGTGTTCCTAGTCTTAGGGTTTCCAGAAGCTGGAAATGGGTCAACAGGGTTGGATCACTTGATCATTACTTTCTGTTATTCCCTCTTGAAGCACCTGCCTTGACCATTGTCAGAGACAGGGATTACTGGCTAATATGGACCATTGGTCTGACACGCAGTATGACCTATTCTTATCGTAAATTTAATTATAAATAAAATGTCTTCAGTAGCAGAACCACAGAACATAATTGAAGCTCTAAACGATGCATGCTGTGAGATAACAACCTGGGCAAATATGCATTTTTAAATCTTGGCTACTATGGACATATTTTTAAAGTTTCTTTCTCAGTCACAAATCTACGCATTCTGGAGCAATCATCTATAAAATATAGTCCAATAAACAAATGTTTGTTTATTATGCCCTCACTTTTCCCTCCACCACACCCACTACTGGTGTTGTTCCTTATGGAGCGTGGAGATCAAGTTCAGAAGATGCTTTCATCGTGAGTACCCTCCCAGGTTGGGGCCATGAAGGCACATTGCTTTTACCTCCAGCTGCTCCTGTTCCCTCTGGCCACTGCTGTTTGTTGTGCCACCGTTCACTCCATCATCTTCTGTTTGCCACTGGCCCTGCGCAGTTCTTTCTGCTCCAACCTGCCAGCTGTGACCTCTGCAAATTGGTCTCTGAGTTTCACTCAGTCTCAGTGTAATTTCAGCTGAGCTTCAGTGGGGAACCTTGCTGTAGTGCAGATCTGGGCTGTTTTTACAAACAAACACTGTCCCACAGGAACATGTCCCCCACAGAGAGATAGAGCAACTTTGACCTGATTATGAGTGATTTAGCTGCAGTGGTACTTAACAGCCAAAAGACTTCTATGGAGCTAATATCTGTCTTTAAACAGTGGAGAGGGACAGGTCCCCACCCTCTCTCTTGATGCCCTCAATCAGCACAGGCTAAGTACAGTTCTACTGCCCTTTACTCATACAATAAGAACAACATTATTTCATTCCCCCACCCCCCACACATGCACATTCAAGTGATTTATAACCCAACCCCAGTCAAAATCTATCACTTAGGCAACACAGGTCTGTGTGCTGGATACCTAGGTAGATTATGTGTGAATGTAAATACAATCTGGTCCTGAAGCCTTTCCCCCTCAACCTCAGCTCATCACTAGCTGTCAGGGAGAGCTCATTTAGACTTTGCTTACCAATCATCACCTGAAATTATTAGGTTGGCCAACATCACCGAAATGCATGCCCTGACATTGTCATAAAAAACAACAGCTGTATAAGGGAGCTAGTCTATATTCATACTTTTCAAATCTATTATACTTTTTCAGATACACGTATTTTATCGTATACTGCATATGCTTTTAAAGTGTGTATTAATGTTACAATTTCAATTCAAATTTCCAAGCAGTCACTAAATTGACATGTAACTAGTTCACAAAATGGGGGAGGGAGGGGTGTGTGTGTGTTGGGAAATCACTGGCTTGATCCTTTCCCTCTGTAAAATGTCAATATTATGCCTCTCCCTGCACTATGAAACTGAGGGCCTGATTTGCTGGTCATTGACAATGGTGTAACTTCAGGGGAGTAACACTGGCCTAAAGCCTGTTAGGAAAATCTGTTCCATTATTGTTGGTAAGTGTTTTGGGCTCTTGGATTGTAAAATCAGGCAAAGGGGAGTCTTTAAACTGCAACTATTTGCACAGCACTAATGGCGCACCTCTGAATGTCCCCTGTGCTTGTGGATGTAGAAGAGCCTTGGCTCAGGGTCTGATCTCTGCTCACACCGATGAACTGGCTTAACCGTGAACTTGCACCAGTGGCTGGTCCTGGCAATCCAAATGCTGCTCTCTGGACCAGAGCTGCTTGAGACATGCTATTGCATTGGAGCAGTAACAAATGACTTGTGTCTTCACCATTACGCAGAGCTCTTTCGGTGACAGATAGTGGCTCCCTAGCACTGAACCATCCTCTCAGGTGTGATCACTCACCTCTGATTTCCTTTGTTTGTGAAAAATTATTGCTGTCCTGCCCAGTATCACTAATTCTAGCACTCTAGCGCCAACTGGCAGAAATGGAATTGATAACCTAGAGATGAATGATTAAAATTAATCACTGGATCAATAAACCAAGCGATTATTGTTTCTGTCAATAAAGCACCAGGCAGCAGGAATAAATAGGAATGTTAATTTCCAACTGCGGGGCTTCTGCATCCGTAGTTCTTCATGCCATTGTTCTCTGAGGTGTATACATATTTTTTTCACTAGCAAGGATCCCTGAATACCATGGCAAATTAGAGCATTATCCCATAAAACTGCTTGGGGGAAAGGGGTAGCACTTGATTGTTGGGTAAAAGGTGAAAGGCAGCAGTCCTGGTGAATAAACCCCTGTTGATGGTTCCATAAAGTGAAATGTTAAATAATTTTTTTTTGTCTGGCACAGCAGAAGGCTTATAGGTTTCTAGTTGTTTTTTCATGTGACTCTGTGTGTCACATGTTTGGGGGAGGAGGAAGAGGGAATAGGGAGTGTGTGTGTTCTTATGATACATCCTGGAGGCTCCAGCAGTGCTTGGGCCCACCGTGCTAACCACTGTACCTTGGCAAAAATAATAGGTTACCTGCCCCAGATAGTTGACAATCCAAGTAGACGAGAGAGAGGGAAATAAGCATAGAGGAGTGAAGTGATGTGCTTAGGATAACACAGCAGATTAAAGGCAGAGCTGGGAACAAACTCTGGTCTCATAGGTTAGTGCCCTATCTACTGGATCACGCTGCCTTTTAGGGGTGAGTGAGTTTAGTTCATTTAGTTTGTTAAACTGAGTGTCCATGAAGCAGCTTACCAGGGAAGATTCTTCTCCCCTCTTGGGCATAGCTCTTGCAGGGCTTTTGTTCTGTTCATGCCTGACCAATAAATTCTTTTCTTCTTACAAGACTTGTACACTTGGGCTGGTGCTGAGGTCAGGAGCTAGGTCCTGACCTAGCAGACCCAAAACCCTCAACCAAAATAAGAGAGAAACGAATCCTACAGCCAGGAGAAACTGTCAGTTACATTCCTTCCACCTCTCCTACTGCAGCTTGAATTCTTGCTGTTACAACAAATCAAATTGAGCTCCCTCAGTTTAAGGACATACCCAGAGGCCGGGGGGAAATGGTCTGTGGTGGGGGGGATTTATGCTGCTTGTGATCTGGGCACCATTGTTCCCTTCCTGCACAAAGGATTACAAATCAGGGTGAAAACATGGCAACTCTAACAGAACTGCCTAATGTAAACACTTTGCTCCCCACTCACTGGGGACCAGCATGGCAGAGAGAGCCTGGGATCATCAGCGATGTGGTACCTCACTGAACTTGGTTACTCTGTGGCATCCCTTTCAGTCCACACGCGTACTGCATGAGCCAAAACCCCACCTTATGACTGCCTGGAGGAGAGGGGCACAGGGCACAGTGATTGTTTCTAGACTTCCATGTGGCTTATCAGCAGTCCAGGGCAGGGAGCAATCTCAGTGAGGCTCTTTCCATCACCCTCCTGACCCTGCCCACTCTTTGAGGTGAAGGGTGACTGCAGAGTGTTAGCCCACAGCCCGATCGCCTCCTCCCCCTTTTTCCATGGATCATATTTTTTCTTACTTTTTGTATTTTGATGTCCTGGACCAGTCCCCCATTGTACTGAACGCTGTACAAACACAGAACGAAGAGCTGGTCTCTGCCCCAAAGAACTTGCAGTCTGAACCCTTTCTTTCCCATGCGTTTGATGGTCAGGTGTCAAAGCCACTGAAAATAAATGGCAGACATGAACGTCTTAATGCCAATTTTAGCAGATGCATGAGTAGAAACCCTTAAGGAAAAACCAGTTGTATGATGTTGGGTGAACAGAAACAGAACAGAATGACCACCAATGAATTAAGAATATCTGACCTTGCTAATGGTGCCTTTTGTCCCCAGGGAAGCAAAGTGCTTTAGAAACCATGGAAACAGGGTTTGTTTTCTCACCCATTGACAAACTGCAGCAGTCACCTCTGGGGTGGAGCATGGCAGCTACTCATCATTACAACAGGGTGTAAAATAAGAGTGTACAATAAAAAGTAAAATCTATTTAATGAGATTAATCCTGTGGCCATTAGTAGATGTGATTTTAAATATTATTGCTAGCAGCCAATAAAATCCTTCACGATAGTCCTGGAGCTGGAATGTTTTATTTATCCTGCAGAAAAAAAAACATACCTGGTCTTTGTGTCCTGGAGATCAGAACACTGGATCAGAACCTTCTTGAAATTTTGAGGATGTCTGAACCCAGATCTGCACTTCACAGGCTAATCCGGGAAGCATCCTGGAATAACAATAGTATATTTACCTCTTATATAGGACTTTTCATCAGTTGATCTTCAATGCTTTATAAAGGATATCCATGTTGTCATCACCATTTTACTGATGGGGGTGGAGGGGACTAAGACGCTCACAGGGGATGTGATTTGTCCAGGGTCACTCAGTAGGCCAGAAGCAGAGTCGAGAATGGAAACGGTCTGCTGTGTGCAGGGCCGGCTTTAGGCCAATTCAACCAATTCCCCTGAATCGGGCCTCTGTCCCTAAGAGGGCCCCGCACCCAAGCCCCGGTAGTGCATACCAGCAAGAACCGATGCACTGTACAAGGGTGGCCTGGCTTCCCCGGGGGCAATTTAAAGGGCCTGGGGCTCCCAGCAGGGGCTGGAACCCCAGGCCCTTTAAGTTGCCACCAGAGTCCCACAGCTGGAGCCCTGGCATAGGGTTGCGGGGCTCTGGGAGCTATTTAAAAAGTCCGGGGCTCCCGTTGCTTCTACCTCCCCGGCCCTTTAAATAGCCGCAGGAGTCCCGGTGCTTCCCCAGGGCTCCCGCACCTATTTAAAGGGACGGGACGGTAGAAGCAGGGGAGCCCTGGATCCTTTAAATAGCCCCCGAGTCTCAGGCTGCTGCTGCTACCTCGGTGGGGGAGGGAGGAGGAGGAAGGGGCATTCACTGTACAGGGTGGGCTGCACCCCTTGCCCCTGCACCCCTGCCCACAACCAGCCTGTGCTGCACTCCCTGCCCTGCCCACAGCCAGCCCCTGTCTCCAGCCAGCCCCGCACCCCATGCCCATAGCCAGCCCCTGTCTCCAGCCAACCCCTGCTGCACCCCACTGCCTGAAGCCAGCCAGTCCCGCACTCCTCTGTCTCCAGCCCTGCCAACCCTTGTTGCACCCTCCTGTGGCCCTGCCTGAAGCCAGCCAGCTCACCCCACACCCCCTCTGTCTCCAGCCAGCCCTACACCCCTTGCCCTGCCTGCAGCCAGACCCTACCTTCAGTCAGCCCCTGCCCTGCCTCCAGCCAGCCCCATGTCCACTCGTGCCCTGCAGTTCCCAAGGCAGTAACCCTGCACACCTGCTTCAATGACTGGGGCAGGGAGAAGCTGGGACCCACACATGTCTACATCCTAGGGTGACCAGACAGCAAGTGTGAAAAATTGGGATGAGGGTGGGGGATAATAGCTTCCTATATAAGAAAAAGACCCAAAAATCGGGACTGTCCCTATAAAATCGGGACATCTGGTCACCCTAGCACACCCCCAGGGAGTGGTGGGGACCCACACATGTGAAGCGGAGCTCATTTCTAGTTCAGGCCCATCCTTTTAAAAAAGAACTTTAAGCAGGATTAACATACATCCGTATTTTCCTGGACATGTCAGGCTTTCTGGTTCTTAAATCGCCATCCGGGAGGAAAATACAGACGTGTGGTAACCCTATTGGTACAAAAAATACATACTGTGGCACACCCCTTAAATCAGAACTTTTTATAGGGAACCAGTTGCTAAGAAATGAAAGGCTATTTTTCACGTGTTTTTTTTTTTTTTAAGTTATCGCTGCCGGGGCCCCGCCGAAAATGTTCGAATTGGGCCCTGCACTTCCTAAAGCTGGCCCTGGCTGTGTGCTAAGTTCGGTGCTCTATCCACCAGACTGCATTTCCTCCCAGCAGGCTGGGTTTTAAAATAAGGTGGAACAAATATCTAGAAACCTTGGGAACACTTTAAAATTGTTACTTAGGATGGGCGTTTGGCATTTTGCTATAGCGGTCCTGCAGCAAAGTGTACTTTTGATATGGAAATTTAAAGCTAATTCTAGACATCTAAACACAAGCCTTCAGACAGAAGAGGGTTTTTTTAACCCATGAAAGCTTATGTTCAAATATATCTGTTAGTCTTTAAGGTGCCACAGCACTCCTCGTTGTTTTTGTGGATACAGACTTAGGGTATGTCTACGCTATGGGATTATTCTGATTTTACACAAATCGGTTTTGTAAAACAGATTGTGTAAAGTCGAGTGCATGTGGCCACACTGAGCACATTAATTTGGTGGTGTGTGTCCATGTACCGAAGCTAGCGTTGATTTCTGGAGCGTTGCATCTTAGTACTATCGTAGCTAATACCATATTCCGTCGTCTCCCCGCCCCTTGGAATTTCTGGTTGAGATGCCAATGAATGATGGGCAAAAAGTGTCGCGGGTGTTCTGGGTAAATTCGATCGCCACTATCCTTCCTCGTGAAGCAATGAGACAATCTTCTTGCCCTTTTTCCTGATTCTCCGGCACGCCCATAGCAATGGCAACCATGGACCGTTTTGCCTTTGTCCACTGTCACCGATGATAACTGGATGCTGCTGACAGAAGCGTATAATTGCCGCGCTACACGCAGCATTCATTTGCCTTTGCAAGATAGCAGAGATGGTTAACCATCCTGTTTCACCGTCTGCATTGTAAATTGCAATGAGTGATGTTATCAATCATTTTGTACCTTGCAATTGGAAGTGGCAGATGACGGTTATTAATACATTTTGTCCATCGCTCTGTCATGGGCTCTGCGGCCTCGCTGAGGTCGGCTCGGGGTGCAGGTGACAAATGAGGAATGGCTCCCGGGGTCATCCGCTATTTTATGTTTTGTCTATAAAATTGAGTCAGTCCTGCTAGATATGGGCAAGTCTACTGAAAGTCAAGAGAGCACAGCGCTCTGGGTCACAGCCCAAGATTCCGCAACGAATGATGCTGCATGCATTTCTAGGGGGTACCCCTGCAACACCCCACCTGTTGCTCCTCCTCCCCAAACCCTTCTGGCTACCATGGCGATGTCCCATTGTGTATGAATGTATAAAATGCCGGAATAAAAATTGACTTTTTACGCAGATAAATGACTGGGAGGCAGCCCTCAGCTGCTATGAATTATCCAGCAGGACTATTAAAGGTGGGCGTAGAGGACGCAGACCACCACTGCTATGATAGTCCAGTGAGAAGATCTTTTCTTTGGACACTAAAGGGGAGGGGCTATGAGCTCAGCTCCATCTGCATGATAGAAACGTTACCAGCATTTCGTACGTCTGCTGGGAATCACAGGGAGTATCCACTTTTACCCCGCGCCCCTGTCGCCTACGAAGCCAGCCAGATCACTTCATGGGCGTACAGTATTTCCAGATGCTACATCTGCCATCAAGGAAAGGAAGGGAGGGTGCTGCTGTTTCATCGCCGCAGATGCGTCTACCAAGCAGCTGCAGTACATACGGTGACATGAAAAATGGCAAGTAAATGATTTTTCCTCTCTCCTTCACGGCACGGGGAGGGGATGTAACTTGATGAGATATGCCTCTGAACAACCCCGGAAATGTTTTTGACCCTTCAGACTGGGAGCTCAGCCATAATGCAAATGCTTTTCGGAGACCTGCAGGACTGTGGATAGCTAGAGTCCATCGTCCGCCGTCCTCCCTCCATGACGGTCCATTATTCTTTGGATTTCATTAAACTTGTTCATGCGCACTGTGCTGAGTCCCTGCTGTACCTATTGTCTATCATAGCCTGGAGATGTTTTTAAACGCTTTTCATTTCTCAGTTTCTTAACGGAGCTCTATAGAAATTTGTTCCCACTACAGCATCAGATCCAGTATTCTCCTGCTTATCAGTCCATTGCTGGAGTTTGGATTTGGGTCTGCATCGCACCCGTGCTGTCAGACTCCAAGGGGCAAACAGAAATGCATCAAATTTGCGGAGGCTTTTCCTGTCTATGGCCTGTTGCATCAAGTCAGATCCTTTCCAGAAGTGGTCACAATGTGCACTGTGGATACGCCCGGCATCCAATACCCTGCGATGCGGCCATCACATACCCTAACCGACGTGGCAATTACAATTTCAGCTACTTCTCTCGTCGGCGAGAGAGAAGAACCGGTTTTTAAAGCCTATCGATATAAAGGGCTCTTTGTGTGGACGGTGCAGGGTTAAATCGCGTTTAAGCTGCTAATTCGTTTTAAAACGATAGTGTAGACCAGCCTTTACCAGCTACTCCAATACAGACATGTTTATTTTAAGTCTTAATAATGCAACATCAGTAGATGTCAGTTGTCTCAGTATGCGTAGAGATGCTGTTTAGCTTCAAAGAGATGGGAGATGTTGTTTTGGCTTGAAATGGAGAAATAGAATGAAGTACCTTCTTGCCCTTGAGTTGGACGCAACAAGGGCCGGTTCAGTACCAGGGGTTCGTTTCAGTAACCAATAATAAACGGCTCGAGCCCATCCAGATGACCTGGGACACTTACACACACCCCTCCCGGCGCTTTAGGAGGCAATATTCCCTCTCGCAAGCACAGAGTTCTGAGATTGTAGCAAGAACTTTAATAAGCAAGCATTCAAATGCACAACCATTGGGAAACACCACAACAGGTTATAACACAAACCATAACAAAACCCACTCCAAGTTGTTGCAATTCTATTTCCCCTTAGGTTTTTTCTTAGTCCAATCACCCCAAGTCTATACACCAAGAATGTCTCTGGTCATGCCACCAGAAGTTCAGGTTTATCTTAGAGTTTTTACGCCCCCCCCCAGCCGGTTGGAAATGGGGGGGGAAGTCACTAGTTAAGGCACCTTACATGGGCCAGGCCACACTGCTAACCTATCCATGAAGTTCTTGCTGCGCCTCACCAAACCATTCCACATTACCAGCTGCTGTGCTCCTCAACCGCCCCTGAAACCACTTCACGCCGCTCTACTGTTCCTGGAGGGGGTGGCGCCAACAAGCTGAACTGCTCCGCTCTGCCAGCGCTTAACATGGTCTATCTGGCTCCCCACTAGTTAAACACACTCAATTGCTGAGTTCATGTTCTCATGATTTAGCTCTTAGTAGAGATGCCTCTGTGTGGGCATGCTCCAACTGATTCAGCTCCGCTCTCTAATGGACTCTAACGGGATCCAAATTAGTTCTTACTTCTTTACAGTGAGAGAGATGTGCAATTGGAGTTCCAGGCCTTCAAAAGAGGCCCATACCATTAGGTACACACACCAGTCCTCAACCTCTTTCAATTCACTGAGTTTTGGAACCCATGTCCCTTGTCTAGCAAGTGTCATTTAATTCATATTGAGACATTTCTGTTATAAAGCAGTCTCGTAGTTCCTCATTCACATAATCCCCTGGCAGCACTTTATTCCTCCAATAACAAAGAAATTGGGGATCCCAGAGCTGTCAAAATAACCATCCCAGGCTCCTTGCTGGGTGTGCTCATGCAAATATTTGAGACTTCACATTCCCGACATTCTTTCTGCACTTCCCATAATTCACCACCAGATGTCAGGGTACAGCTCATCCTGACTCTGCTTACAGAAGCAACAATGTTTTATTTCCATGTGACTGCAGATGGGGCCTAGAAAATTATTAGCCCAGGTGTGTTGTGCCGAGCAGGATCACAAACGTCCTTTGTTAGAAAGGTTAGCTGCTTTAATGTTTGAGAGTCTGTTTTTGTGAATGTTGCAGGGAATTGCTTTGCTTAATGGGACAGAGAGCTTCCTAATTCCTGGGAGATGTTCTAGGCAAGGAGACTTTACAAACTGGAGACAACAAAACCAAAGAGCACTGATTCAGTGCATGTAATGAAAGAGGAGCCAGTTGAAACAGGTCTATTAGAAACAGCTCTTGCTTCACTCCTATGAAATTTGTTCTAAGGTGTTTTAGGGTCTGATCTAAACCCCACTTGAGTCAGTAGAAAGACCCTTTCTGCCCATGACTTCAGTGGGTTTTGGAACAGGCCCTTAGTTAGCAGGGAGGGGAATATCAAGTGCTGTATGCACCAATACGGAAAATGGCTGCATCCCCCAAAGGCAGAACTGAGCTAGACCAAAAAAAAAAAAAAAAAATCCAGCTGTGCAAGAGAAGGGAGTGCACGTCCAACAGAGCCAGGCCTGAGCCAGAACTCTGGCTCCATGTTTATAATGCACTTGTCAAATGGTCGTTGCATCCCCGGCCCAGGTGGTTGGTCCTCATGGAGGTAGTCTACTTCTCCCACCAGGTGACAGAGTTGCTCCTTTAGCTGAAGTGGCAAAGGGCTGGTGCTGAAGGTTCCTGGATCCATGGCTGCTGTCAATGCATCATTTGAAAACACCTGGGGACTTTCAAGGGAATGTGAGGGAGGTTAGAATATCATCCCTAACCAGGATGTGAATATTAAATAATGAGTGCCTCGTTAGTGAATGAGGAAAGAGAAGGGAAGGAGGTGATGGAAAGAAAGGGGGGAAAATGTATGAGAGATGTTGTTTTAGAAAACTTTGTGCAGGGCAAATGATTTGTGTTGTGGGGTAGCAAGAAGCCAGATGTCCCTTCTTATAAGCCACTGATTTCTATAGCTTGGTCTTTTCTTGAGTGTCCACAGATAGCTCTTCTAGTAGTGCTGCTGGTCACCTTTACATATGCTGTTTTTGCTAAAGTGAAATCTGTCGTGAAGTTGACTTCTCAATGCTGCTTTTTCAGGAAAGAAGTCAGGGAATCTCGAGCTAATCAAATGATGGGATAATTTCTATAGCTTGATGCTTAATGGTACTTACTGGCAACTTGCATCAATTTTGTGGGAGCCTGTACTCAGACTGGTGTCTCTTCAGTTAGGCTAGAAGAGCAGTGATTCATAAGGGATGTATTGGCATGTATCCGTTTTCACACTTATGGAGACACTTGGGTGTTCTAATACAATGGCAAAATAAGCTGTTTCTCAGTGGCTAGGATGCCTGAGTTCTACAGCCAACTTGACTGATGACTCTCTGGGCCCGTTCCCATACAATGCTGAGTGCTTCCTATAGAACTCTTTAAACTCTGATGCCCTTATGTAACCTCAATATGGCCATCCCCAAGTATTAAAAAATCATGCGTCAGCCCCCCCCACAAAATCAGAAAGTTTGTCTTAAAAAAGCAAACAAACAAAACCTATGAGGTTTCAAACAAAGAATAAATGATGTGTTCTTTTTATTTCCCTGCTGTTGTCTGAGCCTTTAGGGCTGTCATAAACAGATAGCTAAGGGTTAATGTCTCTTTCACCTGGAAAGGGTTAACAAACAACACCTGACCAGAGGACCAATCAGGAAACAAGATACTTTCAAATCTCGGTGGAGGGAAGCCTTTGTTTGTGGTTTTTGGGTTTTGCTTTGTTCTCTCTGAGTCCTGGAAGGGACTAGACGTGCAACCAGGTTTTTTGCCAATCTCCCTGCTACAGTCTCTTATATATTCAGAATAGTGAGTATTGAGTAGAAAGGCGGTTATAGTCTTTTGATTGTTTCTGTATTTGCAACTGTGTATCTGGCTGGTAGAGTTTTAATGTGTATTTGGCTGAAAGTATTTTAAATTGTATTTCTGCTGGAGAAGGCTTTTTCTCCATTGTCTATAAGCTGAAAGACCCTGTAATATTTACCATCTAGATTACAGAGATAACTTTTATTTTTTTTCTTTCTTTTTATTAAAAGTTTTGCTTTTTAAGACCTGTTTGATTTTTTCCCCAGTTGAGGCTCAAGGGAATTGAGTCTGTACTTACCAGGGAAGTGGTGGGAGACAGGGAGAAAGAAGGGAGGGGGAGAGGGGGAATCCCTTTGTTTAGATTCATGGAGCTTGAATCTGTCTATCTCTCCTAGTGTACCCAGGGTGGGAAGAATCTGGGAGGAAGAAAGGAGGGGGAAGGGAAATAGTTTATTCCTTTTTGTTATGAGACTCAAGGAATCTGGGTCTTGCGGGTCCCCAGGGAAGGTTTTGGGGAGACCAGAGTTTATCAGACACTAAGAGTTCTAATTGGTGGCAGCGTATCAGATCTAAGCTGGTAATTACGCTTAGAGGATTTCATGCTAGTACCTTATTTTTGGACTCTAAGGTTCAGATTGAGGAAAGAGTATACTATGACAAGGGCGTACTCAGCTTGCATTTTCAGGCATTTCTCCACAACCATGAGTTCTAGAAACTGCATTTTTTTTTAATGCAAGCTGAAATTCTCACTCACTAACCTGCCTCCAGGAGCTGGTGTTCTAAGAAACGACCACGTAGTGAGAGTTGGGAACACTGTGATCTTGCTTTGGATCCAATCATAACAGAGCTGAACCTAATTACCATAGACTTCGCTTCATGTTATTTGAACTCTGTACCTCTTGGGATAATGGCCTTTGCTGTGTCTTAGTTTCCCCATATGTGAAATGGGGATAATATTCCTTTTGTAGCACGATACAATGAGAGTCAACCCCCTTTGAGGCCACTCTGAAAAAGGCACCATAGCAGAGCTAAGTGTTACACACACTTTCTGTTGGGAGCTAGGAGACAATGAGCATTCACAATATAGTTGTTTCAGCTGCTGCTGGAGCTGGGACATTAATAACACAGAGCTTGTCTACTCATGAAATGCTGCAGCTGTGCTTCTGTAGCACTTCAGTGTGGACACTACCTATGGTGGGAGGGGTTCTCCTATTGGCATAAGTCATCCATCTCCCTGAGAGGCGGTAGTTAGGGCAACAGAAAAATTCCATCAATCTAACACCATCTTCATGAGGACTTAAGTTGGCTTAACTATGTGGCTCAGGGGTGTAGATTTTTCTGGGTCAGTCTAATTTTCTAGCATAGACCAGCCTATAGCTAGTTGAGCATCTGCTGGAGATGGAATAAAACATAACAATGCAGCCTGTTGCTCCTCAGCACTTCCCCCAATCAGGGCACCACAGGTGCAGGTATTACAACCGCCTAGGGAGTAGACTTGATAATGGTGGGATTTGTCTTGACGTACAAAGAAGTTTGAAATCTGCTGTCTCCTGGAGGGATCCATTTGTGCCGTTGCTTGGCATTATCACATTTCACAGGAGTGTGAAGTGTCTGAACAAACAGAGCCAGGAAACTTAGAAAAAGGCTTCTAGCACCACCAACACCTCAGCTGCAAATGTCAACAGGAATCAAGGGGTTCATTTCCTATGCAAGCAGCATTTTCAAAGTGGGCATCCCTCCTGTTTTCACTGGAGGGAAACACTGGCGGCGGCGGCTGCTGCTGTGTACTAGGTTCTGCAAAAACGCAGACAGGATAAACAAACGGATGTAGATTTTTGGCCAGGCACCTTGCAAACACAGCTTCCCTTTGCTCTGCTGCTTGAAACTTTTGGTTGTTGACAGCTTTTTCTTCCAAACACTTTGACTCAAAAAATTCTGAGTCTTAATTAGCCATTGAATGGAAATGACTGATATGTCATAACTCATGTAACAATGAGTTCTCATGGTAGCAACCTGGATGTTGAGAAATCCTTTTATATCCTCAGTCCTAGGTTGCAGACACTACATGTTGGTCCATTCTGAGAGCTGGCTGAACGCTCTCTGAAAGTGCCAGGTCCCACGTTCTGCACACGAGCAGGCTGAGTAGTTCTGTGAAATGAATTGAGATCGTTTAGATCCTGATTTCTTCAGTTGTATCGGTTTGTTCGGTGAATGGATTTCAGGCAGTGAAGGTTTGCATGCTGTTTGCTATGGCTGTATTCACATGATGGTCTCTCTGCTCACTGGTTGATGGATGATTGATGCTTTTTAACAGCATCCCCCACATCTCACCTTGATCCTGGGCCTTATTGCTGTTCTCTAGAGCTGAGACACCTTTTTTGTTCCAAAGAAGTTACTGTTGCGCTATCCAGAGTATAGACAGTCCTGTTCTCTGCACTGAATAACTTAGACCACATCTACCCTAGCGAGCTTATAGTGGCACAGATGTACCGATGCAGCTATGCGCGGTAAGATGGCTCGTGTTGCTGCTCTATGCCAACGGGAGAGAGCTCGCTCATCAACACAATTAAACCACCTTCCACGAGCTCCGGTAGCTATGTCTGCAGGAGAGCATCTCCCGCTGATGGAGTGCTGTCCACACTGGCACTTGGGTCAGTGTAACTTGTCTCTCAGGGGTGTGGGAAAAAAACCAACACACCCTTGAGCGACACATAAGTTATACTGACAAAATGGTAGTGTAGATATACCCTTATTGAGACTAAAGCCATGTCTAAGCAGCAAAAGCTGTGCACGGGTTAGCCTACCCGAGCTGGGTGAGCACAAAAGTGAAGACGGCACAACATGAGTACCCAGCACGAATGCTGGGTACATACTTAGTGCTGTGCTGTCTGTACCTAGCATTTGTGCCAGGCTTGTTCTGTACTCTCTTTACTGCTAAGGTTTCCCATGCTAGCTGGATTCAAACTATCTCAGGGTAGGCTCGCCGGTGCCCAGATTTGCTGTGTAGACATATGCCTTCCTTTCCCTGGCCTGTCTCAGGGTAAGGAAGAGATGCTTGGAGAGAGCAGGATTTGAAGGCAGAGCCTATGCTTGGCAAATTAGGTCAGGGACTATACTGGATATGGGGGCATCATGGTAGAGAATAGGAGGAAGATCAGGCTGGTTTGGAAATAGCAGAAGGAGAGAGTGAGGGAATAGGAAAGCAACAAGAGCAGAGGTGCAGGTGAGGAATGATGTATAGGGCAAAGTAGAAGAGGATGAGGAATTTGAGTCTGGTTCAGTGAGAGGTGAGGGGCTAATGTTGTTCAGGTGCTGGTCAGGGAGCTTATGATGGACACAAGCACCCCAGTTACCCTGGTATGAGCAATGAGATCATAAGCAGAGGGAATAATATGCTTTGCTAACCCTGGCTCAGCCTTGGAACATGGGGACTCTCCAGACCCTGCTGTACTATCTTGGTCCCACCGGGAGGGACTGTAGCCATCCTGCTTTCTTCTAATGTATCCTATTCCGTTTGACGTCTCCCTGAGTGAGTTTTATTATAGCCAAGCAGCCTCTGGGGATAGCACTGAGGAAATGAAACTTCCCAGATTTCAAGAATGCACAGTAAACGAAATGTGAAAAAAATTGAAATGACAAGGTTATTCAGGTTGTTTTTTAAAGATGGCTTTAGCCTGGATAGAGGGCAAGAATGTACAGTAGCTGAGACAGCTTCTTGTACGATGCGGATTTGTTGGCATTGTTTATGCAAATCCCAAAGTGCTTTACGAATCAAGGTCTGAATTGTTGCAGTCTCCACTTAGAACTTTCCTGGACAAACCCCTCTTTGTATTGATTTCGATTTCTGTCTCTGATTTCTGAGTCATAAAAACATGGCTGCTTTCCCAAATCTAAATACAACGTATACTTGGAAAGAGGTATTTCGGCTTGTTTCACAGAGATGGGGAAACTGAGTCACAAATATGCAGTGACACACTCAATGTCATGCAGTGAGTCAGTGGCAGAGCAGAAATAAAAATCCTGAAATCTTGGCTTCCAGTCCTGTGATCTAACCAAACTTCTTTTTCTTGAGATGAGCTTCTGAAATTGACATGTGCAGCCAAAGGCAAAATGTAGTCCCACAACTTTTCACATTCTTAAAGGCAGAGAACAGTCAAGGAGAATGTGCCTCCATTTTTCAGGGGAAACCATAACCTGGAAAGCTGATTCTATCTGATGCACAAATTGTAAAATCACCGCTGGGATAGATGGGACAATTCTGCTTGCTTGTCCTGAGAGTGGAAGAAAATAGTACAGGTCTTGTTGTCTGAACAAACAAATAAACAAACAAGTTTGTATGTCTTGAGCTGGTTGGAATATTTCATGTGAAATGTTTATTTGATGAAAAATGGTATTTTCAGCAAAGCAGAGATTTCAGTGGAAGATGTCCAATTTCAATGGAATTTTTCAAGTTTCTGTAAAAAAACAAAACAAAAAAAACAAAAAAACCCACACAACAAAAAAACAAAAAACACCAAATGTTTGTTTGAAATGTTTTTGTGGTGGTGGTGGTTGCTAAAGGCAGAACTGGCTTCCCCAAAGGAGGGGAGGGCCGGGACAATTATCCCCTACCCTTCCATATGCACACAGGCTCATGAAGCTAGGCCTCACAGTGGAGTTTATGATGCACTTGTGACATATAAGGCAATTTCCTGCAATATGTTTGGGAGATCTTATTGTATCAAGCTTATGTATTATTGGGAGCCAGTAATTCCATGGGGGAAGGTGACCACGGCCCCCCAAGAACTAACAGTACAGGGTGATTAGGCATGGTATCTCTCTGGAAGTGTTACAACCTGAATGAATTTGCCTATACTGGTTCAAACTGGATTCTCCAGCAGACAAAGAAAGGACTTTCAGATCAGTAGTCTGAGTGTAAACTGATGCAGGAGCCTCTTTCATATCCAGCAAGTGGACAGGACCTTCTTTGCAAAGAGAGGCCCCAATTCTTAGGGTATGGTTTGAAGGACTGACGCCAGCCAGAGCCATTGCTGGAGTTGGGGGTTGATCTCTGGTGAATGTATTGGCAGGTGTATAGGTTTTTCATTTGGTTTTAGTATGTGTTCTCTGTAATGCTTTCACCTTGAGACTAGATGTGCTTGCTTAGGAAAAGCTGTGTCATAACTTCTAACCACGGGGAATTATGCTGTTTATAACCTCTGAGGAGAAAGCAAAGCAGGCCTGCTTAGGCAGTCTGCCTTGCTGGGGAATTCACACTGTAGCCAGGAAACTGGGCAGATGGAAAATATCCCGATCAGGATGGAGTGAAACGTATATCTCCGCTGAAGAGATGTGACTGCTGAAGCCTGCTAGTGAGTGACCTTGGTGAATGTGAGACGGGGAATGCAGGTGCGGGTGCCCTGAACTGTGACAGTACTCTTCACAGCACATAGCAGAGATTGCTCTACCAGTGCTCTTGGGAGCTAGTGGTGGGGCATGGTATCTCCACATTGCTCCCACTGTGGAACTGGAGTGTTGCAATCACAATCTGTCCATCTGCCCAGCGCACCTAGAAGACATGAAATGATCAACGTGAATTTTCTTTGCATTGGTGTAATCAGGGCCGGTGCAACCTATTGGGCGACCTAGACAGTTGCGTAGGGCACTAGGATTTGAGGGGCGGCATTTTCTTCGGCAGCAACCACTGGGGCTGGATCTTCAGCCACCCCAGTCGCCGCCGGCATTTAGATGGAGGGAGCTGGGGCAGGGGAGCGTGGGGAGGGCCACCTGCAGCAAGTAAGGGGAGGGGCGGCACACAGGGGAACTCCCTGCCCCAGCTCACCCTTGCCCCGCCTCCACCCTGAGCACACGGTCGCTGCTTCACTTCTCCCACCTCCCAGGCTTGCGGCGCCTAAGCTGATTGATGCCACAAGCCTAGGAGGCGGGAGAAGTGAAGCGGCGATGACGTTCAGGGGTAAGTTGGAGTGGGGGGTGCCTCAGGGCAGAGGAGGGGAGCTGCTGCGGGGTTGAGGGGTGCCTCAGGACGGGGGAGGGCGCAAGGTGGAAGTTTTGCCTAAGGCATGAAACATCCTTGCACCAGCCCTGGGTATAATGTCCCCAGTGTGAAGTTATGCTGTATAGCAAGAGTGTCTAAATATTACAGCTATTTAGGTAAATAGTAGCCAGGAGCTCTGACCCATTAGCAAACAAAGCCTCTAATTATTTTTAACTTATGTTGCAAGCAAGAATAATGTTTAAATATTTGGATTGTTCCTCCCCCCTATTTCTGAAAATAGTTAAAATACAAATTGCACAGTGAATGCTTGGTGAAGTTGGTAACCTCTCCGCTAAATTGTATCACGGGGACATCGGGACAGGCGGAGTTTGTCAATAATAGCCTGGAGATTGCAATCTGAAAGCTAGCAATTGCAGGTGCTGTTCTTTGCAGGCAGTAGAGGCTATAAGACAGGAGAAGGAAGCCAGGAGAAGGAGGCCTAGGAGTTGCAATGAAATGGACACACTATTAGGATTTGGTTTAGACTTTGCACATTGCAAATGCCTCTGTTCCCATCCACTGTGACTTCAAAATTCCTGTTATATTTTATTGACGTGCTAGTACCATGTGAAGACCAGAGCGTATGTTGCTTGTTTTGAGCTTCATAAATAGATGGATCCAGCATTCTTTCGGCCATGAACTCTGCGATTAATGAGGGCTAAATCATGGCTTTGCTATGAGACTCGAACAAGGGGCATCTCTTTGTCACAACAGTGTTAACCCCTGGCTCTTTTGAGATTTACAGATAAAAGGTGCTGTATAAAACACTTCACAAAGGAGGTCAGTATCATCCCTGTTTTACAGCTAGGGAAACTGAGACATAGATATGAGTGACTTGCCCAAGGTCTAACATCAGACCAGTGACTGAGCTGGGAATGGAACTAAAGTCTCCTGAGTCCTAGGCTATTGTTCTCCCCACTAATCTTGCCTTCTTAGCCACAATCTGGTTTCTCCTTTGTTCTGGGGCCGTGGAGACTGAAGTACCCTGTGCCATGTCTGTACCTGGAGCATCTTACTTTCCCCAGGTACCTGGTGCAGCACAGCCAAGCCCCTACTCATTCTTTTCCACAGGCACAGGGACTGGGAATATCAGCCTCCTGGAGGCCGCTGTCTCCCCTTGTGCAGCTATCTACTATGTAAGTGGGCTGTGCTGAGGAATGAAGATATTTTATGCCCACTTACTTGTGCAGCTGCACAAGCCAGGCCATGCTTTGGTCCTTAGGCAATGGTACATTTTAGGGTCACCCATTCTTTGCATGCCACAAATGCCCACTGAAGCCAATGAGAGTCTGGCAGAGAAGCATGATGTGACGCTCCTGGACAAGTCATGGGCAGGAACTGAATTTGGAATCTCTACGTTTAAAGACATGAGTTGTGGCCTGAGCTAAAGAACCCATGTTCCATGTGTTTATTTAATAACAGTTCACATTTGTAGAGTTCGATATAATGAGTCTAGTGTTTCATTGGGTATAAAACTAAATTTGAGAGCTGTGATTCAGTCAGCTGGGGAGGTTGCAGTGTCTAGTGGATACTGAATACTGAAGTGGGAGTTGGAAGTGCTGGAGTCTATTCCTGTCTCTGCCACTGACCTACTGTGTGACTTTGAGCAAGTCATTTCACTTCTCTGTGCTTCAGTTTCCCCTTCAGTGTTATTTATTTATAATGTAAACTTTTCAAACCAGGAACGATCTCTTACAATGTGTTTGTACAGCACCTAGCATAAAAGGGCCCCAATCTCAGTAGGGATATCTAGGCACTGCTGTAATAACAATAGTTACAGTGATCTTAACTTAAAAACTTAAAACTTAAAGAACTTAAAAAAAACTCCCCATGCATTTCTGTGTACTGAGGTCTTAGAAGGGCAGCAGATCAAGAAAACAAAGGCATTTTATTCACCCTTCCAGTCACAATAATTCTCAAAGGCAAAAATCCAGCATTTTCCTGTCTGACACCTAGTGCATCCCAGCTTGACAGTTCAGTCAGACCCCTTGGCAGAATTTCTGAGGCAGAACCACATGCCATCTGTTACAAAAGAGCACCAGCAATGCCTTTTTTAAAAGAGTAATTTTTTTTTAATCACATATCATTTGGACTGGAGCATAAGGGACGTCTCCAGGTACTGTATTGATTCCATTGCTGGCAAACGTTAAGTGGAAAAATTGCCAAGAAGAGCCCTAGTTGTGGTTTCCCCATTTTTAAATGCTACAGGGCAGCTTGACAGAAGCTGAGTGACAGAGCTTGTCTGAACCCTGAGCCAAATTTAGATCAGTATTGTAGTTACACCTGCTTACTTTAGGTCTGAATTTGTCTCCAAGAATCCTGCCTGATAGCAATATCCTGAGATTCTCCGAAGTGAGCATCACTCAGCCAAAATGGTCTTAGATTTTTTTAAGTGTGGAAAGTGCCTTGATGTAGTTTTTATTAAATGTTTCCTTGGTAAAATATAGCAGCACAAATCCGGGGTTACAGTTCTCAAGTGTGCAGAACACAAGAAGGCAATCTGGGTCAAGTCCAAATTCAGAGCTGTCTCCACTTAGCATCAGCACACAGAATGGGTGGGGCGGAAGGGATGGGTGGAAATAAATGGCTGGGTGGTAAAGGAAATCTTGAGCACTGAGGAAGAGATGCTTTCTTGGGGCCTGATCTAACACCCACTGGAGTCAATGGAAGTCTTTTTCCAATGACTCTGGGCATTGGATTGGGCCCTGACATGCCCATGAGCACTCCAAAGGCCTTGCCACAATTGAGCTATTAAGGATATGTCTACTTTTGGGACCACAATGGGTCACTGGCTTTGTTAGACTGAGCCCTGCTATTACTTAGTTTTGGCTTGGTGTCACAATATGGCCTGTGTCAGGAGGTGGAATCTGGGCCCATTGAAATCAAAATCAAGAGTCCATTAGTTTAAATGAGGCAAGGATTTCACCCCAAGAGGACCTGGCCTGATGCTGTGTTGAGTCCTTCTAGTAAAGAAGAGTTGAGTATCTTCATCTTAAGTTTTCACTGTTGGAAGCTGAGACTGCTCAGAGCCTTATGGGACTGGGCCCTTTGTTTATAGTTCTGTGAATAATCTACAGTAAGTGATATGATAGATCAGCTCTTCACCTGGTGTAAACCACCATAGCTCCATTATAGTCCATAGGAAGGATGGTCCAGTGATTAGGGCATTAGCATAAAACTTAGGAGACATAGGTTCAAGTCCCTGCTTTATTACAGACTTCCTGTGTGACACTGGGCAAGCCAATTAGCCTCTCTGTGCTTCAGTACCCATCTGTACAATGGGGGTACCAGCAATGCCCAGCCTCACATGGGTGCCGTGAAGATAAATACATGGAAGATTGTGTGAGATGCTCAAATACTATGCTAACTGGGAGCAAGATAAGTACCTGAAATAGCGCACCACTGATTTACACCAGCCAAGGATATGGTCCTCTGGTGTAACTGAGATGTATCATCTATTTGTTTGTAGCGTATAGGAATTAGGTAGCAATGCTTGATCGCTTGGGAGCCTCTTAGTGCAGAAGCCTCTAGAATCTAACAAAGCAGCAGTGTATCTAGGGAGCGAAGGTTTGTTTATCAGCTATGTACAAATAGAAACAATTTCTTAAGAGTCCACTTGTGACCGTGTAGTTTCCCCATATTCTTAATGTTGTGGCGAGCAAGGACACAACTATGTTCATTTTTAATCATTTAAAATTTTTTTACTTTGTTTTTAAAAGCTGTAAAAACAGGTTATCAGGTAAAGGGCTGGAGAAAGCAAAATGCCCAATGCTGACTCACAGAATAATGGCAAATCAATTTCCCAAGCCTTGAAAAATGAATTACAGCAAAAACAAAATTAAACTCAAAAATCTAACTCTTGACTTCCCCTTGCAACAGCCCCAGCTGACATCTGAGTTTGGCTTTGACATGGTTTTATGTACGGCAATCAATCTCTGTCTCTCAGTATAAAGGAGAAGCAGAACATTGACCAAATGTTGCCTCCTATTCCCATCCCATTAAAATAATGGCAAAACTCCCATTAACTTCAAAGGGCCTGATTCCATCAAACCTACTGCCTGATTTTTCAGAGGGATTGAATATCTGCTGCTCCTGTTAATTTCTGTTGGAGTGTGTGTCTGCTTTGCACCACTGACAATTGGGCCGTTAGCTTTCAATTGCTTACAATTGACTTTCCTTTGAATATTTTCAGTCCAAAATCATTTCAAGTTATTCAGAATTAACTCGGATGCATTCAGTTCTTGCTGTACTTCTGAAAATTGAATATCTGTTGCTGCATTGCAATGGATGTGTGGGAATAATACCCTTCTTTAAATATTATATTCAATTATTACAGACAAGGAAGCAAGCAGGGATGTTTGCTGGACACTAAATACAGCACTTGACTTTTCAGTGGCTGAGCAGAGTGAGTTGTATTATTCATAGTGTTGTTCCCAAAACATCCTGCCCCAGCTGTTTGGGTAATTTCAATCAGCACGGAGGAAAGCATGACAAATATGACCTCCAAAGTGACTGGGACAAAACAATTCAAGTGCAACTTCCAGTAGACTTACAAAAAACCACCAGCCTTTGGGGAGAATGGAAAAAATAACTTTTTCTTGAACTTTACAATCAGCCAACCCATGAGGTTTCCAAAGTGGTTTTACACTATTTCTTCCTTGGCAGCCTAAGCAAGCTCAGTTACAAATATTGTTGAAATAACCATTTCATTTAATCTGAATGATTGTGTTTTCCTGTCGCCCAAAGTGTTAATTGGATTTGAAAATATGAGCTAAGTTCTTTACTCCATGGAATTCCATGGACGATGGCAGTAGGGAATTTGCCTCCATACCAAATGTGAAACTGAAATGCGCCATATCTATCAGAGAAGAACACACAGGCCAGCAAAATATGAAGAGAAGCTAAATATTCTGAAGCTGCCTGCAGTTGAAGGAGCTGCTGGGGGTGAACATGTTTGCTGGTTGATTTGCAGTGGATAGGTAGAGGGTAGTGTTCCTGTAATACGATCTGTGAGCTCTCTGCATTGTATGGTTCAGAAGCGTCCAGAAATTGGTCCAAGCAGCAGTATGTATGTGGCACTCTTGTGTGTATTTAATCAAAATGGCTGCTTGAGGGGAGAGCTGTGCCTATATAGTTCCTTCATACTATTTTTGTTGGGTGTAGAGCTAAAGATCAACTGTGGACCTAAGGAAGCAGAACCAGCCTCAAGTTCGAGGTACGTGAAGATGGAGATTTATTGTTTGGTTATTTTGTTTCCTCTGTTTTTCCAGAATTATAAGGGTCAGGGGACATCACTGTTTTCAAGACTGGAGCTTTCACTCCTTTGTCACTTCATGAATGAACAAAGGACACCTCATATTTGCTTCTGAGCATGAAAGGCACAAACAGAGGCACAAAGAGGGGAAGTGACTTGCCCAAGGTCATATGGCAGACAGTGCCAGAGCTGGCAATAAAATACAGGTCTCCAGTGCCCCATTCACTGAGCCTTGGTGCTACTCTGAGCTTAGGACTTGGAAACTAGGAGTGCCTGAGTTCTAATGTTGGACTCCTTTTGATTTTGGACAAGGCATATAGCTGCCCTGACTCAGTTTCCCTGTGCTCTGGGGACAATAATACCTACGTAAGATTTAATTTTATGTTTGTAAAGCACCATAGAAGAATGCTCACATAGCAGGATGATAGGCAACCTTCTACAAACCTAGATAAACAGAAGGAGAAAACAGAGTACTGGTTTTACAATGGGATTTCTTCTACTTCCATTTAAGTAAGGAACAAACACCTATTGACATGGCTGTCAATATGTTAAAATTGGTTTTGTTTTGTTTTTCTTGAACTGTTTGGGTTTATCTAAGTGAAATTGAATTTAAGTGGAATAAAACAAGATAGTTATAGCAATTAACTTTCTTCTAGCTAATTGACTTCCCATTAACTTCCTAGAAGTGCGTTAGTGTCTGCTTAGTGCTTAAATATACCTGGGTACTTTAATCGATTACTAAGATTGTGATTACACATCTATTGCTGCCTTAATTTTTAGTTAATTACATTACAACTTGAATGATCACTCATAATTATTAAATTTCAGAAAGTGCCCTATTATTTAACCACTTCGATAAACATATTGTAAATGTGTAGCTTAGGAGGCACATTTACGATGATTACCACCTGTTTTTTGTAATGCAAAATATTGCTGAATTATCTAAGACTTTAGGGCACAAACTTTGTATCTGTTTGTTTCTATCTGTCTAGGTACTTGTATGGCCCTCAACAGTGCAGTGTCGGAACATCTCTCATATGTTAACATGTTATTACACAACACCCAAATGAGACATAGAAGCATCAGTATATACCCATTTTACAGATGAGCGACTTCAGTACAAAGGACTGGATTTTCAAAGTTTTTTATGTGTCTCAAGATGCAGATGGGTGCCTAATGGGATTTTCAAAAGCCTCTTGGCAAGTAAGTTGCCTAACTCACATTGAAACTGAAGCTAATTGACTTGATTTCAATGGGAGTTAGGCTTTCAAAAGTGACTAGCATTTATCTGCACCTTTGGACTCCTCGATACTTGTGAAAATCTGGCCCTTTTTAAAAATGAAAGCTGGGTTTCTAATAACTCGATTTGCATGTGCAAAAACTCAGATGCAGGCACAGTTGTTGAAAGAGCAATTTACATGTGTTCATCTTCATGGCATCTTGCTGTGATAGGGGACTAATATCCCTATTTTATAGATGGAGAGTGTAACTGGTGGTGCATTGGTCCTGGAACAAGCTGTGCCTGCTCTGTAGATTGCTGTACAGGAGATAGAAAAGGAAATATCAAGGTTTCCAAAGCTACAAGTGCATCAGAACTGAGGTCTGTGTGGGTCACAGCTATTGTTACCTAAGGTGTTTGGAGAAGTGATGTTCTGTGATCACTCTGTGCTTAAGATGCATGCTGGAGAGTGCTTTATTCTGTGTCTGATTCCAATTGGCTGTTCATAACAGGAGCTTCTCTCTCTCCTATCCAGACCCCTAGAGTCATGGTCCCCCATACCACAGGGGAGTTGGTTTTACTCTTCAAGTCTCTTCAAGATGTGGGTGTAATGTTAGAATAAAACCAGTTTATTTGCTGAACACACATTCTCTTTGCATTCATGTGAGGCATAACAGCATTCCTGCCTCCCAGTTCCATGCTTAACCACTCTCTATTGAACATTCTGCTAGAGTGAAACAAAAGAAACGCCTTGTGCAAAGATGATCTTTGAAACAGACTCTTTGGAATGTTTTCCTGAAAATTTGATAAGCCTTTTTAAGATGTGATAAAACAAAATAGCATTCCAGCTGTTGTTATGTCTCAGCAGATTACAGTTGTTGCTCTATTATGCTTACGTGACCACTGATTTAATTTGTAATTCGGCTCCCCCTGCCTAATTGCTTGGGAAATACACCTTGAAGTAATAAATGGTGGTGTTTGATACTACTTATAATGAGCTAAATGTCTCATCCCAAAACCATATTATACTATATACGTTTCTATGTTCTGTCTCATTAGGTTGTTATTTTTTTAAAGTCATTTAAAACAAAGAACTTTCCCTTTGAAAGTTGAAGAAAAGATGCTATTTGCCTTAAAAGTGAAGATTAAATCCTGTAAAACAGTAATTTCTTGTTCTTGTTGTGACAGGCTAGACATTAATTTGGTACTGTTCAACTTGTTCTCTAAAAGCATGAAAAAGTTCCTTCCCAGCCCCTTAAAATAATAAACAAGTTTTGATTTTTTTCATGAAATGCATCATTAATTCCTGCTGCTAATTCCTGTTTGTTTTGCCCTTTCACTCCTACTCCTGTAAATTGCATTCAGGAGGTTCTTCCATCACATTCATATTTTTTATTGTTATTTGGAAAGATGAACTTGTTTCCATATTGTTCCTTTTGTAAAAGCATGTGACAAGACTGAGAGGCTGGGACAAACAGCCCCATCTAACCTTTGTGTCAAGGTTTAAGAAGTCCAGCTAACCGGAGGACTGCATTTGGAGTGCTTTGATCAGAGTTTGATCCCCTAACTCTTGTTTTACAAATTTGTTTGCAGGGAAAGCCTAGGATGCCAGATACATAAACCCCTCTTTATGTATCTGGTATGCACGCCAATGAGCTGAGTGTTGTTCGTCTGTTTTTCCTCATTTGGATGCTACACTGGTAGCTGTGGTTATTCTTCCAAGCTCTGCCCACAAACCAAGCATCTCAGCCTTTTGGAAGACATTTTGGGCAGGTCCTCTACTGATAGATTTTAATCTTTTCTTTATTAAATAAACAAAAGTAAATATTTGGTTCGTTTTAGGAGAACTATTGCTTTGTGATAGCTGTGCATTATGGAGAAATAGTAGCTCTATTTAAGGTTGCAATGAACTTCCATTATAAAGTCTTATTTTCATCTTCTTATCACTTTGGCTTGGGAAATTGGTTTGGCCTGAAAAGTGGAAGATATCCTCCTTCGTCTTCAGAGTTTTCTTGTGCTAAGTTTGGGGAAAGTTTGTCAAATGCTGTTGAGTTTCAGGTCACGGACATTTCAGCTTTTATCCTAACATTTTTTGGTCTCCTTTTAGTTCAAAATCATCTTAGTTTTATCCTATCCATTTCCATAGAATCAAGTCCCCTGACTAGCTAATGTTAGCTATTTTGGAAGAAAATAGGTTGTAATTAATCAAAGTCGTTAACAGTTTTTGTGATGGATTGGGACCCAATCTTTCTCCTAATCATTAGGACCTAATGCCTTTGCCATTGGCTAAAGTGGGAGCAGGATCTGTTTAGGTATGTATATAAGCACCTTTGATTGGCTAGGACAAATCAGATAAATTAATCTGTCTTTTTCCCATCTTCTCTAAATTTGGGGGTGGGGTCTGGATTTGAACCATCCCTGCCTTTGTAAAACAGACACTTAGCAAGTGAGATTTTTGGACAATGAAACATGCATGTTTTTGTCCATGTCTCTCTGCTTAGAACAAATAAATAAAAGCTTCTGAAACATTTTGATACTGTCCACTGGCCAGTTGCTAAAAATTCCTCTGTATTACTCACTTATGAAGATGCAATTGTGCTCACAATACCAATTCCATTGTGACCTCTACATATACATTCCTAATATCTTGCATCCTGCTTTCATGAAGGGACTTAAATGCACATGTAACTTTAAGCATATGAGTTATTCCATTGCAGTCTATGGAACTAATCATGTGCTTAAGAATCTTGCTGAATCAGATCCCTTCGTCTGTGTTGACACCTACAAGCTTCCACTAAATTCATTGTTAAACCTGTACACTCAGCACGCTGTGTCCTTTCTTCTGAGTCTCCTTGGCTTGTCATGTGATTGGAAGGAGTCCCAGTTCCCTTGGCATGTCACACACTGTAATGTACTGTGATAGGCTGACCTGAATGGACAGTACTAGAAGACATCATATTGATATATTATGCTTCGGAAATTGCAAATTAAAAGTTCGCTGAGGAAGATGTGTAAGGGATGCATTGTCTCATAAGGACTGAAATCCTGCAGTCCTTGCTCAGCAAAACTCCCAGTGACTTTAGTGGGAACTTTGCCTAAGCAAGGACTATGTCAAATCAGCATATGCTTTCAGCTGTCTCTCCTTCATATATTTCTACCTTCCTCGCAACCCTGAACTTTGGTTTTTCCAACTTGTGGGTAGAATGTGTATTTGGTACCCACATAGCTAATACCAGCAGAATGCGGCTAGAAGTGCACGTTTGGAGATGCAACGTCCATTTAATGATGCCATTGTGCCTCTCTCTTCAGAAATCCTCCCGATAGGGCTGGTTGAAATGTCCAGAAATTAGTATTTTAGACAAAAAACAAAGTCAAAGTTTTTTGAGTTTTGATGGGAAGAGGAAAAGATACATAAAGAGGATTCTTTTCTTTTCTTTTCTTTTTTCTTTTTAAAACCATTTCAGGAAAAAAAAATCTCTTGCCCCTCCCCACACCTCCACCATCTCATTTTTTTTGTTTCTTGACCAGCTATAGGCTGATTTGAAATGCCTGGATGTTGCTATTGGACAAATGTTATTTGGTCAGTTCTGTTTGCCACCTTAGAAGAATGAACTTTTAAAATTCATATGTAAGCTGATCTTTTGAAAATGCAGTCTCCCGTTTAGCAATGTTTTACATATTATGCAAAACCTGTTTAACTATGAACTTAGATGGACCCCCACCCCCATGACTCTCTAGTAACTGAGAACCAAGACATGAACTTGCACCCTCTAGGCAGTGTGGCCTAGCAGATAGAGCACTGGCATAGGACTTAGGAGTTCTGGAATCTATTCCTCTTTTTGCCACTGGCCTGCTGAGTGACCTTGAGAAAGTCAGTTAATCGTTCTGTGCCTCAGTTTCCCCATCTGTAAAATGGGACTAGCAATACTGACTTGCTGATTGAAAGTTCTTTACAAGAGGTAGGTATTATAGTTAGTTCCCCATCTGTAAAATGGAAGACACTGAAAGCCTAAATGACTTGTCCAAGGTCACACAGAAAATCTATGGTGGAGCAGACCCAAGCCTACATCTTGAACCCAAGACCAAAAAATACTGTATATTCTTCTACTGAAACAAGTCTCGTCTTCTGCTTTCTTCTCAGATCTTTTGAAAGGTTTTGTTCCTTCTTCTGTAATAATGTTGAAAAACTGGACATCAAAATCTGTTAATCTTCCCCCAATGTAATGCCTCTGATTGCATCAGATTCATTTCTTAATCCCCTTATCCTATTTGATCACTCAAGACTAGACACTGATAAACTGTCTCAGGTAGCCGTTAATGTCTTTCAAGAAGCAGTTGTGTGCCATACCACATCTATCATGCCTGCCTCAAGTGTCTGAAAGGTTTTGCTATTAAAGATTAGGGAGGTTGGAGGTCACCCAAAATCACAGTGCTGTTCACTTTATAAGCCTTTTCTTATCCTGTCATCTAATATTACATTTTTCAAGCTGCCTCTGAGTGGGGAGGCTGTGGCATATATCAATTTCTTGCCCTTCAATCCTTACTATACCCTAGGGTTTGAGCACTGATTGATTCATTAAGTGTCTCCAAAGTCAAACAATTTATCTTTCTTTTAGCCTGTTTTATTGTCTCAGTTTCCCTATGCCTACCTTTCTGTATGCACCTCCGGTATTGATTTAGCTGTGACACTGAATTCTCCATGATGTACGCTTACAGAGAGTGTATCTAATGTATCACGTATTTTTAGACCCTACACATACCCTTATCCAGAACAGCAAAATGTAAACTAATCTCTCTTTCTGAAGTTGCTGTATAGTTTTGAGGAGAGTTTAAAAAGGATCTTTTTGTTTTTCCAATTAAGATTTTCACTTTTGTTCTTTTATTGTGTTTTGGCCTAGATTTACTATTTTATTTAATCTGTTTTTATGAGAATGGCCTATAAATGGGATATATCTGTATGTCTTTAAAGGATTAATAATTTACTATCTACTGGAACATAAGAATGTAGTATAAGACTATCTTTAAGTTAGGAAGTATCAATAAAGTTGTTGTTCTTCACTGCAAATTGCTTCTGGTGAGCAGCTCTTAACATGCAGCTCCAAACTCTTTGTCTCATCTCAGACACTTTCTATGCCCGCGCAGAGAGCTTACACTAACTAAGCCTGTCCTCCTCCATTTAAGGCCTTCATATAGGGTGTAGGATGGATTCAAATGGTACACAGGGATATATTCCTCTTGGTGCTCCTGCTAAAGATCAGTGGATGTCCTTCATCCCAACCTGTTAAACATCAGGCACCACCAGAGATGTGGTAAAGATGCTGCAGCCTGTAAAAGTTACCAGGCCCTGGCTGGTCACGTGGCTGTTTGGGAAATTATTACTGTTTTATGGTAGTACCTAGGAGCCCCAGTCATGGACTTAGGACTCCCATTGTGCTTAGGGCTGGTGCCAGCTTTTTTGCCACCCCAAGCGGCGAAGTGGAGGGGAAAAAACAAGATAAAGCCGTGATCGGTGGCACTTCAGCGGCAGTTCCACAGCATTGCTTCATTGTTCGGTGGTGGGTCGTTCGCTCCAAGACGGACTGAGGGACTTGCCACCGAAGACCCGGATGTGCTGCCCCTTTCCGTTGGTCGCCCCAAGCACCTGCTTCCTGTGCTGGTGCCTGGAGTTGGCCCTGATTGTGCTTGGTTCTCTGCAAAGACCGAACAAAAAGACAGTCCCTGCCCCAAACAGCTTAGAGTTTAACAGAGTGTAAAAGGAAAGGGAAGAGAGGCCAAGGGAGATGTAAGGGAAAACGAAGCACTTTCTCCCCTCTTGGTGACCTGACTGAGGGGGAATCTCTCTTGCCTAGTATTTTTCAGTTGATTTGCTTACAGTTTGGGGATAACAAAGCAAACCCCAAGGAAAGGACCTTACTGAACTAATGTGTGGAGCTTTTCCCCTTTCCCTGATTGTTGAAACAACCTCCTGAGTTCATACACCACCATGGAATAGATGGGTTTTTTTTAAACAGCTGAATAGATTCCTTGATACTCTCTTGAGTAGGCTTTGTTGTCTTGTGTAAGGTTTTCCAGTCCATGAGCTCTGTATAAAACAAAGCAGGAACAGTATGTGTTAATGTTTATGGCCATAATGTTTATGGTTTCAAAGCTGTCTAGAGGATTCAGATGCCCAGTTTTCACTGATTGTTATGGGTTTTAAATGGGCCATTAGATCATCTGACCTGTATAACACAGGCTAGATAATATCACCCGGTTTCCTATGAATTGAGTCCAATAGCTTGTGTATAACTAAAGCATATCTTCCAGAAAAGCATCCACTCTTGATTTCAAAGGTCTGAGAATCCCCACCACTCCACCCCGCAATGGTTAATCATCCTCAGTGCTGTCTGCCTTATTTCTATTTCTAATTTATCTTGCTTCAGCTTCCGGACAGTGGTCCTAGTTCTGCCTCTCTGAGATGGATTAAAGAGCCCTTTAGTACCCCGTTTTTTCTTCTTATAAAGATATTTATACCCGTAATCAAGCCACCTCTTGATCTTCTTTTTGATAAAGTAGACAGATGGAGTTCTCACTCTCACAGTATTTGATTGGGAGTGTACGTCCATGCCCTGCCCTTTCTCATGTGCTTATCCCCCTATGTATATAACATAACATTAATCCATCCAATTCTATGTATCTTCTCTTCAGTTATTTCTTTGTTCTATGGTCTGTGCTACAGTTACTAGCCACAAACCCTTTGAAGCAAGGATTGTGTCCTGGTTTGCCTGTAATATTGCATGCACACTTATGCCACTCTAGAAAGATTGGACCAAATTCTCAGCGGGTGCAAATTGGCCCAGCTCCAGCTGAACCATGCCAGTTGACAACAGCAGAGAATTTTAGTCCAACGATGATAAGCAGTATGACATCTTAGTGAGTAGTGTGCACACCTTTGCAAAATGTGTGGCTTCCTCTCCTCTAGAAACAAATGACTAAATCATCATTTAGGGTACCCCAGGACTGTGGTCCTAGTGAAGCGAGTGAGGGTCCTGCCCATTGACTTTGCTGCTTGGCATTTATTTAGAGTCATAGACTATCAGGGTTGGAAGGGACGTCAGCAGGTCATCTAGTCCAGCCCCCTGCTCAAAGCAGGACCAATCCCCAGACAGATGTTTACTCCAGTTCCCTAAATGGCCTTCTCAAGGATTAAACTCTCAACCTTGGGTTTAGCAGGTCAATGCTCAAACCACTGAGCTATCCCTCCCCAATTTCTATTGAGGTAGTGCATAGCAGTCCCAGTTATGAACCAGGGGCTCCATAGTACTAGGTGCTTAGCAACACAGAACAGAAAGATCCAAAGAGCTTACAATCCAGGTATAAGACACAAGGATACAGGTGGCTAGAGATGGATGAGGGAGCACAAGCAACCAATGAGACAATATTGGTCAACATAATAGTTTGAGGTCTCAGTGCACCAGATGCCTAATGGTTGTACAGATTTTTTTCTAGGTATCACAGCAAAGGATAGTTTTAAGGAAGGGTTTGAAGGAGGACAATGAGGTAGTTCTGTAGACATTTATGGAGAGTTCCTCCCAAATGTGAGGGGCACCATGGAAGAAAGCATGACAGCACTTGTTTAGAAATAATTACAAGTGGGAGATGAAGGTTGGCATCCCTGGTCAATTGAAGAGAGGCTGAGAGAACTGGGATTGTTTAGGCTTCAGAAGAGAAGAATGAGGGGGGATATCATAGCTGCTTTCAACTATCAGAAAGGGGGTTCCAAAGAGGATGGATCTAGACTGTTCTCAGTGGTACCTGATGACAGAACAAGGAGTAATGGTCTCAAGTTGCAGTGGGGGAGGTTTAGGTTGGATATTAGGAAAAACTTTTTCACTTAGAGAGTGGTGAAGCGCTGGAATGGGTTACCTAGGGAGATGGTGGAATCTCCTTCCTAGAGGTTTTTAAGGTCAGGCTTGACAAAGCCCTGGGTGGGGTGATTTAGTTGGGAATTGGTCCTGCTTTGAGCAGGGGGTTGGACTAGATGACCTCCTGAGGTCCCTTCCAACCCTGATATTCTATGATTCTAGGATTCTGTGATGCCAGGAGTTGACATCTCTATAGTGTATGAGAGATTATAGGTAGGGTGAGAATAGGAAGGCAAGGGCCTTGAAAGTAAAGATGTCAATGGGAGTGGGACTGAGCCTGTGAAAGGAGCATGCATTTCTCACATGGAGATCTTGAAACTGCATCTTTGTGTGTGTCCCATTAGCTAGGGTAGGACCTTCACTCCGTACACATTCTAGATGACAGTATTGTAACATGATTCTTCCCTGTAATCAAAGTGCCATCCAAGGCATTGCTATATCCCCGCTTCCCCGGAGCTTCTCTTTTGAGAGAGAGAGACTTCTGTGCATGAGAAGATATATTTTTGCCTCTATCCATCCCAGCTGATTCTGCAAAAGTCCTCCAACCTCCCCCAACCTGCCCCCCAACCCCACACACAATCTGCATGTAAAGCATTGAACTCGCTCTGGAATCACAAAGGTTTGTATGAGAACATACCAGCCAAGTGACATTTTGGCTACATTTGCAAACAAAACAAACGTCTCTCTTGTTATAGCAGACCAAGTATTCCAACAAGATACTTTCCCCATCAGAAAATGAACTTCATATGAAAAACACTGTTCAGTCAATAGTTCATAGATACAGAAACACTCCATTATGGAGGGAGATAAACAAATGGTTTCATGCACTTATTGTGAAGCATAGAAAAAATAAAGGATCTGATGGGAAAGTGTCAACATAATTGGGCATTTAAACAGTGCTCTTTTGTGTTGAGTTCTACCATGATGAATGGGTTTTTTTTCTCTTGCCTGGGCTTACATTAGTTATGGGTGCTCTGAAGCTATATAAATGCTCCCCTTAGACTGTTAAGGATCTTGAGGTTGAGAGAGCCCTGAGCTCCCAGTGACTATAAGGCTATGTCTGCCCACACAGTTGTACTGCTATATTTAAATCTATACCTCTCCCATAGTGTAAAGTGATAAAAATGTGCTTTTACCAGCATAGTTTATTCTGGTATGGGAAGGCGCATGACTCCACGGGTACCTTTATACGAGTACAATTGCATCGACAAGAGGTTATACGGCTATAACTATGCTGGTAGCAAGTCATACCCCTATCCAGCATAGATAGACCAGTGCAAAAACTGTGTAGACCAAAGTGATGAAGGAAATCCCTATGGTACTGGAAATGTAACTACACCTCTACCCTGATATAACGTGACCCACTATAACACGAATTCAGATATAACGTGATAAAGCAGTGCTCCGGGGGTGGGGGCGCTGTGTGCTCCAGCGGATCAAAGCAAATTCAATATAACGCAGTTTGACCTATAATGCGGTAAGATTTTTTGGCTCCTGAGGATAGCATTATATTGGGGTAGAGGTGTATCTAGAAATTTATCCTAGGATCTCAAATTTGACCTATATCCTCAAATTTATATTAATGATCACTATGGGGATACCAGGAACATACCAACAAATATTTGTCTGTCTGTCTTAGATTTGACTGGATTTTATTAATTTACAAGGATTCATTTTATAAATGAATGAGTTTCTCTAAACAAGTGTAACTTGCTGTCCATTGTGTGTACTTATTCCCAGCACAGCATCTATCTTATATGAAACAAGATAATACACAATGTTTTATCACTAACATTGTCCCAGTGCATATATGGTGCTGTTCCTGTTCTTAGGGGATACTTCTTGTTCTGAGTGAGTATTCCTGAATCATCATAGAATCTATCTTATTTAATTTGTGGTTAAATTATTCTGGGGATTATCCAAATCACAGTGTATTTGCTTCCACAGTGACTAACTGTGATAACTGCGACTGGTGACAACTTTTAAAAACCAAAGTGAAAAACCTGAATTTGAGTAACAAGGAGCATAAATCAGAGGCAGCAATTTTTGCGTGCACTCCTGCTGCTTCAGTGGGGCATTCTCTGTAGAAGGTCTAACAGAACCATACGGGCTTTGGGACTCCTGGTAACAGTTGTAGTCTATATCTACACACAAGCTGGAGTAGCCATTTTCAGCTGGGGTAGACAAAAGCATGATACCCATGATCAAGCTAAGATGCTAAAAATAGCTGTGTAGTTTGGCCCATTATTTTACCAATAAATGCTTTTAAAAGGATTGTTACAATATCACAATCCTTTTAACTGAAGATACTTATCAAAGAAAACAACTCAACCATGCAGCTTGAGTCCCAGCTTTGTCTCCATTGTTTACCAGGAACCACACCCTTTCTGCAACTCTATGCAGCAAATAGAGACATCCAGTGGTTGAGTAATATACTGCAAGTAAACCTGTCATTACAGGATCTGCTTGGGTAATCATTAACCTTTGCCCTCCAAGTTAGAATAATAACTTTGTAATACTAAAATAATAACAAATTGAAGCTGCATAACACTTTTCACATGAGGATCTCCATGGGGATAACGGGGAAGCACAGCAGATTAGTAGCCAGGACATCAGTGTGGGACTCAGAGTTCTGGGTTTTAGTCCCATTTTAGAAGTTAAACTGGTTTCCTTCACTTTTCCTGTGCATCTGTTTCCCTTTTCACTCACTGTCTGCCTTGTCTAGGCAGTATGAGCCTGGTTTTTAAGGTATTTATCTACCTTTAAAAATCTGCCCCCAAGCTCTTTGGGGCATGGGCAATTGCTTACTTCATGTTTGTACTGTCTCTTGCAGAAAGCAGCCATGATCCTGGATGGGAAATCTCATTGCTACTTTAATATAAATAATGTAATAAATAGTTCAGCATAGCCAGCTTTTCTGTTCTCAAACTAGACAAGATATTTTAGGAATGTTGACAACAGATTTAAAATGTTCAATAGCTGGGGGAATGTACTGAACATTTTTTTTCCTGTTACAAATTGCCTATTTCCATTCAGAGGATAAAAGCTCTACCATAATAATAATAAAAATGATGATGATTTATGCCTCTTCAGGGCGAGAAAGTGTTTTGGATCTTGTCTTTCTTTAGCTGCACTAATATAGATGCTGGATGAACATTTAATTAGCTACTTGAATTTGAATTTGGTTTTGCTCTGCATGGGGCAGAAGATGGATCAGTCTGCTTAAAGGTAAACATCATAGTAATGTGTAGATTTCCAGACTTGGAAGCAGCTGCAGATCAGCTCTGTTGCGGCAGATCAGTTAATGCAGCAACAGGATGGAATCTTGGTACAATGTCTTAGAGATGGTTGATGGTTGCTGGATGTAACAGGGTTTTTTTGGTGCAAGGAAGGGTATGAATCAGATCCCCTGGGTCTACCCTCACCTGCTCACTGCCAGATTTGGAAATTGCTATTATTATTTGTCTGCAATGCTGCACACCATGCACTAACTGCTTTCTGAAGATAACAGAAGGGGCGGTCCTTGCTCCAAAAAGCTCATAATGAGCTGATGAGCAGGAAGATAGAGCAGGCCTCAATTAAGGCAATTCACAGTTGCAGGCATGTCCCGCATGAGACTCTTATGCCCCATCCTGACATCTTGGCTCCACCTGTGCTATGACATCACCCTTTCTGGGAGTGGCAGCAGCGTTCCAAGCTAATGTCTCTTAGAGTTATTGTTTCAGGCTGTTTGCAGATTCAGGCAGGTATTGGCTATACTCAAGCCATCTTTTTAAGTTTTACTATGCATCCACAAGGGCTAGAAATATACATTTTTAAATAAAATAATGCCGAGATTCAGATTTCATCATGTGACTCCGGGATCTGGGACCTTAAGCCTGCATCCAGGGCAGGCTCTACAGTTTTCGCCGCCCCAAGCAGCGCGCCGAATTGCTGCCGCAGGCGGCGGGGGCAGTCTGTGTGCCCTTAGGGAGGCAGGAGCATTTCCGCAGTGGCGCCAATTCAGTGGCAGCTTCTATGTTTAGCTGAAGCCACCGTGGACAGCTAAACATAGAAGCTGTTACTGAATTGCCGCCGCCGCGGAAATGCAATTCGGTGCGCTGCTTGGGAGCAAAACAACAGGGACTGCCACCCCTTGGAATGCTGGTGCCTGGAGCCGGCCCTGCCTGCATCTGTCGTCTGTGCCTTAATACAGCAGTGGTATGAGGTGGGGAATAACAAATGGGGATTTTCTGTTCAAATGAGCAAGATTTATGAGAGAGAGATAAGGTGGGGGAAGGTAATATCTCTTACTGGACCAACGTCTGTTGGTAAGAGAGGCAAGTTTTCGAGCTACACAGAGCTCTTCTTTGGGTCTGGACCTTCATAGATGGAAAGATTTTCTTTTTCACCAACAGAGGTCAGTCCCAGCTTGTAACTCTCATATCCCAGGGACAACCCTGCTACAACACCACTGGAAACAAGATTGACTATGGGCATCAAAGTAGAAGAGAGGTTTTAAGAAGGACTTGAAGTTGAGAGAATAGAGGCCTTGCAGGCATTCCTTGTGTAAGACTGTGTACACGAGGACCGCATTAATGGCAACCCCAAGTACTCACACATCAAGAGTCAGTCCCCAATTATTAGATTTTAAAATAATACATTTTGAGTTCTTTTTATTTGCCTTGTGGTTTTTGAGCCTTTAGAGCTACATTCTGGTCATGTTTTCAACTTCTCCCTGCGAAAATGAAGTCTAGAAATTTAATTAACTCTGAGATTGTCACATAATTTTGGGTTGAGGAACAGAGGTGTCAAGAAAACGGTACGACCTGATGGTGAAATCACAAGAGGTGGCAACATGACAGTTATCACAGTAAGGAGTAGAGGAGCGTGAAATCTAGATTGTGGTCTCCTCCGTCCAAGGTGAATAATTCTCTCTCTCTCTCTTTGGACCAATGACAATGCAAGTCTCTTATACCAATTGGAACAGTTTCAGCACTGGAGTTGGAGAGAGTTCTACCCCAGAATGCCTTATAATCTGGTGATTTGGGCACTTACTTGAGAAGGGGGAGACCTCAGTTCAAGTCCCTGCTCCATATCAGGGATTCAAATCTAGCTCCCTCTGCCCTCTCAACCCCGACCTTCTCCACCTCCAGTTTTGTGATTCTAGCCCTTCAGTTCCACAAAACGGAAATTCCAATTTTTTGACCAACTTCAATTGTGACTTTAAAAGTACAGTATAGCTCATACATACATGCTATGTATTCTTATAATCCAGAAAATAGAAAGAGAAGGCAAGTTAATAAATTGGGTCTTTGCTATGGAAGCAAATAATTTAATGTCTCTGTACTGCAATGTACTCATCAGTAAAACAAGTATTGGTAAAACAGCAGTGTTGTGTTTCTTCATATTTGCAGAGTGCTTTGAGATCAGTTGATGAAACACACTGGTATGTGCCAATCATTATTGAATAGAGGCTGCTAAATTGTCACAGTATTAATGTTATATTTAAATATAATTTCTTATCTGGAGATGGATAAGAGCTTTGAAGTGTGCCCAAAAGGTGAGATTTTAATCTTAATTTTTAATTTTGTAGGTTAGTGAGAGAAAAGAACACTTTTTTTAAAAAAAAGTTCATTTTTGGAACTAGGTGGTGCTAAGGGACTAAATAATAAGTTGACCATTCCTTTTGGTTCTCAGTAGTGTGTGCTACAGAAAGTGTAAACTCTGCTACAAGAGATACACTGTGGGAGAGAGAGAGCTCAGTGGTTTGAGCATGGTCCTGCTCAACCCAGGGTTGAGAGTTCAATCCTTGAGGAGGTCATTTGGGGATCTGGGGCAAAATCAGTACTTGGTCCCGCTAGTGAAGGCAGGGGGCTGGACTCAATGACCTTTCAGGGTCCCTTCCAGTTCTACGAGATAGGAAAGGAGAGTTTACAGAACCAACTGGCTCTACTGAGGGTCACTAATGAGAAAATATATATATACATGTGGGTCTTCCATTCAGGAATCAACGTGTCAACAATTATGAATCAGCAACAAAATATTAGAAAGTGGGGCATAAGATGAATCACAAGGAAATAAAGGGGGGGGAGGGATAGCTCAGTGGTTTGAGCACTGGCCAGCTAAACCCAGGGTTGCAAGCTCAATCCTTGAGAGGGCCATTTAGGGAACTGGGGTAAAAATGTGTCTGGGGATTGGTCCTGCTTTGAGCAGGCATTTGGACTAGATGACCTCCTGAGGTCCCTTCCAACCCTGATATTCTATGAAATAAATAGAATTGTGTGATAGTATTTTGGAAAGATTTTATAATTCACATGCAAATGCAACTGCATTTTAACTTCATCTGATCAGATGACAGTGTTTGTTCCATGTTCTTTTTAAATGTGGAACCCCCTACCCAACCAATAAAAATTACTTTAAACCAGCACAAAATGTGCATCATAAAGATGTGGCCTGATGTTTGTAAGCTAAATGCTAATTGGTGGTTCTTTTGCCAGATGAAATAGGGAATTACTGCAATACCAGCTCTTGGATTTTGCTGTAAAACTCACAATATTGAGTGATTTTTTTTCTTATGACTACTTTCTATAGTCATGTTAACATATGAAAATCATAACTTTCATTTTTTTTTAAATGTTGTCATGGCTGTAGAGACAATCTTGAAAACAAGGCAAATAAAAAAAATGTTGAGTTAAAAATCTCATGATTTTTAGGGGTCTTGGGTCATGATACTTGGATCTGTAGAAATGGGAATGCCAGGAGAATACATACCTGTAACAACTGGGCTTGGACAGTCAGAGGCCAGGAACAGCATCGAGGGTCAGATCCAAGGGTTGGAGCTGGAGTCAGAGACACCAGGGTCAGAGGCCAGGTAAAGAGTCTGAGGGCAAGCTCAGAGGCAGGTCTGTCGCTACCGGGGGCGGGAGGAGTCCACCAAATTGCACAGATATTTCTGGCAGTTCCTCCTGGGCTTAAATGGGGTGCCTGGACCAATCAGAGGTCATGAGGGAAGCCATCAGTCTGGCCTTCCAAGGTAGTACTTCCTGTGGTGTTTATCTCCATAGGGTCGATGTGATGTGTACAGCCCTATCACAGGAGCTGGGTAGCAGGGAGGAGGTATCAGCTGTCCTGCAGATCCAGCTTCTAGTTCATTCAGAACTGCTCACTAACAGAAAGAGGTACTGCTATGCTATTAGGGTAATGGGCCATATAAGTACCCATAGATCAATAATGGTGCTTTAGTAGGTGCTTCTCTTCCCCAGTGAAATAGTATTCATAATGGAGAACTACACTGAAATGCTTTTCAAGGGCTATTCTCCCAACTAAGGCAGTAGACAGGGCCAGTTATGTTTTCTCTTCTCTTTCTTTATGCAATGATAACTATTAGGTTGTCAATCACTGGACTTCTAGACCAATAGTTTGTTGGTTGCACTTTACTCCAAAATGAAATCGTCATGACTGGTTTTCCTCTAGTCTCAAATGTACCTATTAATCCTGTTGTGAAGCTCTGCCATTATGTGGGGTTGTGGGAATGAAACTAGGCCTTTATGTATAAGGATTTGTGTCTCTACAAATCAAGATTGCTGCAAAGTGTAGCAACCAAACTGGAACAGGTGCAGAGAAGGGCTACGAGGATGATCTGAGGAATGGAAAACCTACCTTATGAGAGGAGACTCAAAGAGCGCGGCTTGTTCTGCCTAACCAAAAGATGGCTGAGGGGAGATATGATTGCTCTCTATACAGGAGTGACTCTAGGCATTTTGCCACCCCAAGCACGGCAGGCAGGCTGCCTTCGGCGGTTTGCCTGTGGAGGGTCTGCTGGTCCTGCGGCTTCAGCGGACCTCCCTGCGGGAGGTACTCTGCTGGAGGTACTCTGAAGCCATGGGACCACCAGACCCTCCGCAGGCATGCCTGCGGGAGGTCCGCCAAAGCCACGGAACCACCGGACCCTCCACAGGCAAGCCACCGAAGGCAGCCTGCTTGCCGCCCTCACAGTGACCAGCAGAGCACCCCCAGTGGCTTGCCCCCCCAAGCACGCATTTGGCGTGCTGGGGCCTGGAACCGCCCCTATCTCTATAAATACACCAGAGGGATAATCAACTCCTCTGCCTCCCCGGTATTTAAGTTAAGCAACAGTGCAGACACAAGAACAAATAAATTGGCCATCAACAAGTTTAGGCTTGAAATTAGATGAAGTTTTCAAACCATGAGATGAATGAAGTTCTGGAACAGCCTTCCCACAGGAGCAGTAGGGGGAAAAATACCTAACTGGCTTCAAGATTGAGCTTGGTAAGTTTATGGAGTTGATGGTATGCTTGGTTACATGCCATTGTTGGCAGTCTCATCTGCCACTGCTATCAGCAAATATCTCCAACAGCCATCAGTGGGTCACTAGATGGGGAGGGATCTGAGTTACTACAGAGAATTCTTTCCCAGGTTTCTGACTGGTGGGTCTCATCCATGTGCCCAGGGTCGAACTGATCACCTTATTTGGGGCCAGGAAGGAATTTCCACCCCGGTCAGATTGGTAGAGACCCTGGGGTGGGGGGGTTGCCTTCCTTTGCAGCAGGGGTTATGGGTTACTTGTGGGTTTAAACTAGAGTAAATTATGGATTATGTCTAATTTGAAGTCTTTTAAACCATGATTTGAGGACTTCAGTAACTGAACCAGAAGTTAGGAGTCTATGACAGGAGTGGCTGGGTGAGATTCTGTAACGTGCAATGTGCAGGAGGTCAGACTAGATGATCACAATGGTCCCTTCCAACCTTAAAATCTACAAGTCTAATCACCTGTTTTCCCATTTGCTCTACAAGTATGAAAACCCTTTAATGAAGTTGCTTAAGATTTAATGATTTGTATGACACAGAGAGGATTTTTTTCCACTATCATTCCCAGGCCATTTCCAAATTGCCTAAGGAAGTAAACATGAAAAATGCATATAGACAATATAATTTTGAGATGCTTAATATAGCTAGGGAGAGATAATCTGCTTGGGTTGCATCATTTCTTTCATTTTAAATCTTTTAGCAGCAGGACTCCCTCTTTATTGGTTGCTTACTTATTGCATATATGCTTAAAAGGCAAATAATTGCACAGTGGAGAGGCAATGGATTTTTACTGGGTAGTCTCCTCAGAAAACTAGAAACCCTATTAAGGAACAAATTACTCCCTGTTTGGAAGCAGATTGGAACAAACAGTGAAAGGAGACAGAGAGGTCGGCTTTCTGCAGGAACAAATGCCATTGATAACGAGAATAAAAAAACATGTGACTCTTAAAAGGATGATGTTTAGACAATTAAAAAAAAATAGCCTCTAATTCTGTAACTCAGAATGGGGTAGAGTGTGTGGTCCAGTGGATAGGATATTGGGCTGAGAGCTAGGAGACCTGCTTCTATTCTTGACTTGGCCACTTATCTGCTATAGCTGCTTGGGCAAAGTCACTTCACCGCTCTGTTTCTACTCTTTGTCTGTATAGATTGTAAACTCTTTGGGACAGGAACTCTGTGTTTGTACAGTGACTTCTGGGTCTCTCTCCTGCCATTCTGAGCTCAGCTTCCAGAAGCAGTGCATTCTGGGAGACCTCTCAAGTCCACTGGTGCTCTGGAAGGCAGTGGGGGGAGGACTAATTGAATCCTTTTAGCTAGTCTGTGTTCAGACTGACATGGAATCGGTTCAGTTTGAAACTGTTCAGACTAAGCAGGTATTTAGCATGGAAAAAACAGTCTAACTAGCACAGGAGGTAGCATGATTGAAAATGGCTTGGGGGTGTGTGCATGTATATACAAACTGTGTTAAAAGCCTGTTCGGTGGTTTAAAATGAGAGTTGGCTGGAGAACAAATTTCTGTTCCAGGGGAAACTGAAATTTCAGAAGAATTTTTGTTTTGTAATTCAAACGTGAATAAAAAGTAGAAATTTGGAAATGTCTCAAGGAACAGAAATTCTGAAAAAAAATTATTCTGAAACATTGAAATGTGTTTCAGTAATGTCAAAACATTATAGTATGTATAATATTAAATATAATATTTATTTATTGTCTCAGTGTTTGTCAGGCCAGTATTTTGCTGTTTTGAATTTTTTCCAAATGTGTTTAAATCAAAATATTATTAAAGTTATGTTTATTTTGAGAACATTCTTGAAAAGCTTTTACTGAAAATTTTGAAGTTTGCCAAATATCATCTGTCTTTCAGGAAATAAATAAAAATGAATGGGCTTGATAACTGTTATCCAAACCATTTAAACACAAATATTGCTTTAGAACCACACTGTTTTTTAAAGTCCAAATTTTTTCACTTTTGAAAAAAGGCAAGTTTGTTTTAATGTGGAAAATGTTATGTTAGGAAAAAAATTCTACCAAGAAATGCAGAGACAGGAGGAAATAGCGTAGTGAAACATGGAGAGAGACACTAGCAATACCCCAAGTATGCACTGTTGTATTGAAGCTGCATGTTAACCCCAAATGTTCACAAATCAACCCCTCAAATCACAAGATTTAAAAAAAATATATATAGTAAATATTTTTTTTTCTCTGCCTTCTGTTTTTTTCAAGCCTTTAATATGCATGAGCTTCATGTTTTCAAGCTTTTCTCTGCAGCCCAGGAGGGCTAGGAACTTAGGCCCAGATCCTCAAAGGGATTTAGGCACCAAACTCTCATTGAAATCAGTACCTAAATACCTTGAATGATTTGGGCCTCAGGGATTGTCTACATGGGGAAACTGGCCTGGTAGAGGGTACAGGAGGGCAGAGGAAATCTAGAACCATTCCCTCTGGTTGTGTAATGTATTGCTGCTGGAGATTCAGAGTGCACATAACATTTTTGTTCTCATTAGGGCCGTAATCAAACCCCCCACCTCGTGTATGCAATTTTGAAGAAGCTGGTTAATCACCAATTAGTGGGCATTCTGTATTAGAACCCAGGGGGATGGAGGGGGGAATGAACACGCTGAGTCACAAACAGGCTTCTGCATGAGACAGACAGGAACAGTATATTAAAGTTAGCGGCGGGAAGTCTGATGCCTCCTGCCTTCCTCCCATGCAGGTTTAATTATAGCTCTCCATGTGTCTTCAGGCCTTGTGTTAAGACACCTCCTTTGTAAAACTACAATTGGCCTCCAAGGAAGAAGTACATGCACGGCAAGATCCTGAAAGCTAGGCGCATTTAATTGAAGTAATTCTGCAAAAATGCTGCAGAATTAAAGTAGACCTCAAAGTGGGGAAGAAGGAAAAGAAATTAACCAAGATAGCAACCTCATTTAATAAACAGCAAGTTTTTCCAGCTTCACCTGGCTTGTGATTTAAGTAAAGATGACCCACGACATAGTGCAAGAATCCATGACCACCAAGAAGCTTGTGGTGGTCTCTTTGCTGCACCCTATGACCAGTTTGCATGTATTGGGGATAGTGTTCGGCTTCAAAAGCCCTGGCTTCTACTACCGACGCTAAAGAAAATCTTCAGTTGTAGCAGCAGAGAGCCCCACGACAAGTGCTACTCTCCAGCAGAGGGAGGTGTTGTATGCACCACTCTCGCCAGCTCATTGTAATACAAAGGCCCTCAGGGCTTCACCAAACCTGAGCAGGTGAAATGTGTGGAGCAGCTCTTGCTGTTAGGGTGGCTGCAGGTGAAATGTGTGGAGCAGCTCTTGCTGTTAGGGAGACCCCCATTATGAAAGGTGGAACTCAGGAGCTGCAGACAGTAGGCTCTGGTTACTGTGTTCTACCATGTTTAAGCCAAATGGTTTAATTATTCAATACTAGCTTTTCTTGCTTTTAATAAGGACACACTGTGTAACAGTAATTGGTAAGTGTGGGAATGGTTTTAGGAACATTTATTATTCAGTTCCCCATTCCTCCTGGACACTAGCCCTTTAACAGGGGGTGGGGTTCAGACTCCCTATGCCAGGTTTATCTCACCTTCCCAGGTGAGGGTAATGACACCCAGGGTCACGTGATAGGGGCTTGTGACCAGAAACCAGGTCTGCTGGGGGATATAAGGGTAGCTCGGTCCAAGCAGGCTGAGTGTTGGGTAGGGAGCCTGGGGGAAGGGAGTAGAGGAGAATTCTCCAAAGCGCCCTATGTAGAGGATGGGCAGGGAGCAGGCACCAGCTGAGTGAGAAGCCCTGGTTAGGACAGATGCAAAGGACTGTGAACCTCAGGGGGGTGCACTATCTTGACAGAAGGTATTTTGATTTTCACGGGCTGGATCATCCCTTCCACGGAGACCTGGCAGGAGGCGACACTAGCCCTTCTGCTACATGCATTTGGGTGCATCTGAATTTAAAATTTGGATTCCACCAACACTCATTCATGGGAATTTAAAACTTGCTTTTCCTACCCACGTGCACCAGTGAAACTGGCCCAACTACTTGCAGAAATGGAACAGGAAAGGACTAAGGCAACTTTGTTTTAAGAGAAGTGAGGGAATATTGTATCGTTTTTGCCCAGCTAATGGGATGATCTGACTTGAAATAGTTGCAACTGTCAATCACTGATGCGAAGATAATGGCTTATTCAGTACATTGCAGGATCTTCATCGCTATGCTGCTGACTCCCAGTTTGAGAGCATCAATTATGTTGCACGGATAGAGCAGGACAAGATGTCTCAAGTCTTGGAACAGGAGATGTGGAAGTAGGGAAATATGAATGAAGGTAGTCAAGGGCATGAAATAGCATTCTGAGAGATAGGATTGTTCGTTTAGATGGCATCCCAAGTTGGGATGCTGAGCAGACTTCATCACTTATAGTGTAACCTGCAAATGAAATGATGCATCAGGACAGTTTGTCAGCAACTGCAGTTCTGGATTTTTGCCATTAATAAGCAGTCACGGTTTCTTTCTTGCTTTCCGCCCTCAGCACTCTAAATTTCACGTCAGTCATTTAACGATTGCAGCTTTCAGCTTCCCAAAGCAAAATGGGGCTTTTAGTGACTGTGTGCGCATTATTTTTTGGATGAGGGGTTTACACTGTTTCTTGCATATTTGGCAGAGTTTCTGGATGATAGGAAATTACTCAGATGGTTAAATCCAAAGTTGAGTACGAAAGAGTTAAAAAGGGATCTGGGCAACAAAATTATGTGGAGCGTCTGTGTGCTATGGTTGGCTAGCAACCAAGATCAGGGTCCTGCTGTGCTAAGTACAGTACAAATGCATGATAGATGATGGTCCATATCCCAAAAAGTTTACACTCAGAATGTATGAAACAAACTGAGAAACAGAGGCATAGAGAGAGGAAATGACTAAACCAAGGTTGCATTGCGGGTCAGTGTCAAAACAAGGACCTCTGGACCAGGTCTCTAGACCGATTCTCTATCCCCTAGACCAGTAGTTTTTAAAGTGTTTTTTTTTTCTAGTGACCCAGTTGAAGAAAATTGTTGATGCCCATGATCCAGTGGAGCTGGGAATGAGGGATTTGGGGCATGGAAGGGACAGAGGATTGGGGTTTGGGGATCAAGGCTGCAGGGTGAGGCTGGGAATGAGGGGTTCATGGTGTGGGAGGGGGTCAGGGAAGAGGACTGGAGGTGCTCTGGGGTGGGCCAGGGATGAGGAGTTTGGGGTACAGGAAGGGGCTCTGGGTTTGGGGGGGCTCAGGGCTGGGGCAGGGGGTTGGGGTATGGGAGGGGGTCAGGGCTCTGAGCTAGGGGTACAGGCTTCAGGGTGGGGCTATGGATGAGGGGTTTGGGGTGTAAGAAGGCACTCTGGGTTTGAGGGGGGCTCAGGGCTGGGGCAGGGGATTGGGATGCAGCCTTACCTCTGGTGGCTCCTGGTCAGCGGCACATCTGGGATACAGAGGCAGGCTCCCCACCTGTCCTGGCACCGCAGACTGTGCTGGGCCCTGGCAGTGGCCAGCAGCAGGTCCGGCTCCTAGGTGAAGGCACACAAGTGGTTCCGCATGGCTCTCAAACAAGCATCCCTGCCCATGGGCTGGTTGATTTGTTTTTTATCAGAATTTTTGAGAAAAAAATTGCTTTAAAAATCCTGCAATTTATTTTCAAAGCAAAACTGGATCTTTTAGAATAAAACAAAATTACTACAGTAATGGGAGAGGGGCATAGAATAGCTTAGATCATTTAAACATCTTTACAGCGAGATTTCTGAGACTGCACTGTGGGTTTTGTTAGTTGCACAAGTTGCATCGGCTCCCTTATCCACCTTTTATATGTAGATGCTTCTCTCCATCTTGGAGGGTTGAGCTGAAAAGTACACTGGCATCCTAGTATGAACTGGCTACCCATCAGAAGAAATCATGACTAATACTAAGATTTCACAAAGCATTTACATTACATGCAGTCCATTGACTGGTGAGCTGTGCTCCGCTGTTTCGTGAATTTGTGTTTGGCTGTATTAATGGCGACGGATTCTCTTGTGACAGTAATGCAATGTCACCATTCCACATTAGATCTATTTTTCTTCTTTAAATAGGCCTTGAATTGCTTTTGAGAGGCTGTCGCCAGGCTCGGGCAGCAGTGCCAATCAACTTGATTGTGTTCAGATCAGGTCACAACCTGCATTTGAATGCTTAAGCGAATGGGCGGGATTCCCTTCTCCCCGGCTTTCCGCATCTCGGGTGGCCACAGGAGCTAAGCCCTGACCCAGGTAAGCCCATTAAAATTCATGAATGTTTAATTAACATTAACAGACATTAATGACCGTTGAGCTCTTTCATCAGACTAGGCATCAAAACTTTCGATGTCTCCCTTTTTACATTTAAAAGGAGTTTCAAGTATATTCCCCTGCCGGGGCTTCTGTCCATCTTTTTGTGTCAGGCTGAGAAGTGATCCTCTTTCTGCAAAACGTCAGGACCGTGGTCCAGGTGCCTGTCCTGAACACTTGTTCAGCAGAGACAATTGAGATATTACTGTGGAATACACTTCAGGAGCCTGGGCACCTAGGATTGTCTAAAGAGCTTCAGAGCCATACTGAACACCCACAGGGGAAAGCAAAACACTGTTGAAACGGATCTTTAATGACCCACAGCTGGGTGGATGTTACTGGTACCTGTGAGAATTCAGAAACCAATATGCTTATTGCACAGAAACTTATTGGAGAAAGAATCACACAAGCAGTTAGGGTTACACAGTACACATTTTTCCTATAAGTCTCAGCTCCTCAAGCATAAACCCTGAGTAACTATGTTAGCTCTACTGAGTATCCGGATTGGTAAACAAAGCAGGTATATCTACCAATTCTAAATGGAGACTTCTTCTCTTCTTCCCCTTCTCAGATATTTGGTCTGTCAAGTGTCCCCCGAAGCAGGGTCTAGGTCATCTGAGCCCTCTGGTTCTAGAATCCCACAAAAGTCCCTTGAAGCAGAGCCTAGGTTGCCCTGAGCTGTCTGTCTCACAGCGTCTTCAGATGTTAATTGGAGAACGAACAAACTAATTTACTTTGCTTAGCATGTATACTTTTTATTCTCAAAGAAGTCACATGTCCAGAAATATGCCCTGTAGGCATTCGTCACGTTTTTTCCAATTAATATTTTGGAAGAGGGGGGACTGCAGAACAGACACAGAGCAAAGCTCAATCAATGCTTATCCTCTTATCAATCATTCACTTAAACTCTAAGTGCGATGCCATCCAAAGTGGTCATTTCTCAGCTTGCACCAAGCCCACTGATTGCATGATATTACGTGTTCTTTACTTTGTGAGCTTGTCCCCCCAGCTGATATATTCCAAAGTTTGATGTTGAAACATACCCACAGATTGAGTCGTTATTAACCATTCCAGTGCAGTTCCAGCACTTCCAGTAGTGTTCCACATAATATATCTAATGCTAAGAGAATCCTGCTCCCAGAATTCTCTAGCAAATTCAGACATTGCAAGCCTGACCAAACTCATGCTTGCCACATTTATTCATATCAGTCACAGCAATTCATAATAATTTGGCACTGGCCCAACCAACACCAGCCATATTAGTTGCAGAGCCATCTGTGGGCAGGAGTTGTCCCCTGGCAGGTAAAGCACTGTCTTTTCGTCGTCTTTTGCATTGCTTAAGGGCCAGGTTGTGTCATGTTGCTCTGCAGGCATGGGAGATAAGAAGGGAGGCTTCCTCTTGCTACAGGGCACCCAGATATACTTGGTGTCTCAGGATTCCTGGAAATTGGGAGTTAGGCACCTAAATAAATTTGAGGATCTATGCCAATGTGCCACTGGGGATGCAAAATTTGAAGGGTCAGAGAGGAGACAAAACCATGGCTCCATACTATGCAATATATTACAACTGGCTGAAACTTTTCATCTGAAAATTTTATTTTGACCTAAAATGGCCTTTATTTGAAATGGAAAATGTTTCATGAAAAGTGTTTTAGTTTTTTGAATTTTTTTGGCATATTATTGAAACCAAAACTTTCAAGCCTTTCAGTTTTGTTTTTTCCTTTTTCTCCCCCGTCCCTCCCTCCCTTCTCTTTTGTCACTGAATGCAAGAGAATGAAGGTGCACACTTGGTTTTCTTCCTGCTTTTGAATCTTTTGTTTTCCTTTAGCCACTCTTGTAACTACTGAAAACTTCTTCCCTTTAAAAAGTTGAAGTGGCAAAAGGAAAAATTCATCTTTGTAACTCTGCTACTCTGTTACTTCTCCAAACTGGGTGAAGGTTTGAAAAGTTACCTAGCAGCAAAAGGAAATAGGGAGAAAATGATACGTGTATGTATTTTAAAAAGAAAATAAATAAAAAAAAAAAATTGAAAAGCCACCCTGGACATCATTTATTTTATTGCACTCAGTTGCAAAAAAGAGGGAGAAAACAGAAGGGAAGAACGAAAGAAAAATAAATCTTCAAAAATGATGGGGCTGTGGGGGTTGGCGGGGCCAGAGAATTTGACTTTTTTAGGGGGAAAAATATCCAGTTCCAAACCCTGTGAAACAGGGAAACAACTTCAAACTCTTTGCAAAATTGATTTTTCCAGTTCCTTACCAGCTCTGCAGCAGAGATGTCTAAGTGAACTGGGGAGAGCATTGCACCCTCTGAAGAACCCTAATAGCAGACGTTCTCATCCTATGGAGGAGAGGGCTTCTCAAGCTCTGCTTCCCTCAGGCAAATTCCTCCTTAAGCGCTCCTGGGATGGTCCACGTCTCTACCAACCCGGGGTGCGGCTGGCTGTTCCTTGAGGCTGGGATTTTCAAGAAGAGCCTAAGGGCTCCCATTAAAACTCCCCAACTTGCCCCTTGTTACTTTACTGTGGCTGCTAGGAATTAATTGAAATGCTTTGATTACAGTGGGAGAGGTGGATGCTCAGCACCTCAAAAAAATTAGACCTTACGGTTACAATTTTCAACAGAGCCTAAGTGATTTCAGAGCCAGTAGCACTTGGACTTCTAAGTCACTTTGGAAATACTACCCTTAGGTGCCTAACTATGGAAGTTTGTTAGGCACTGAAGTTTGACCTAGGTCTGTCAACTCCCACTCCTGTGCCTTAGCACTTTAGACCCAAATTTCAGGACAAATTAAATTGGCGGATTTTTTTGTTAATTATTTTTTATTATTTTGTTATCCTTCCCATGCTAATGTTGGAAACCCTTTCAGCCCGTGGGGGTCTGCAACGCACGGTTGACTTGCCTGGGGTATGGATGCATGTTTCTCCATTATGGCCAGAAGAGCTCAATATGCATGTGTAGGGCCAGATTTTCAAAAAAGTGCCACTCCCCTTCAGACTCCCTAAATAAGAGGCCAGATTTTTAAAAGCAGGTTGAATTCTTCTGAAAATCAGTCCCCAACTGTGGCTGCTGAGCACTGGAAAATTTATCCTCTTTAGGCTTCTCTCCCTCCCCAATGCACTTCATGTTGATGCTGTGGCTGGTAGTCACTCCTGGTGCACTAACTTTGGCTAGTTTTGACCACTGTTATGTTTCACAGCATACAAATGGAGAAGTCCAATAAAAACACAAAATACCCTTTCTGGAAGGTTGCAATGTAATACTATTTTATCTTAAAATCCAGAATCTGAACACACATGAATGCAAAACAGAGAGAGTAGGCTGCTCCCTAAGGCAGAAAGGTACAGGTCACCCCACCTTGCTCTAGGCTGGCTCTATGCACATTAATTGCATAAAACCCAGACTGCATGCTTCCCTACAGAATCCCCTCGCATGCAAGTGTAACCCACACACCTCCTGGGTGTGGTGTTGTGTCCCATCTAGGGGCACCGAGACCACTTAGAGAGAGAGAAAATGAGTCTACTCTACAGCCTTAGCTAACAGCTCCAGAGGCCCCAAGTTTGATCCCGCTCGCCGACGACCAGGGACCTCTGGAGCGTAGTGCATGAGCCTTTACCACATGAGTGAAAAGCCAACTGGCTGTTAGGTGAGGCTGTAGAGCAGACTAATTTTCTCTCTCTCTCGAAGTGATCTCAGTGCCACTAGATGGGACAGAACACCACATCCAGAAGGTGTGTGGGTTACATAAGCAAGACTGGGAAGCCCCTTACAAACTTAGTGATTGCTTGTAATTTTAACAGTTTCCAGTACCCCACAACCACAAGGATGGCAATCAAAACATTTCATAACTATGGCCAGTGAGTACATTTCTTGTATGAGCAGTCTCGTCATTTCAGCGCAGCCAATTGATCCATAATTTATGACGGAGCGAACATTACCACCTGCAAGGAAGACACTTAGTGACAGATCCGAAACAAACAGGCAGCTGAGTCCCAGGCTTTGACAGAGAGGGAAAAATGCCTTCAGCAAGCCTTGACAGCAGAAATGTAGTCCTCACTGAGAAGGTGTGCTTTCTTTGCTTGTTGCTGGGCTTATTCTTTCTTTGCTAGTCAGAGTGCGGGTGGAAAAAGCTCTGAGTTTGTTCCTTGTGGTGTTGAGGAGTTGTAGCTGAATGGTGGAGTCCTCTGTAGCTTTTATCAAGTTTGCGTGCCTATGTCCTGACTATGCCTAGTAAGACCCTGTTTCCATCCCACTCTTGGGTGTGTCTTGAGGAGATTGACAGCTGTGTTGGATTGCATGGGGTGTTTCTATTTGGATTACAGTCCATTAGAGAGGTGTGAAACCACCAGGTGGATTTCTATTGAGAGGAGGCAGGGGGAGAGGATTCTTCAGTGAGTCTCCTGTGGAAAGGTTTTTGAAATGACTGACCTCACCTTCCAGCCATGGAGATCTCCCTCCACAGCCTGTTGAAAGTGCTCTTGGGCTGACTAATGTGGAATAGCTTGAGAGCAATGTGAAACGTTCCCTTTCCTTTGCCTCTTGCTTTCAAACCTGCTTTGACAGTCACCAAAGAAAGGAGTAAAGTCGTTCTTTGGAGCAAGTGTTCAAAGTTGGCATTTTCAGAAGCAGCATCTCCCTCTTCCTTGCCTCCGTTTGGGAATGTGTAATTTGAAACATTTGAGTGCCTTAACATGAGCACCCAGAAATGGAGGCATCCCACATTCTGCCTGCGACAGATGGAGCAATTTCCTGTAAAATCTTTGGGAGATCTAACTGAATTAAATTTAAATAGCTTTGGCGTTCACTGTATTATAAATGCAAAGTTTAGGCATTATTGTGAGACCTTCTCTAGGGTGGGACACATGGCCAGTGTAAACCCTGAGAAGTATATGCCAGACAAGAAGGAACTTTTTGGTCAAAGTTGAGTGGACTTCCTACGAAATTCCTGGGTGGATGGCGGGGGAGGTGAATACAAATTCCCACTCGTGGACCCAACATTTGGAAGCTACGCTCTGAGAAGAGAACCATTGTCTGACTGATTACCTCTTCCTCATCTCTGCGTATACAAAGGAAAGACTTTGCATATGGGTTCTTGTTCTGAGCTGAGGCTCTTGTGAACTTGTAACCACAGAAAAAACCCTGTGTAGGATGTGAAGGATCCAGAGCTCTTGTTGGAGTTGGAGGTGATCTCTGATAAGCTTATTAGCATGTATGTATGTTCTTTCTTTCGGTCTGTTTTCTCCGTCATGCTTTTATGTTACGAATAAATGTGTTTGCTTAAGAAGAGCTGTGGGGTAACTTATTACTGTGGGCAATTACAATTGTTCATAGCCTCTGAGGAGAAAGCCAAGTGAAGATGCAGGCCTGTTTACGCAGTATGACTTGCTGAGGAACTCACAGTCTAGGCAGGAAAACTGCAGCTTGGAAAACTCGTGGTCAGGAGAGAGAGAGAGAGGTTTCTGTCTAAGAGAGGTGTTGTCTGGGGAGCCAGGAGCCTAGGGTGCGTGTCCTTACTGGACCATAGAAGAAGAATACAGATGCCGCTGTCCTGAACTGTGACACTGCCTATCACAAAGACTTATGACCTTCTATGGCCTTCATTCCCAATGTATCTGAGCACCACACAATCTATAATGTATTCATTTTCACGGTACGCCTGTGAAGCAGGGCAGTGCTTTTATCCCCATTTCACAGGTGGGGATCTGAGGCACAGAGAGGCTAAGTGATTTGCCCAAGCTCACATAGAAAGCTTAGCGCACAGAAGGGAATTGTCTCTCACTGCACTGGCTAGGATCCCAAACACTGGGCCATCTTCTCATATTTCTAAAAATGTGGCCTTCTCTGGCTTATTCATACTCATTTGGCAAATACTGGTAGATCTGGGGACAGATTTCCATCCACAATTCATTTTGTGTCTGCAAAAATGCAAGCACACATTATGGCCACTAAAATGGAGGCTGAGCCTAAATATATTTAATACAAAGCTGACTTTAAAAAAGCCAACAAACCAAGACCAGAAATAAAACTGACCTTGAAACCCAAGTGTCTAGCTCTGTAACTAACCCAAAGTTTTTGTTGCATGACAGTCTGTAAAAGTATAGAATACAGGATGCTGCTGATTGTGATGACAAAAGAATTGTCTGTATATGCTTGTACCGACTGTCCAGCTGATAGAGCTACAATGCATCTGCATAATTAAACTCTGCAGAGGTATTATTTTCCAGCAAAAAAATGTAATGAAGGGGAAACAGTAAATGTTTGTGATTACAGATACCATTGTTTTGTGCAAGTGCAGGATGGGCTGCCTTCCTGATGATAAAAACAATTTTTATTAAACTTTACATTGCCTTGCTAGCAGGGGATTACATTACCCAGCTATATTTTCCATTAATAAAATAGAAGATATTTTAGTGCATTATTTGATTCTAATAATAAAGCTATTGTAAGTAGCATTGCCGCTTCCATTAACAGTCATCCTTTTATTCATGGCTTTCTGTCGAGGCTGGAGTTGCGTTAAGAATGCCATTTCTGAGAGGAGAATCGGAAAGGCACAGCAGCTTGGGAACAATGCAGGTTGCTTAAATCCATTTGTGTCTGTCTTGTTCCTTTGCATAAATCTGCACCACACCCTCTAGAGTTGAACTGTACATACAAACCATTTGCTACAGCACATCACTGGCTTCAGGGAATTGAATTAACTCTGCGGTAGGGTGGATCAGAACAAAATAAGTTGCCGACCTTCCCCTATTTCTGGAATCTCCGTGTAGGCTGCAAAATGGTCTGCTAACTATCATCTGTCTACTTACAGATAGATCCCCTTGTTTTGCAATTTCTGCACCAAGATCCCAGTTCAGCAAAATAGTAAAGCATGTGTTTAAATCCATCCTTGTCCAGTAAATTACTTAAGTGCAGGATCATGTGTGTAAATCTCATTACCCTTAATGGGATTTAAGCATGCACCCTAAATTAAGCCTTAAGACTTGGCTGAACAGTACTTGCAGAATAGGAGGTTAAGGGTCTAGTTGAAAGCCTATTGAAGTCGGTGGAAAGATTTCTGTTGGCTTTGGACAAGGCCTTATGTACTGTAAGCAGCCTTTCAGTGGAAGGTCTTAGTATTTTCTTCACCCAAACATAGCCATTATATGAACAACATACCCTCATATATCAATGTCTGTACTTTAACCCATCAACCTTTTAACCCAAATCGGGGATATTGCAGATTGTGTATTCCTTATGCCACCTGATCTTAAACCGAACTTCACACCATTTGATAATCTGTACGTTATTCCCTGATAACCAGAAACTTCTATGCTTAAACTCTGTACCATTCACTTTTTTTTTAAACATCATCTTATTAAAAATTTTCTTCATCTGTTCATGCTAATGGCAGATGCAAGTTAATCTTATCCTTGACACGGTAGTCCGATAATTGACTGCAGCTGCAGGTAAAATCTGAAAATGTCAGTTGATTTAGAGAATAGCTGGAATTTTCTCACTAAGTGATTTTCAAAATGCAGTACACTGAGCCTGCTCTCCTACCAAGTAGTAAGGGGCACACACAAATTCGTGAGACTGTTAGCCTTATATTCAATCAGAGCAGTGCTTTCAAGGTCTGCTGGCGCTTTTAGAGTATGGGACACACGCTTTGTACACAGATGTCTATCACAAATAGGATGTCAGGAGCCTGTGTCAGAAATAAATGAAGTTGAAGTCAAAATATATTATTCTGTATCTGGGAGCTGCAGCCAACAGCTGTGTTCCTTTGTATCCAGAGTACCAATTTAATTTGTTTTAAAAGAGGATAAAGAAGGTGCAGGCAAAAAGTCAAAAAAAAAAAAAAAAAAGGACAAACTACTCTTGCTGAGGGAGTTCAGAGGAACACTGCTGCGTTGTTAAATAAAACGCTTCCAACCTCTCTTCAAACACTGGCATATCAGACAGAAGTGATTTAAAAGAGGATAGTTAAAAATAATACACACAAAAATAAGCTTTGAAAGTTACTTACTGCAGTGGTTCAAAACACTGCACAGACATTGATTAGTCTGCTCAAAGAAGAATGTACTGTGTCAGGAGTTGATAAAGAGGTTTGATTTAAAAAAATAAGCACTTAAAGTATGAATTCTGGCAGCTGAATAGGCCAAAAAACCCAAAAAACCTTTTTATTGAATTCAGGATTACTGGTTGAATAGTAAGGGAGTTTGGTAGCCCATGCTATATTGACAGCTCTGCAGAGCAAAGTCCTCTCATTATACCTCTACCCCGATATAACATGACCTGATGTAACATGAATTTGGATATAACGCAGTAAAGCAGTGCTTGCAGGGGGGTGCGGCGGGGCTGCGCACTCCAGCGGATCAAAGCAAGTTCAATATAACACAGTTTCACCTATAACGCGGTAAGATATTTTTGGCTCCCGAGGACAGCGTTATATCAAGGTAGAGGTGTAATATATATGTAATTTCTCTTCTTTTGAGAAACAGTGTAGGGGTTTTATTTATTTTCTTGGTTTGCCTTTTATTCTCCAAAGCTTTCAATATGACTCCTGTTAACCTTGTGTCATTTCAGCTGAATTCAATTCAACCATTCTCTTTTCAGTATTCACAGATCTGTATTGGTTCCTGATTTCCTACTCCCCCTACCCCCACCCCCCAAAATTCAGGTCAGTCAGAAGGGAAGAAAACAATATATCCTTTTGAAACAAGGTATCTGAATGACATGCTGAAGATCTAAGCCTTCTCCTCAACACTGTTTTGCTTAGAGGGAGTTTCTTTCTATAAAACCTAAACCTAAAGCTCTGTTCTCATATTGGTGACGGCCTGTTTCTGGGTGAAGAAGGTGTTAAGATGAGATCTGCTGTAGTGCTGAAGAAGAGACCTTTGGATGTAAGATGATCCTATGGGAGACAGTATTAGCCCAAGTGGTATCATGTGAGTCAGGTGTAGCCAATTATTTTTTGTCAAGGTCCAAATTTCTTGGTCAAGATGTAGTCAAGGTCCAGACTACAGAGACAACAATAAAAAAAACCAACAATAATGATAATGAGCACATAGAATGATTTTGGGGTCTGTTCAAAAGCATCTGGTGATCTGGATTTGGCCCCTGACCTGCCTATTGATGATTCCTGATGTGAGTTCAATATCATTATCCCCTTTACAGAGGTGAAGAAATGAGACAGAGAGAGATTAATGCATTTGCCCAAGGTCATATAAGGCTTGATCCGATGCCCACCGAACTCATGGAAAGATTTACATTGGGTCAGAACTGTCACAAGTTAGTGGTGGAGTTGAGAATTCAGATCTCCTTACTCAAAACCAGTGTTTTAACCAGAAGACCACACTTCCTTTTAAAATTATGAGTCTGCCTTTCATGTGTGCATAGACAGAGAAATTCCATAATGGACAGCATGTGAAAAGGAGACTCTTCAGCAGGATGTGGTATCAACACTTGATTAGTCATGTTATCATTAGTTGTCAGACCAATGCAATGTTTGGATGCTCAAGCTGAGCATGTATAACACTGGGTTGCTGCAGCTTCAACCCCTGCCCTGGCGATTGCCTTGGCTGGCTGTCAGACCTGTATGCATGGATTTTTGGGAAAGCAGAACTGCCACAGAATGTGTGTTACTTCAAATCCTTTCTCTGAGTGTTCCATTGCTGATGTGGGTTGTCTGTCAATCATATTTATTTCAGGTGCCTATGCATCACCTAGCCAAATTGCTCTGCCACTTACTAGTACTGGTGAAGTGGTGTGTGTGTGTAAGTTTGGGAGAGGGGGTTAAATGCTACTGGAATTCAGCAAAACCTGAATTTAGAACAGTCTGCCATTCATAGTCACCAGGATTGTGTCTAGTAAAAATCTCAGCCCCTTCTGACCTTTGCTTTCACCTTCATGGTAATTCACACTTTAGTAAGCCTCGTGGTTTTTCTGGCCTCTCAGAGCAGACCAGTTATACAATTTACATTGTAAACCTACCAGTTAAAGCAGCCAGAAGGAGAAAACTCTAAAGAAGGGGGGAAATCCCTCATCTTGAAATGAAAAGAAAATTAAAATGGTTTAACTTCTAAAATGAAAAAGTAAAAATTTCTCATTCACAGATTTTCTTGAACGTCAAAAGGCTTTATTCTAATCTAGATTATAGTCTAGTCTGATCTGATGAACAAAAATGGCTATAAAATTTCACCACAGTGATTCCTCCATCCTGGTTGATTTCTGTGGCATAGAATTTACAAGAAGAGCATGAGTGGGTCTCTCTCTCCCCCTCATATTGTTGCCTCATATTAGCTGGCAACTCTTATTATTTATTATTATTTTTTATTATTGCCTATTATAATAATAATCTAGAGTCCTTGTTAAACTAGAGCTGAGAGAGTGATGTACTGGACATATCTGAATGAGTTCAGCTTAGTTCTCCTTCATGCCAGGCCAGTGAGTGAGTAGAGGGGTGGAACCAGGGGTCCTAATCATCACCAACCCACTTACTGCTTGGGGAGTGGGTGTACATGGATGGGGGAGTATCCAGACAGCCTGCATTCTGCATTGGATCCCAGATCTGGATAGGCTTATTTTCCCCCCTTCAGCTGAGTGAGACACAGGAATAAACTAGCCCTGAGTCAGCATGGCCCAGTATTAGGGTATCCAGCGAGTCTCTGTGAGTCTCATTATGACAGTCAACTTTCTGTGTATGAGTGTGCAGTGAGAGAAGTCTTGCCTACCTGGCTGTCAGGTGATATCTTTTTTAAATAGATCACTGACGTGTGCTAAAGCTGGTTCACCTCCCCACCCCAGAGCATTCAGTTCTCACACTTCCATCAAGCTTTCTTTGTGGTGTGGGATTCCGATTTCAGCATGTAGTCTGCCGTGCTGTAATTGTTCCTATATGCTTGACGCTTCTTATGATTGGAGTCCCTGGCACATTGCTAGCTGTATCTTTCCTCCATCTTGACAGCCAGCATGGTTTTCACTCACTCTCAGTCTGGTGAGCACAGACAATTTGATTTTGTACTCCTGCTGAAACATCTGTGCAGTGAGTGGCCTTGTGTGATGGGCCAGGAAATAATACAGACTTGGAGCTGGGTTTTAATCAGGACCGACGGACGTGCTGATTTTACTAAGACAATGTTGAAACCTTTGTCTGCTGAAAGAGAATGAATATTCCAGTTCTTCTACCCACTGTGTGCTGGCAAAGAGCTCTCCTCTTGTTTGCAGATAAGAGGAGAAACGGCAACACTTTCATTCCTCAGATATCACTCTGGCTTTGATCTTTGTCTGCTCAGCCATAAACATGTCAGAACACCCAGCTGGGGCCTTTGCTAGTGGAAAAGTGGTGTGGTGTTCTCTCGTGTTCTCTAGGATCTTACCATGTGTTGGTGAAGACAAGTCAGTCGTAGTTTTAACATGTTAGCAGATAGAGGGAAAGGCTAGGTTTCCTCATCTCTTGAGAGAGAGGGTGCAATACGCCAGTTATGGTGTTCCTTAATTTAAAAACAAAGAGAAGAAGGGTGAATTATTTGGGAGGCAATTCTATGCCTGTGTTGTATGGAGCACCCTGTGTAAATCACGATTTCACAGAGGGCACGGGAATCATGAAAAAGCCCTCAAACCTGGCTCTTTTAAGTGTTCCCCCCCCCCGAAATTGACTAAATTTAGTTATAAAATTCAAACTCTGTGGAATTTATGTATAATCTTTCTAAATAAATAAGATTGTCACACAGAGCCCCCTTCCCCCACCCACAAACAACCAACCCAATCCAACAATAACCCTGGATCTATCATCAGTTTTTCCTTCTAGTGGAAACATCCCAGGGGGCCCTGAACATTGACTAGGGGGTAAAAATTCAAATACTTCCCTAATTTTTTGCATGCTGCCTAAGCTATGTGTGTGCAAGAACTTTTGGAGAAGACTGAGGTGTTGCTTCTTAGATGATGGTGATGAGCTGGGAAGGGGTTTAAGTAGGCTGGCTGAATTCCTGTTGAATTGATCATCTAGTGTTCCCAAGATTTAGTGGTATTTTTAAAGGTGTGGTGGGGTGCCTAGAGCTCTGGATAGGCGTCTTTGAAGTTACTTTAAATATAAATTATATATTAAAAAATTATTCCATAGTTTGCACAGGGATGCTGCATACCTATAAAGGCAAGGGAGTTGTTCACAAGATCCACACTGTTAAGGTGTCATCTGCCCTATGAACAAGTTTGTGAACACCTGGGATAAAGGTGCTGCTTGTCAGTGTTGCTACATGCTACTAAACAGTTGCCTCCAGGGGTGGCTGCATTTCAGTGATCCTATGGATTGAGGGTTAAGTGCTTGGGATATAATGGCTCCAGTTGATCATATCACTTGAGCAGTGGGATTCAAACAGGGGCTTGACTGAATCTGAGCATACATTAATGGAAGAGATTACTAGAATTTTGTGCTGCAGCTGCACAAACATTAGTGAACTGACATTTCTATGATACTTGGATGCCCAGTTGTTACAAACTTAAGGAGTGCACTTTGTTTGAACTCTGCAGCTCTTCATAAAATTGTCCAATATCACTGAATTAAAAATATACGTACAGTGTGGTTTCATTGCATCCCTGGGATGCTCCAGGCTCTCTCTGCTGTGTTGTTTAGTACCTAATGCCTTTCAGTTATTTTTTGTGCAAATTTTGTTTAACTTAACTGGACAAGTTTACGATGCCAGTTTGGGAGGCTGCAGGGGCCAAAGAATTCTGAGCTGCTTCTGCTCAATAATCTAGAATGAGTAATTGCAAGCACTCAAGATGTGATGCAGATGGTTATCTTCTCATTTGATCCAAAACATACATGTACCCACACAGTGGCCGCTGTTGTAAGTCACCATGCATCCACTCTTAATGTATGGCGGTATCTGGAGTTATTTCCTTTACCCAGAGTGTGACACTTGGGATACCACTGATGGGTAATTGTTGATTGGGCAATCACACTATGAATAAACATGACATACCTCTCTTATTACGGTGCTGTCTAGAGGCCCCAGTCCTGAACTAGGACCCGGCTGTGCGCTGTATGGACACAGAAATAAAATGAGTTTTTGCCCCAAAGAGATGATTTAGGGCCTCAAGCCTGCAGCATGCAGTGGGTGGGTAGACTGCTAACCTCATGTTTTGTACACCTTGTGAGGGCAGGTGAAAAGGGGCAATAGGTCAATACAATAGGCCGGTCTGGGGAGCACAAGGTAACAGTGCTTAGACCTGTGGTCCATCTAGATCCTCTCTCAAACAGAGGCCTGGACCAGGTGCTTCAGAGGAAGGTGCAGGAAAATAAACTGCCCCTACATAGGGAAAGTCACTTTTCTCCATCCTTAGAGGTTTCTAAGGCCTGGCTTGAAAAAGCCCTGTCTGGGATGATTTAGTTGGTGTTGGTCCTGCTTTGAGCAGGGGGTTGGACTAGATGAACCTCCTGAGGTCTCTTCCAACCCTAATCTTCCATGATTCCGAACCTGAGGAGGTTATGAAATTCTCAGAGTTAAGACAATTATTAGTGTTTAAGGCCAGAGCATCTGGTCTGACAGGCCACCAGTACCCACATACTAACTCAACTACCAAAATCAGACCAAAGTATCATGGCCCACAAGAGACTGGGCTATTATGTGTCACAGGCAGAGAATAGGAAGGACCGAGGTATACTAGTGCCCAAGGTCCTGGCAATGGCAGGAAAACTATTTAGAGCTATCCAAATGATTTTAGTGAGTGACCCACACCTACATGCCTACAAAATCACTGCTAGTCTGACCTGGGGGAAAGTTCCTTCCCAAACCCACATATGGCAACGAGTTAAACCCTCAGCATGTGAGTAAGAACCCTCCAGCCATGCACCCGAGACAGAAAATTCTTGGTGCCACCTCAGAGCACTGGCCCACCCTATCTAGTACCTCATCTTCAGTGGTGGCCAACTCTGATGCTTCAGAGGAAGCAAAAAACCCCACCCAGAATATGTTGGAGATGGAAAGAGGGAATCCTTTCCTGACAAGTGACAGGCTGAAGAAGAAAGAGATCTTTAGGTTTTTTGCTTTTCCATTTTTTTACCCTTTTTCTGTGGCAAAGATGGAAACTTGGGGAGGGAAGAAAAGGGGGTAGTGATGCTAAAAAGGGAACTTTTGGTGTAAAAAAATTGGCAAAAAATGTTAAGATCAACTTTTTTTGAAAACTTTGCAATGAAAATCTTTTCAAAATGTTTATTAAATTTTGTCTTTACGGTAAAAATTGTTTTATTAGTTTGAAGTAGTCTCGATTCCTTTGGTGTTGAATTAGGCTGTTTGAAGGCAAATCAAGCTCTTTGTGAGACAACAAAGAGCAGATGGGAAAACTCCACTGAGCATTGCTTTGTCCATCTGCTGGGCTCTAGGGGCTGTCCGCTTATGCTAGAAAACAAACTGCACGAAAAGAAACTGACCTCAACTTTGCAAAATGGACCTTGATATTGATTAATATGACAGAATTAGGTATATTGAACTAGAGACAAGGACAATGTGGAGCCAGTGGGTGAGGAGGCACAAGATTGGGTGTCTGAGGAGCTGGGTTCTCCTTCTAGTCTCTGCCAAAAACTTTCATGTGGGCATGCCCAGGCCTAGCAAGTAGCACCAAACTATCCCAACCCAGGCTAGGATCCCATTGTGCTAGAGATTGTCCATGCACATAACAATATAGTTCCTGCCTATAAGAGCTCTCAGTCTAAATAGAGAAGATGGAGAGAGTGTGGGAGATAGAGTTTATTTACTTTACAGATAGGTATTATCATCCTCTCACATAGCACTTTCCATCCATAGATCTCAAAGCATTTTACAAAGAAAGTCTGTATCATTATCCCCATTTTACAGATGGAGGAATGAGCCACAGAGAGATTAGGGGACTTCGCCAGGGTCACACACAAGCCCCTACAACCTAGGACTTCTTTGTTGGCATATTAATTAGCGCAAACAATTATTTGGAACCCAACTGTATCCCTGCAGTTTCTTCATATCTGAATGAGGCTTGGCAGAATTTGATTTTTTTTAAAAAATAATTTAAATGGATAATATTGATGTTTGTGAAAATTTGTTTGTTTGTATAGCTTTACATTTTCAATGCTGCACAAAATTATGGGGCTTATGCTTCCCCCCCATCCACTTCCTTCCTGCCTTCCTTCAATTTTGATCAATTTACATTTTCACAGCTGGCGGGAACTCATGGTGGGGGATGTCAGTCAATAATTATTTATTGACCGTAGACCTTGAGCTTTATAATTTTAAATCACAAATTGTCAGCATCACATGTCAAAACACACAAAATAAATATCCTTCAATCAAACTCCAGTAAGTGCTAAAGCAGTATTATCTTTACTTTGCTTATCTGTGGATTTCGATGATATATCAGTAGAAATTCTTTTATTGGTTTGTGCGTGTATATTGAAATGGACGTTTAGCAACCCTTATTAATACAAATCTAAATCTTTGAGACCTACTGTAAATGTTCAGTAGAGAGTGAAGACACAGCATCCTACACTGCTCTTTCTTTCAACTTAAATTCCTCTGCCCATTGCCACTTGATCTATTACCTTTACAAATCTAGACTTACGCTCTAGCTCAGTGTCAGCAAGATCACTGAAAGATTTACTTCTCCAGACTGTAACGCAAAATGAGTTATGCTAGAGCTGGTTCCCTTGGTAGCGGCAGCACATTTTACTACTGATTGTCAGAAATCATAAAGAAGAGAATATGTTGGCACTTTCTGTGCTGTTTGCTTCCTGGGATTTTTGTCCTGAATTAACCTCTAAAAATATATTGCATGAGTAACTTTGGAGAAATTTGGTGCACTCACAGGAGACAAGCCGGCGAAAGAAATCAACTTGCTAGTAAAGCTTAAATAACAGACATAGAGCAAATTAGAAATATTCATCCAAAGATTTACACGTGACCCACCGTTCACTGTGTATCAGGCCTCTTACTATCTGTCTTGATCTACAGAGAATATGGGTCTGTTACTTGTCCCAGCATATGGGTTATGTAGGCATAACCCTAATAATTTAGATTTGCAGTAGCACATTTCATTCTATAGGATCCCACTGCATCCTAAAAACAGGCCTTGATGCAAAGGCTAGTGAAGTCCTTGGGAAGACTCCCATTGCCTTAAAAGAGCTGTGGACCTTGCTTTGCTCTCAAGGGCTACTCATACAGCTTTGCAGGTTGGCCTCTTTGGTAGAGGTGTTCAATACACTGGACTCAGTCAGGACTCCTGGATTCTATTATTGATCATTGGCAGAGTTCACTTTGTTATTTAAGGACTCTCTACCTTAGTTTACGCATATGTAAAAAACAGAACACTGTTTATCCTTGTTTTACAGATGCATAGAGATGTTGTGAGTAGAGCTGTTTTTTTTTTGTTTGTTTTTTGGTTAATTGACAGCTGAAAAAATGAGCTGAACGAAACATTTCATTTTGATTTTGAACTCTTTTTAAGTGATTTTTGGATTTTTTTAATTGAAGGAAATTTCAAAATGAAAAGTCATTTTAAACCTAAAAAATCTCAACATTTGATTTTTTTTTTTTTTTGGAAATGCTTGTTTTTGGCAAACTTATTTTGAACATCTGTCGTGGTGATCATCCTCCCTCAGGGGGGCAACTCTGTGTGCAGTGGAGTATTTTTTGGGTTTTTTTGCTAGCATTTCAGTCTGGGTTTTTAAAAAATGTATATTTTTTAAAATGTGCATTTCCCAGGACCACCATGATGGTGTTATCTGAAATGCTTTCAGTTTCATGTGCAGGACCAGAGGACTCAGAACTGCAGGATCTCAATGCATGGATAAGATGATGGTGTTCGGAGGAGGGATTTTGGTTATTAAGAACTGGGAAATCTTCTGGGAAAGAAGAAGCCTATGCAGGAAGGATGAGCTCCAGCTAAACCGAACTGGAACCAAATTGCTGGCCTGTAAATTTTTAAAGTTCCTAGAGGAATTTTTAGACTAAGGGCTGGGAGAAAGCCAATATGTTTGGAGGACCACACAGTTCAGATAGACTTGTCCCTTAGGGGGATTCTCCATATCCTAGTAAAGAGTAGAGGATACAAATTGATAAAGTACAGGTAGGAAGTGAAGAGAAACAAATGACAGAGTCACATTCAATTACATCACATGAAGGCAGACAACTAAATATTGACAAATTTGATTAGACCTTCTATAGAAATGCTAGAAGTCTAAATAGTAAGATGGGTGAACTTGAGTACCTGGTATTAAGTGAAGATATTGATATAATAGGCATCTCATAAACTTAGTGGAATGATGATAATCAATAGACCAATACCAGGTACAAAATATATAGAAATGACTGACTAGGTCAGGCTGGTGAGGGAGAGACACTATCTGTGAAAGAAAGCATTGAATCAAATATAGTAGAAATTATAAAAGAATCAAACTGTATCATAGAATCTGTATGGATAGAAATTCCATAAATAATAAGAATATAGCAGTTGGAATATACTACAGACCACCAGATTAGGAGGGTGATGGAGATTAGAGAGGTTCAAAAAGAGAGAACTCACTAATAATGGTGGATTTCAACTATCCCGGTATTGGCTGGGTACATGTCATCTCAGAACATGCTGCAGAGATAAAATTTCTAAACAGCACATGACAGGGTCAGGCCAGATAGCTACAGGAGAGTGTCCGTCCCAGATTAAGCAGATCCCTTTTCCCTGGGTAAGGTAACAGGGGCAGTTCCAGAACAAGCAGGAACTTGCTGGAACCAACTAAGGCAGGCAGGCTAATTAGGACGCCTGGAGCCAATTAAGAAGAAACTGCTAGAATCAATTAGGACAGGCAGGTTAATCAGGGCACCTGAGTTAAAAAGGACCTCACTTAAGTTTGTAGTGTGCATGCGAGGAGCTGGGAGCAAGAGGCACTAGGACCTGAAAGTGAGAAGACATACTGCTGGAAGACTGAGGAATAAAGCATTATCAGACACCAGAAGAAAGGTCTTGTGGTGAGGATAAAGAAGGTGTTGGGAGGAGGCCATGGGGAAGTAGCCCAGGGAGTTGTAGCTGTTGTTCAGCTGTACCAGGAGGCACTCTAGACAGCTGCAATCCACAGGGCCCTGGGCTGGAACCCGGAGTAGAGGGCGGGCCTGAGTTCCCCCCAAACCTCCCAACTGCTGATCAAACACAGAAGAAATTGACCTGGACAGTGGTTTCTATCAGAGGGGAAGGTGTCTGGGCTGTTTCCTGACCCACATGGTAAATCTCTGAGGCAAGCAAATCTGCCAATAACTGCAGGACCCACCAAGGTAGATGAGGAACTTTGTCACAACCACTAATGCCTGCTTCTTGGAGCAGCTAGTCCTGGAACCCACAAGAGGAGAGGCAATTCTTGATTTAGTCCTAAGTAGCGCACAGGATCTGTACCAAGAGGTGAGCATAGTCAGAACAGTGGCTGTAATGTACTTACATTTAACATCCTTATAGGGGGGAAATACCAAAGGAACCCACCACAGTAACATTTAACTTCAAAAAAGCGTATTACACAAAAATGAGGATGCTAGTTAAACAGAAATTAAAAGGAACGGTCACAAGAGTGAAATTCCTGGAAGCTGCATGGAAACTTGAAAAGCACCACAATAGAGGCTAAAACTAAATACAGTAAGAGGAGCAAAAAAAATGCCACCAAGGCTAAACAGAGTAAAAGAAGGGGTTAGAGACAAAAATACATCTTTTAAAAATTTGGAAGTAAAATTCTACTGAGGAAATAGACAGGAAACTGGGCTAGATAGACCATTTGGTCTGACCTCGTATGGCCGTTCTTATGTTACGTGCTGCTCTGAGCTTTTGCACTTAGAACAGAAGGTGGTGAAGTTTGTGTTCCTCTGGAAGTGGCTCCCAAGAAAACTCTTAGTTAAAATAAAACTTGTATAGCCCTCTTCATCTTCAAAGCACTTCACAGACATTAGCTAGCTAGCCCTGAGCGGTCAGGAAGCATTTTGTCCTTGTTTTACTGACAGAAATTGAGGTACAGAGGTGAAGTGATGGTCTAGCGTTCTCTCCCAGCCCAGTGGGAGTCGAGAGCTAGGATCTGTACCTGGGAGCTTCTGGCTTCCACAGACTTAAGCCGAAGGCTGTCAGACAATGTACATTTTGAATGTAAATCCATTGCAGCCAACACAGCAAAAGACACCCAAAATGGTCCAAGTGCCTTTTTATTTCCAGAAATGCAAATTAGATCTGCAGCAGAAATGGCCCTGAAAAATATTCTACAGAGAGAGAATGTTTGGGGACAGTCCAAAATTCTCCTACAAGAATTAACAGCAAAGGATGTGTGTGGATTAAAATAAATACACTTGTCCTTTCCTGCTCACCATTTACTTTTGAAATACGTATTGACTGTGACTCAGTGCTTGAATAATATACTCATAAAAGCTCATCCATCCTGTTTGTTTCTGGAATTATAAAGTACCATTTGAGGGTGAGTCCAAAAACCACAGAATCTCTGCAGGGTTTGGCCCTGGCAGATTTCAGTAGTAAATCTACAGGCTGCTCACACATTCCCATTTCTCACCACCTCTCCTTATGGGGCCCCGTGAAGAGCAGTAGAAGAAGCCTCTTCACTATGCATGGGAATGCAGAGTGGGCGTCCTGCTCTTAGCCCTGTAGCCGGAAGGGTTTACATTGGTGCAGAAGCCTGTCAAAAGATTTGACTTGAATCCTTTCTGAAGCTCTAATGAAATCAGGTCTCGATTTTTACCATGCTTGTCAAAGGCAGTGCGATCCAATGGCTAGGGCACAAGATGATGTGATTCAGGAGGTGTGGGCTTTCTTCCAGATTCTGCCACTATGAACAGCTGTGTGACCTTGGGCGAGTCACTTCACTGCTCTTTTCCTCCCTTACCTCTTGTGTATTAAGACGGCAATTTCTCCTGGGCAGGACCTTTTTTTATTGTGTATGTACAGTATCTAGCATTTTGCAGCCCCTCTTCAGGAAAGCAATTAAGCATATGTATAGCTTTAAGCATGTGCTTAAATTTTGTTAACTTCAGTAGGATTTAACCACATGCTTAATCAAGCTTCCTGAATTAAGGATCCATTCTTGAGATGGGGCCCACTACCTGGTGTTGCAATAGAAATGATAATAGGATTTTTTAAAAAACTTTTTATTTTGTTGTTATTCACATGAATGAACTTTCCACACAAATATTTTTGACCTGTCTGTTCCTTCTTGTATTTGAGCCACCTGTTGTTATATTATCTTGTATGTATGTTTATTTTGTTCAAATCCCACAAAGGGTAACCATATATAATAAACTTGACTCGAACCTGATTATAAGGTTGCCTATAATTTTTTCCATCTCTTAACGCTTTATTTCTCTATGCCACTAATGTTGGAGATCTCTCCTTTTACCGAAATGAATTGCCACACATCTGGCTGCTAGTGGTAATCATTATTAGTGGATCCTTTCCCAAGATGACAATTGCCCTTGAACTGTAACCGAATAGTGCCCACTACGGGTTCTGTGGGTAGCCTAACTCCGCTATCTTAAATTCTGTTTTTTAATAACTCCAAGTCCCATAATGCCACACTCCATTTATCCTTTCCTTATAATTCTTCTCACGCACTGCCTTTCTCAATAGGATCTTCTGGACCATTCCCTTTGTGAATCCATCCATCACTAACTTTCTGAAGATAAATTTTCCAGCTAAATGCCCCCCTTGGTGTTCTGGGAGAATACTGCAATGGCAACTGAGACATTTGCTTTCAGAATTCAGTCTCTCCTGTTTTATTCAGATTTATGATAGCATGCTCATCAGTGACGGATGTACCTGCGGCAATGAAAGAATCACCCAGCTCAAGCAGAAACACATTCTTTCCAAGTAAATACCAGAAAGGTTTAGTGCTACAAGGACAAGGATGCAAATCATATTAAATCACAGTTAACTTGCAATATACAGTCACACTAGGAATAATGAGTGTGGATGCCCAAGGTAATCTACCAATATAAAGGATTTACAAAATGCTACCAGCAAATCAAAACTCAGTTTCAGGTTTTGTGAAGCTTAAAGAATACATCAATTCAACATGCAAAGTGTACTTTGTAGTAGGAAATGTTTAAGGACTTTGTTTGGAGGGATATGAACAGGTTTGGGAACTTACTGGAAAAACTAGTTGGAGCTGGTTGAAAAATGAAATGCAAGTGTTGGGAAACTTTGAAATTTCGAAGGGTCTGAAATAGACCTATTTTTCTTTTTGGGGTTTGAATTTGTTTTGTGAATTTTTGGGGCTTTTTTTATTATCTAAAATTTATCAAAAGCACAGTAAAAATGTTAGCCTTTCATTTTATTTGCCAGACCCTGGGTTTTTGGGAACAATTTCAATTAAAAATGTAGGTGGGGGAGGGCCAGGCAGGCAGACAGGCAATGTTTTAGTGCAAATGGTAGCCAGCAATTTGTAATGAAAACATTTGTTTTAGGGGGAAAAAGACTATTTTCAATTAAAATATATTTTGAATTATTTGAACCAGTGCTATCAACAGTAGGGTTCATTTCTGAAAATCAAAATAAAGCTAAACCAGATTTCATGGCTTTAGCAAAGCCAAGCACATGGGAGCAGTTGCTCTGGAGATGGGATAGTAGTTGGGCTGGGCAGTAATGGTTATTCTGTCCCATGCGAATTTTTGAGATTTCAAATTTTGTTCCTATCCTGAATTGTGATGAAATCTCAAAACCCAATTTTTCGTGACCTAAGAAACTAAGGGAAAAAAATCAGTTTCTCAATCAAATGTTTTATAAATTTTTTTCTTTAACCTTTTTAAGTGTAAATTAAATTTTTTTTGCAATGAGAAGTTGTTTCTAAATGGAAAATAAAAGTCATCTTTTTGTAACTATCAAAATGGAATATTTTTACAATTTAAAAACTTCACTCTTTTGGGAAATTCATCCAATGTGGCCCTTTCCTGCAAACAGTTTAGGGTTGACTAATAGGCATTTTTTGGCACAAAAATTTTGCATCGAAAAATTCCCAATCAGCTCTAGATGCTCCTCAAGTCAGGGCATGTGAGGAGTCCCTCCTTGTCCATAAAGAACTCTTCAGAGTGCTGGTAGAATTATGCATTTGGTCTGAAATTTGTCCCTCTTTTGTTGCCATATGTTTAATGTTACTTTGATCCATTAATGCTGCCATGTGTGTTTAGTATTAATAGTCTAGTTTAGCTATATGTGTATCTATTTTTAAATACAGCTTCCTTAACTGCCCAATCCCAAAGCTGACCTTTTTTGTGTTCTGGGATCCAGTTCACAATTGCCCTGTGTGAACTTGCTTCAGACGACTTCAATGAGTTCATCTCATTATTATGACTATTACTATTTACTAATTATTGTATCACTATAGCAGGTAGAGTCCCCAAGTAAGATCAGGGTTCCATTGTGATATAGCTGCTGTACACATAGTAGGAGGCGTTTGGCTGTGTGTCACACAGGGTGCAGCCCTCATCCCCAGACATCATGGATGTAGAGGCTCTCTACACAAACATCCCACACACAGATGGAATACAAGCTGTCAGGAACAGTATCCCTGATGATGCCACAGCACAAGGGGCGAGATCGCTTTAAATAAACAAACACAATATAAAATGATGACAATATATATCCAATTCAGTGCACGCATGGCACTTCATGCATCAATAGTCCAATATTTATCGACCGGAAACGCCCTAGCTCTCGTGCTTCACGCCACCTTCTCTACCTCGCTACAGACTGACATTTCATTGCATCAATGGACAGAGGAGCTCTGGAAAATTCCACCAGGTATTCACACTTCCCCCACCATCAACCTCTGTTCTGGTACTGATATTACATGGGTCACTCAACATTCAAACGTGCATAAGTAACATGGCACATTAACCACCACCGCTATACGAAAACCTACTGACTCCTTATGCTACCTTCAGCCAGCATTCCATCTACCGCGGCATCACACGTCACTTTTACGAAGCACTGAGGGTACAACAGCTTGCTTACCCTCAGAAGAGACCACATCAAAGAAGCCACAATTCAACTTACAATCCCACAAGGAATATAAGATACAGATCAAAGAGCAACGTGACCTCAGAAGCTCTCTTGCAAGACAAATCAAGCGTAAACCACAGACCATGGCTCAATACAGTCAGCTAAAACCCTCCGTCTCATCAAGGATAACACACTGACTATCCAACTTTCACAGCTGGTGTCAGGCCAGTTCTCACCACATTACCTGCCACTGAAAATATTTCAACCTAAACTGCACCCGAATAGTAAATCAGCCAGACATCATCAACAACTCGAGCAGACTCTTGCCCACTATATTACACTCGCGACACGTAATACTAACAGATCACCAACCAAGCGTGTCATTCACCTGCATTCATCGCAATTAATATACGCATCAACATCCACATGCTCTCTGCTATTAGCATCGCTAACTGATTTTACAGAAAAGATAAAGGACCACAATCAGATATTAACAAATGGAAATATAAAAACCTGAGAAACTCAACTCCGGCACACTATAGCAGACCTTAAGGTGGCCATCCTGCAGCAAAAAAACTTCAGGACCAGACTTCAAAGAGAAACTGCTGAGCTTCAATTCATCTGCAAATTTGACACCATCAGCTCAGGATTGAACAAAGACTGTGAATGGCTTGCCAACTACAGAACCAGTTTCTCCTCCCTTGGTTTTCACACCTCAACTGCTAGAACAGGGCCTCATTCTCCCTGATCGAACTAACCTCATTATCTCTAGCTTGCCAGCATATATATACCTGCCCCTGGAAATTTCCACTACGTGCATCTGACGAAGTGGATATTCACCCACGAAAGCTCATGCTCCAAAACATCTGTTAGTCTATAAGGAGCCACAGGATTCCTTGCTGCTTTTACATCACCAGACTAGCACCCTGTTATGGTCATGCTGGAGATTAGCTTGAGGCCGATGCCTACATCCACGGTCTGCACACCAGCTCTCTGTTTGTGCTCCCACCTATGACTCCTCTCTCAGCTCCAAGAACCGCAGTGTCCTCTTTGCAACTCAGCCCTCTGGCTAGGCTGCCATCCACTTTCCCCTTCTGAGGCAGGGAGAGGATATCTCTGTCCAATAGTCCTGCCACTTCCCCAATGGTGAGTTGGGGGGACCGCCCACTACTCTGGGCCCCAACCTAGGGACCCTTTAAATAGTACTCTCCAGCTGATCCTCGGTCAATGCTGCTCTATTTCCCAGGGCCACTTCCCCATAGCCCCAGCACCTTTTTTGGCCTGATCTCAGGGCACTGGGCTGCTCTGTCCAAGGTGCTTACAATTCTCTTGGCCCTCTAGGGACACCCTCCTTACTTCCTGGGATCTTAGCAGCAACTGAACTACTCTGCTTTGCAGCTCCATTTTTATATGAGTCTGCTAGGCCCTGATTGGCTGTTCATTGCAGCCCCTCTCCTATTGGTTGCTTCCTGCACAGCCTCTCCTGGGGCTCTGTTAACCCCTTTTCTGCCAGTGTGGGGTGGATGCCCCATCACACTGTCCCGAAGAGCTTATAGTCAAAAGGCACAGGACAGCCAAGGGGTGGGCTAAAGGATGGACTATTCTCCCCATTTTAGAGAGGGAGAACTGGGGCACACTTCTCAAATGTCAGAGTGTATCTATGGAAGCCAGGAATTGAACCCAGACCTAGTCAAGTGCCTTAGACCCAATGCCATCTACCAGTGACTGTTCCCCTCTTTTCCTGCACCCAATCATACTGCTGCTGGCATGTGAGCCTGTATCCTTACATCTGCTGCTGCCTGGAAGCAGTTTTCCCCTCTCTCTCTGTCTCTTGGACCTGTTTCTGTTCAAGTCTCTGCAGAGAACATCTCTTTTCTTCATTGTCTAGACACCTCTTTTCCTTCTTGGGGCTGTTACTTCTTTTTTAACACTGTACTGCATTTTGGGATAGATTTGGTATGAAAGACAATACACAGAATAAAGTTTTCTTTAGTGTAGCAGTTCCCGCTGGTTCACCTTTTCTAGCACCTGAAGTGATTCAAGGTGTTAAAAGAAGAGTTGGCTGTGTTATAATTCCCAGGTGCTTGTGCAAAACTATCACTTAAAGCTACCCACTCAGCCATATGTTTCTGTGGAAAAGTTCTGTGACAGCCTTGCCATGCAATAAAGGTCACTACAAGGATTTTACATTTGGCTTATCTGTGTACATTGAACTAAGCATCCCATGGTTTAAAATCTAATATTCCACCTGTCCTTTGTATTGCTCACTTTAGGAAGACAAAAGGAGATTAAAATCACCAGGAGTATCAGAGTAACATGACAAGAACTGACATTTCTAGGTTGTCGAGCATCCCTAGTAATAGATGGTTCTGCAATAATTGTCACATCCCATCTTTGTCTCCTGAAATGAAGCTTACTTTTGAATATGCTGCAGGGCTTTCCAAATTGCTGTACTTTAAAAACTGCTATCAGATTTTTTTTACCTTTGTGGGGGCACAGATGGGCTTCCATGCTCAATGTGCTGTCATGGAAACAAAGTTTTCCGTAATACAGTCAGTGATAAAACCCACAAATATGAGCTTGGTGTGTTTTGTTTCAGCTCAGAAAGTGTCAATTGCACTTTTGCGGGCATAGGCAAATTGCAAAAGGAAAATCCCATATTTTTAATTCATTGTCATTCAGATGCAAACTTTACATTGCTATTAATTTAGAACAATTACCACAGGGTTGAGAATTGGGTTCAAATCAGAAAACCACTTTGAATTAAGATAAATGGAATTAAGTCCGCTTTAATTCAGAAGGAAAGTGTCCACACAGGGGTTGAATGCAGTTTAACCAATCCAGTTTTAATTGACAGCTTTGGATTAATGTTCCTGAGTGTACCTGTATAGACAAACCATAAGTAAACATTCCAAGTCCTTAAGAGGTTTCAATGTAAATGGGTAAGACCTAGCAGGTGGATAATATGAACAAATGGGCGGGGAACTGGACAGATGTGTACAATATTTAGCCACCTAAGAAAAGCAATGTCTCTACTGCACCGCTTCTGAACTTGGAAGAAGTGTGGATCCACGTATGAATGGAATGGTTTGAGTTTATCCCTGTTGGTGAAATTCACCCCTGTGAAAAGTGCCAATGCAAGGCAAATACACCATTGAAATCCCACTTTAAAACTTATTTTGAAGGCTTAAGTGGGACTTACAGAGAGTGCGTGAAGTCTTCTGCACAGAAGTGAATGCCAGCTATGAAAGGTCAAACAAATACTAGATTTTTGAACATGTAGGAAGTTGGGATTTGAGTCCAAACTTTGAGTTTGTTTCTTCAGCTGGAATATTACATTTTACTGGTGATGCACAAAGTGTTTAAAATAATTGAAGTGCAGTTTGTAAACACTCAACAGTGGCAACAAAGAGAGGGTGCTGATCCTTTTAAAGCCTCTGAAGGGATTTGGATGTCCAACTTCGATTTGTTTTAAAAGCCTCGGGGCTTTTAAAATCTCAACTAAGACGTTTTTCAGAAATGATCTCCCATATGGAAGCAATATTGTTCTCATAATCAAGTGAAGAATAGAATGGAAAGTGTGAGGGATGCCGCTGGGCAAACTGATATGCAGATAATTTCGGAAAAGAGATTTAAAGAAAGAGTAATGAGTAGAGAGAGATGCATTATCAGTTAACTAATAAATCTGTCTCCATCTCTGTGGGCTCAGATATGTTTCAGTCTTGCAGTTTATAATTCCATCAGGACCCAGAGATGGATTTATAGCCACCTACAATCTATCCACTTGGAAAAGATTTAGGTAGGGGTGATTTTGAATGGCACAAATGGGAGATTTAATCACCCAACTCCCACTGAGAAATCAACTGCCCTTGATGCCATTGAAAATCTCCCTGTTAGATTTTCAAAGTGGCCAAGCAGAGTTCACAGAGACGTCTTGTCGTGTGTCTTTGAACACTAGGTCAGCAGCAGCAGATGTCGTGATGCTTAGATACAGGGTCCTTCTCCATACTGGAGATTTTCTGATTGTGTTTTAGGGGTCCATAACATCTCTGAAAACCTAGCAGCATGTTAAGCATTAATGGTTATATTCTGTTTCCATTACAAAAACCTGCCTCCCAGAGATTTATAACAGCTGTATTTTTAATTAGTAGGAGAATTTAGTGCTTATGAAGGTGAGAGATTAACAATAATTGGCTTGAGATAGAAATAGTGAGGAAAAACTTTTTGTAATTTCCCTTACACATACGCGCACGCACGCGCACACACACACACCTGTGTCACTCAACTTCAGTCCTGACAAGTAGCATCCGTTTTAGTGTTGGGCATCTGATGTCCATCACCCTCCCTCAGACCTGATCGCCCTCTGTTTCTATGTGGTGCCTTCATTGAATAAGATGTCAGTAGGTTGGTTTTGTGCTGGGAACACATTCCTCTTCTAACCTTTGTGATGTCAATAACATGCGAGTCCTTTGCATTCATTAAATTTTTTTTAACTTGATCCATTTTATTTTATATAAATACTGTTACGGGTATAAATGTATTTTTTACTAACCTCTGTATCATGATCAGTGGAATTGGACTTAGAGGGCTAATGTTCCCTGGAGGGAGTGTTACTGACTAGTAAGTGAAATAGGGACACAGGGAGTTAGACTGGAAGAAATGCAGCCAATGGACAGAGCAGTGCACAGGATTTAATAAAGTTTTACTTGTTCAACTTAATCTGCATTTAGCTTCACACTTTGTGAATGAAACAACCTCGAAATGGCTTGGAAACGGCTAAAACTTTTTTTTAAAAAAATCAGAATGTGGCAGATACCTGGCAGGGAAAAATTCAGCTTCGCAAGTCTGGCAAAGTTAGAAACAACTGAAAACAGGGTCTTACAATAGGAAGTGTCAGGCAACCTTAATAAAGGACAATACTACGAGCCCCGCTTATAGTATAAACCCATCATTAAGATGTGGATATACTTTAAAATGAGTCACAGCATTATTATATTGCTGCTATCTTCCTCCTTCTTCCTCTACCCCCTCCATACTGTCTGTTCACTTCCCTATTTGCATCACGCCCTGACTTAGATGGTAAACTGTTTTAAGCAGGGATTGTGTCATTCTGTGTCTTCTATCAATAGTCTTGATAGAATTCATTTTTTATAATTCTGATGGATAATATCAATGTTTATTTTTAAGCCTTTTTTTCCTGTTTTTATCTATTTAAATTTTCACAGTTGAGGAAATTATGGGGAGTTGGACAATAATTATTTAATGACAGGATAGATACTGAGATTTAGACAGTTAAAGCTTTATAATCATTAAAACACAAATTGTCAACACCACATGTCAAAATATACAAAGTAAATATTCTTAAATCAAACTCTAAGGAGATCGCAAGCAGCATTTTTCTTTGCTTCTTTGTAAATGTTGATGATTATTGATGGAATCATTTTTTCATGTATGGTGAAATTGATGCTTACCTACATTTATCAATAAAAGTCCAATCCTAGGAAGCACCAAGCACAGATATGGAAGCCCTTAAAGAATGCAACATGGTGGAAGGATTGGCTACATGTCCAAGTGCTCTTGAACATTGGGCTTGCTAAGAGTCACCTGGAGATTCACTTGCTCACTCTGGGGAGTGCTTCACTCCACAAATGGTCCCACTGTATTCATTGGGGCTACTTCAGGAATAAATTACTACTTAGCGTGAGGAATGGTTTCACAATCTGGTCCTGAGTGTGCAGCACAGATGACAATCTCAAATCAGTTTGGAGACTCAGTGCTTTGTGCAGCATACATGTTGTTGAAGGCACTTAAAAATACTGCTCATGTTCTAGGGAAGACACAAAGCCATCAGCAAAATAAGGCTGTCTCATTCAGGAGTTTTTGTCCCTCTTTACAAAATGCTGTTGGTGGCATTTGACTGCTGGGTAGGCGACTGGAATCCACCCTTTCATATAAACATGCACAGGATGTGCAATTTCAAATTTCTTCTTTTTCTTTCCAGCTGGGCATCTTCTGATGTCCCAAATGTGTCTTCTGTTGTGATGTGATAGGCTTGGTAAAATGTTTCCCACTTGTTCAGAGACCAAAGAATGTTGATTTTGCCCATGCTTAAGCTGCCCACTGGCAGCCACCCAAATCTTAGCACCACTTCTGTCTGAGTGCTGTACTACTGCATTTCCAGTCATATGCTTCACATTTGTTCTCTGCTCTGTCCAAACTCCCCTGTCTCTTCCTTTTAGTGAGACGCTATCTGAATTCTCTCAGTGTGCACTGCCAGGGTTCATTGGCAAAGGATCATTATGCTCCAGGCCACAGATTTCAAGTGGCCGGCCAACACCTCTGTATGAATAACAAGACCAGAAAAATCTTAAAATGACTTCATTTCCTCCATAGTGTATTGTCTTATTGTTTAGTGACTTTTTCCACCTCTGCAGAGAATGCTTCTCCTCTTTTTGATATGGGGAGCAAAGACTGAACTGTGGTGTTATGCAGAAAAATAATGCTGGCAAGTTGGCATTTTGGCATATTATTCCTTCTTGTGATTCCAAGTTATACCTTCCTAGCTTATATAGATCTGAAGATGGATTTTCCCTGTTGCTAATGTCACAAGCAAAAAGAAATGAGGGAGGGAAGACACCAGAAACCCTCCTCTTGTTCGATTAAAATATTTTGATTTTGAAATGATTTTTGGTTTTATTTAGGGTGTTTCTTCCCCCTCCCTTTTCTGTCCCCCTCCCACCTTGGGAAAAGGGGGATGGAAGGAAGGAAGGAGGTAGAAATTTTAAAAAGAATGACAATCAAAAATGTGTAATCTTGATTCAAATCAATTGAAAATAATACAAATTGCAAATATGAAAACACAAATATGACTTTTTTATATGTAAAATGTCATCATTTGAGAAGTCATTGAAAAAACATTGACAAAATTTTCACCAGCTCTAATCTGGAGCAAATTGCACCTGTTGTACAGTCACTTTTTCTGACCATCACCACTATCATTGTATCTGAATGCTTTCCGGCAAGGCTGGAGTAGGCTTCATGGAGTCTTCACCTCTTCTCTTCCCATAGCTATGGTAAGCTCCTCTTGGCATGTTTCTGATCTCAGTTGTATCCTAGAAAAAACAAATGTTTTGTGGGTGTGAGTTAAATTTTCCAAACTAGTTTGCCTGATGCTGCTCTCAGGTCTCTCTATTATTGTTATCATTTTCTGTCAGTGCCTTGTAGGGCCCAGTATACCATGAAAAATGGGTGTCACTGGCTGGAGAGGAGGCAAACTTTGGGCAGTAAGGGATGATCTAAATATTCCAACTCGAGCAAAGCTGTAGGGAGCCCCTTTGTAGACGGTAAAGCTTCCCTCCCTGCTTCCTGGTAAAAACCCCAGTGGGAAGGAGTGTCAGCTAGGTGTGTGGCTGACGCATGTTAATAGTCTGTTTATGCATTCCAATAGCTTTTGAAGAAAACGATCGATCACATTAGGGTCCTCCTTTCCAGCTCTATGTTTGACTTCAAAGCAATGACGCTTTCCTAGTGTGTCAAGTGTTCTCCAATGGTGCCACTGAAAGTTGGTGCTTTAAGCTGGTGAAAGTTCCTCCTCTACCTTGGTGGGTCCTGCACTTATTGGCAGATTTGTTCACCTCAGTGATCTTCCCCACAGTTTGGATCAAATCCTCCTGTGTCTGATCAGGAGTTGGGAGGTTTGGGGGGAACCCAGGCCCGCCCTCTACTCCGGGTTCCAGCCCAGGGCCCTGTGGATCGCAGCTGTCTAAAGTGTCTTCTGTAACAGCTGCATGACATCTACAGCTCCCTGGGCTACTTCCCCATGGCCTCCTCCAAACATCATCTTCATCCTCACCACAGGACCTTCCTCCTGGTATCTGATAATGCTTGTACTCTTTAGTCTTCCAGCAGCACACCCTCTCACACTCAGCTCCTTGTGCCTCTTGCTCCCAGCTCCTCACATAAACTTCCTCTCCTCTGGCTCCTCCCCGCCTGACTGGAGTGAGCTCCTTTTTAAACCCATGTGCCCTGATTAGCCTGCCTTGATTGGCTGCAGGTGAAAATGAAGATGGAGCACAGCAGGTGCTCGCTGAAGGAGAGAGGGCAAGGAAAAAGAAGCGAGCGGCTAGTCCTGCAGAAGGAGGGGAGGAGTCAATGGAGGCGACACCAAGTATGAGCCCTAGGAGGATTGCGAGGGCGAATACGAATCGAGAGGACTTGCGGCCAGCGCCAGCTGGTGCGGGGATAGACGGAGAATCACACTGGTCGCCAGGAAAAGGCAAGTCTACGTGATTGGAGCTCTTTACTTGAGAAGAATAGGCCAGGCCTGTAACTATACCTGCATCGGCGGAGAACAGAAGGGTGTGCTGTCTACGGGGGCTAAGTACATGATGTGGACCTGAGGGTGAAAAGGATCCTAGCGGGAGCGGGAAAAGAACCCGTTGATTGTCCTGTCATGTCGGGAACGAATGATACGGCTAGTCACTCGCTTGATGATCAAAGGGAGGACTATGTCAGACTGGGGAAGACGCTCAAGGAAATCAAGGCTCAGGTGATCTTCAGTGGGATTCTGCCGGTTCTAGAGCGTGGCGCGAAGAGGAGCGACAAGGATTATGATTGATTAACAGATGGCTCAGCAGCTTAAGTGCTGGATGTACCCTTTGGGTAAGCGTTTATGGACAGACGACCTGTCGCTCCGGAGGACTCATCTAAGTAGGAGGGAAATTTAGGACTGGCAGGATGTGAGCGCGCCGACCTCATTAAGAGAGCGTTTAAACTATGGAATGAGGAGATGGTTGGGAGATGTTCAGGAGATCTCCACGCCGGAATTTACCTGGAGAGGGAAGTAAACTGAAGTGAGAGGGCGATACCTTGTGGACCGAAGAATTGCCCGAGGAGGATAAGCGGAGTTGAAACTAGACTAAGGGGTAACGTTGAGAAGGCGTGCACGATGGGAAATGATGTCACTGACGCCCAAACGCCAAAATAAAATGTCTGTACACTTAATGCCGAGGACCGTAGGGGAACAAGATGGGAGGAACTGGAGCTACTGGTGCAGGAAGTGAACTGGAATTATAGGGGATAACCAGAAACCTGGTGGAATAGTACTTCACGACTGAGATACGGGTATTGAGGCTATGTTGCTGTTTAGAAAAGACAGGAAGAAAGGCAAAGTGGTAGTAAGCCGGGGTACACATGATAGTTGAACTTAATGAATAAGAAGTGCATGGAATGGATAAGACGGAGTCTTGTCGGGGTAAAAATCACACCTGGGCTAAAAAAGCTACTAGAGCTTCCCCTGAAAGTGCTTGGTGGTGTGCACAACCGCCGGGATCTGATTTGGATATGGAATAGATACGGCTCTTTAATGTCTTTAATGAAGTAACACAACAAAGGGGAAATGTGTGATTTATGAGATACCTTCAAGCCCCAATACAGAGCATGGAGGACGAGCGCTTGCAAGAATAAGGAGGGGTTCAGATTTTTCTGGATGTTGATAGGGATGGATTGCTTCGATTCAAGTAGTTGAGAGTAGACCTACGAGAGGGGATGCCCATTTGTAGATTTGGTTTTGGTGAGCCGTGAGGACCTCGTAGAAGAAATGGGGGTAGGTGTGGGACAACCTTGTGGGTTCGAGGTGATCATGATCTTGAGTTATCTCAATTCAAATTAGATGGTATGGAAAACAACAGTAGATCGTTGCGGATTAAGGTTGTCGATCCTTCTCGAGGAGGCTAATTTAAAGGTTCAGGAAATTAGATTAGGATGGATTTGACGGAGGTTAACTTTGGATTGAGAATGCAGAGGAGCCTGTTTAATTCTACTTTAAGTCGCAGCTGCGGGAAACTGTACCGGAAGCCTGCATCCATAGAAAGGTGCGAAAAAAACCCATCGGGCAGGAGTTGTAGGCCGAGCTGGCGATGATACATAGCAACCTCAGTGGAGGGATTAGGAAAAAAGCCGGAAAGCTTACAGGGTAGTGGAGAAAGGTCTGCGGTTCTATTAGCTAATGAGGAGGCTAACCTAGTGAGGTCTCAGAACGTGTGAGGATAAAGTGAGGATAGGCTTTTAAAAGCCGCGTAGAATCTTTGGACCTTGCAAAGGGAATCAAAACCATAGTAAAAGTTCTACGCCACATTTAAATAGAAGAGAGAAAACAAAGAAAGGAGAAGTGGAGAGCCGCTATTTTACACTGAGGATGGAACGGAGGTTAAGGATTAAACCTAGGCATTGGCCAATAATTCTAAATCAAGTTACTTGCCTCGGTCGTTAAAAGGACTAGGTAGGAGCTTGTGGGTCATGTGATGGAGGGTAGTGAATAAAACGGGATCAGAGGATATGGAGGTGGCATATTACCGGCATTCTGAGGTTGTAGAGGCCCAAACTTGAACAGCTGAATGCGGGACAATCTCCGGGCAATCTCCATGCCGAGGATATTAAAGGAACTGCGCATGAAAATTGCGAGCCCAGTTAGCGAAATGTTTAAAGCAATCTGGTAAACTCAGGGGTTGTCCGTACGTACTGGAGAATTGCTACGTAGTTCCTATTTTTAGAAAAGGGAATAAAAGTGATCGGGTATTATAGGCCTGTTAGCTTGACGTCTGTAGTGTGTAAGGTCTTGGAAAAATTTTAAGGAGAAAGTATTAAGGACATTGAGGTCAATGGTACTTGGCGACAAATGCAACATGGATTTACTAAAGGTTAGATCGTGCCAAACAGACCTTGATCTCCTTTTCTGTGAGACATGGGTTCGTTTTCGGTTATTTTATACTTAGTACAAACGGAAATTGCGGGTAGATCTAATTTTACCTCGATTTCGTTGAGTAAGGCTGTGGACACTGGTGTTCCGCAGGGGAACGATGGAAATTGCGAAAGATTTGGGAGGGATGAATATGATGAAAGTTTTGTAAGGTGGATAACGAACTTGTTAAAGGGGAGACTCCAGCGGGTGGTCGTACGTAGAGTGTGAATGGTCAGGCTGGAAGGAGGTCTAGTGGAGTCCCTCAAGGGATCGTTTGGGAACACGATACTTATTTAACCTTTTTGTTACTGACCTTGGCACCAAAGAGCTGGGAATTGCTAAATATTCGTGATGCACACGAAGTGCGGGTGGATTGCTAACCACGGAGAAGTTCCGGGGTGAGTACTATTCAGGAAGATCTGCGACCACCTTGTTAACTGGTAAAGTAATAGAAATAGGATGAAGATAATAGTGAGAGCGAATTGCGAAGGTCATTGCACTTAGGTATTATAGAGATTTTTTATATATACGTGGGACTCATCAGTGTGAAGCGACTGGGAGGGGAGAAGGGACTTAGTATTTGTGCGGTATGTTGATTGAGCAGGATGAATGAGGCCGCCAATGCTGTATGGCTAAGTTAAAAAGCAAATGCGGTTGTAGTGAGGTGTGCCATCAGCGAGTATTTCCAGCAAGGAGAAGGAGGTGTTTAGTGCCGTTTATTATACGGCTGGGAACCTGGTTTCGTGTGCAGGTTCTGGTGTCCCATGTTAAGAAGGATGAATTCAACTGGAACAGTCATGAGACGGCTACTAGGATGATCTGAGGAATTGGAAAATTCTGCCTATGAAAGGAGACTCAAAAGCTGGCTTGTTTAGCCTGCCAAAAGAAGGCTCCGGTGGGATATGCTTGCTCTATATAAATATATCAGGGGGTGATTAACGTTAGGAGGGAGAGCGATAGTTTAAGTTTAGTACTAATGTAGGCGCACTGGAGGACGAATGGACAAACTGGATAGGTAGTGAAGTTTAGACTTGAAATAGACGAAGGTTCATAACCCATTAGGGGAGGGAGTTCTGAACAGGCCTTCCGAGGGGAAGCGATGCAAAAGACTTATCTGGCTTTAAGATTAAGCCTTGATAAGCTATTATGGGGATGTTATGATGGATAGTTAAGTGTCAAGCTCTGATCGGTATTATCGGCAGATAAGTCTGCTCATGCGAGGCTCTCTGAGGGGGATGGGATCGGGAACTGTGAGTATCACTGCAGAGTAATTCTGTCTCTGGGTGCTGGCTGGCGCGTGTCGTTGAGTCTCTTGGTCCCACGGGATGTCAGCGGTTTAAGCTGATCGCCACATTGCGGCGGGAAGGATATTCCTCCAGGGCGGATTGGCAGAGGCCCTGGGGAATGTGCGTCTCCTCTGCAGCGTGGGGATGCGGTACGGCTGCTGCGTGTCTCTGCCGCTTAGGCTTCAAATCACCAATATTTGAGGATTTCAATAACTCAGTCATGGGTTGAGGGTATAATGTGTTATGGGTTAGGGTTTTGTGGCCTGCCTTGTTGCAGGAGGTCAGACTAGAGTCAATCCCTTACTGACCTATGCCAGTCTATAAGTCTATAGGTCTAATCAGCTGTCTGCCTTAATTGCGTGTCTAGCAGGCTTCCTGATTTACTCTAAGTGTGTGTCCCTGCTCTGTCACGCAGGAACAGACGACCTGTGCTTTTCCTGTTGGCAGAGCAGATCTCCCTTGACCGCTCTGCTGTAGAGGAAGCGAGGAGAGGGCGTGTGCTGCTGGGCCCTTGGGCCTCACTCTGCTGCTCCCCCTGCTGGCTAGGCACCAGCACCCACCCTCTTCTTGCTACTGCTTGCTGAGACATAGACATAGTAGATTCCCCTTCCCCTCTCTGTTACTGCTCTGTTACTCCACCTACAGCCCTTGGCGGGCGCGGGGGGGCTGCGGCTGCTGGCCTGCTTCCAAGAGAGGGGGAGTGAGGGACCCCAGCTCTTTTGCTGAGGACACCATCTGAGGCGGTTGGGGTGCGTCCCCTCCTGCTGCGACACCATACACACCACTGAGCTTGCTGGCGCCCTGTGGCCTGTTGCTACGGAGCTGTTCTCTGGAGGAGCGAGGAGAAGGGTAAGAGGACACCTGCTGCTGGAAGGACCGCTTGTAAGAACTGTGGAGGGGGGCAATTCCTGATGAGTATTTTTCGAATTGTGCTCTTGTGGTGGGGGTTTGACTGTGTCTGTTGGGACACCGGGCGATGTGGCAGTGGAGCCTGCCCTGTTGCTGTCTTTGCCCCCACCCATCATGTTGCCCCTCCCATCCCTGCTGGCTGTTTCCTTCTGCCTTGGACTCCTGCCTCTGGGGATGAGCTGCTCGCCTGGTCGACCCTACGGGCCACTCGTCCATCATTTGGCGCCTGCAAGCAGCAGCCAGCCTCGGCTTGACTTTTTGGCACAGTGCCTGTGGAGCGCCACCGCCTCCTTCCCCCTTGGACTAGTACCGCCTCTCCTTTGTCACACTTCGTTGTCCGCCCACCTATTCCTCTGCGGGCCCATATAGTCCTGCCCCAGCTCTGCAGGACCGCCGTTGTCCCTCCACCCCATTCCCCAGCTGCCTTCGCCCCACCTTGGTGATCCCCCAGCCTTGATTGCGCCCTTCCCTCAGGTGGAGGGTGCGCCCTCCCCCTCCCCTGTCCGCCTCCCCCATCTTCTCTCTTTTT
>NC_133770.1:157032906-157089976 GCF_003597395.2 Chelonoidis abingdonii
TTAGCATATATATACCTGCCCCTGGAAATTTCCACTACCTGCGTCTGACGAAGTGGGTATTCACCCACGAAAGCTCACGCTCCAAAACATCTGTTAGTCTATAAGGTGCCACAGGATTCTCTGCTAACTTCTAGTCGTAACTATAATACCTATACAGAACCTGAATGAATGATTGTGTGAATGAATGTATGTGTGTATAAGGAAGAAGTAGTAACAAGAATAAGTGGTCAAACAACGTTGATTATTTTTATCCTTCGCTGCCTTATATTTACAATAAATGTGGCATCTTTGCCTTATCCCTCTTAATAAGATCCAGCTGGTTTTTATTATATTGGTATAACACAGACAGTGGGGAACCTGAACTTCTTGTTATGCACAGGCAGTTAGAACTGGACACACAATAAACAGATCCCTTGCAAACTCCTTAAGCAATGAGTGATTACTGAACAACACACTTACAGAAAAGTTATTCTCTAATAAATTGTGTAGAGCTTCTCCATCGGGGTGGGAATGAGGCTCATACTTTTAGAAGCACCTGGACTCTGCATCCTCTCTAGAGCCTCTTTCTTCAGGACCCTGACAACATGGGTCAAATCTCAGCTGATTGGTGTGCTTTCTTTGGCTTCAGCAGACCTGTGCTAAGTTAGGCTAGCAGAGGACTTGACCCTCTCAGCCCTCGTGAGCTGAGCTTCCAGTGACTTTTTCCACATGCTCCCAAATGTCTGTATACTAGTCCCAATCTCTCCATAAACTCCTCTTGCAGTTGGGGGGTTCCCGTGGAGGGTAAGTCCCTCTCAGGATCCTATAGATATTAGGGGGAGGGGATAGGAAGGTTAACAATACGGTCCTCTCTGCAAGGTTAGGCTCTTTCTCCTGTCCTGTGCCCTTCCCACCTGCAAATCTTGTAACACGAAAACTAGTAATGCAGCCCTGATCCAGCAAAGCACATATGCATGTGTTTAGCATTAAACACCAGAACAGTCCCATTAGAGTTTATGGGATGACTTTCCCATTTAAATTTAAATATGCATAAGCACTTTGCTCGATGGGTCCATCGATGTCCATATCATCACATACACGATTATTTCAGCTGGCATAAAAAAATGTTTAATGCTCTTTTTAGTACTTTTCTCCTGTAGCTTGCAAAGTGCTTTTCAAAGAAGGTCAGTATCATCACCCCCATTCTGTAAGTGGGGGAACTGGAGTGCAGAGGTGAATTGACTTGCTCAAAGTCACTCAGCAGGACAGTGACAGAGTAAGGGAAAAAAACAACAACTCGTATCTCCAGAATGCCAGACTAGAACCCTATCCACTGGGCCACAGATAGAACCCTATCCACAGTGCCTGCAACTACCATGAAAGAGCGTGGCATTGTTTCTTTCCAAAAAAAATTAGATGATTAAAAAGACCTAGGAGATAGTTTTGGATCAAAACTTAAAACTCCGCTACACTCAAGCTCTTTTAATTGGGGTTTCTATACCAATAATTACTGTGAATAGCTGTCAGTTCAAAATAATTGTAATGGGAACTAAAAGAAAACCTATATCAAAATGAGTTTGCCCTCTAAGACAGGATGAATATATTTTGGAATAAATTGGTTGCCAGATCCTCTGTTTGTGTTTATTAGCTTAGCTCCATTGATTTCAGGGGACCTTTAGGTATTACTGTAATAATAATAATTAATAATACTAAATAAGCCAAATGACACTAACTGAAGATTTGACCACAATTATTTAGGTCCTCTGCATCTGCAACTCTCATTGGAGACAATGCTGATGATGGGTGCTTAGCCCCTTTCAGGATTTACCAATAATAAAGTGTGAAATAAACCTCATATATAGAGGCCTAAGCACCACTCAGAATCCCCTTAAGTTCTGTTGTTAATAGAACTTAATTGGTGCATAAGACTAGGGTTGGCCCTGTGCGCAGGGGTGAATTGCACTCAGAGAGAACAAGAATGATAAAAGCTGAAAATGAAAATATTCTCCCAGGTAGCAAACCTCAGTTAAAAAGAAGGAAAGAAAAGCGAGAGGGAGGAGGGGGGGAGCCCATTCCACATACGTTATTGGCCAGGAGATATTTAGCACTTTATCATTTCCAATCTCTTTCTCTCTGAGGATCAAAGTCTGATCCCTTGTTATCTATTTATAGGTGTTTTAAACATCTGTTTCCTCACTTGATTCAATTTACCAGATCTGATGGATTGTTAATTGAAATGCACATCTAGGGCATTCTGAATCATAATGGTCTCCAAGTGCTATCTAATGATGACAGAAATGGATAAAGGCTTGTCCAAAGGGAGGGTGAGATTATGAATAAAGATTCATTTCAGTGGAACATGCTTTTATTTTTAAATAGTGAATGTTGTCATAGTCATTTTTAAACAAACTTGCAACTACTAATCTCCCTTCATATCTGGTTGGCAGAGCAGGGTTTTCTAAGTGACATTTTATATTTTTTTAACCAGTCAAACCTCTGGGAATGAGCTGAGGGTGGTAATTAACATTGCATGAATCTGTTTTCCCAGAAGAAGTACAGACATGGCAATTAGGATAACACTTTGGGAGATTAACTTATTTTTTTAATTTACAGGAAAATGCCAACTGTTTTAATTTCTGTATCTGTGGGGCAATATCTTATTTCAGAGATTTTTTTTAAATAATTGCATCATAATGGAAGTGTGATATTGGTCTTGAAAGTTGACTCTAAATGGAGTTTAAGTGTTTCATGAAAACTAGAGGAATCAAACACATTCTTGTAGCCTACAAACTTAGTGTGTGTAATAAGAGTGACTCTGTAGCCTAGTGATTAGAGTAGTTTTGTAGAGCTAGTCTCCCTTCTCCAATGACTTTTTGAACTCTGGAGGTTCCTTCCAGCACTATATTTCTGACTTTCTAATGTACTTGCCCTTGGATGACTTATGTGAAGTTATTGAACGTGGACTTTTTAGATCCAAAAGTATAGACCCTCTACTGCATGAGCAGCAGTGTAGAGCTGTATGACTAATTGGTTTCTCTGTTTGCTGGGAATGCTGAAAAACTGAAGAAAAAATGGTTTGTTAGGTCTAATTGAAAACAATTTCTAAAAAAATTGTAGCAAATTAAATTATTTCAATTTTTTTTTTAGATTCTGAAAATTTTGAAATTTCCTTTCTTCTTTTAATTAAAAACAAAATTTGTTTTAAATAGAAAAAACAGAAAATGTCAAAGTGTTTTTCTGGATTTTTTCACTGAAACAATTTAACAACATCGACACAAATAAGCAAAATGTTACTGTGTCACTGAATCTGCATTTTTCTTTGCCTCCAAAAGTCTTTTTTTGGCAATCTTCACCCAGCTCTCCTACAGAGTCTATGTCCCATTGAAGGCTGTAGCAGACTTAAAAACCTGTATATTGTGGACTAGGTAGCCACTAGAGGGGATCGAGAACTATACTGTGTATGAATGGGTTACATATGTAATGGCTGTATTGAGCTCTTGTTCCTGTTCTGATAGATGTCAATTAGTGTCTTTCCATTGATTCCAATGGGAGTTAGATCAAGATCATAGATGATAGAGATGTAGTCTGTGCCTCATGTCTGGCTTTAAGCATGGTTGTGGCCTTGAAAAAACTTGCCATTTATGCACACCTTAGTATTTGAGCCTGAAAAGGGAGACATTCCAGAGACTTCATGAAGTTCACTAGCAATAGGTATTATTATTGATTTCGTGGAAAGATCTCAGATACAATGGCAACAGATGGCAGTATAAAACCTCAAGATAGATAAATCTGCAGATACGCAGCATTTGGAATATTCCATTTTAATTCCCTATTAGAGCTGGTTGAAAAAAATTGAAGTAAATGGGAGTTAGGTGCCTAAACTTTTGAAAGCATGCTAAACTTACCTGCACCTTAGTCCTTCGGCACCAACAATCAGTAAAATGGTGATAGTAGTCACTTCTTACTTTTCACAGTTGTTGTGAAGTTCTCAGGTACTATGGTAACTAGGGACATAAAAGTATCTTAGATAGACATAAGGGAAGGGGACAGAGTACATGAGTCCAAGGAAAGCCATGTTTCGTCTCGGTAAATCATGCCTTTCTGGAGAATAGAGAAGCCTAGAGAGACAAGGAGGAAATCAGCACCTTGGAGAGAGCCATTTAGAGACTGTAGAAAGGACTGATGATGGATGCTGAAATCCCAACAGACACTGAACAGCTATAAGTGATCTAATCAATTTTTATGACATAGTGGTGATTTAGACTGCACGTTTTTGTTGTTGTTTCCATTTTTTCAGACATTGATCAGGTGCAATTTGTTGCAGCTTTGTGGCAATGTTTGAAACAAGCTGATAAAGAAGCAGAAAATTAACCTTCCTTGAGTACTAATTCCACAGATTATTTGATTAGGCCAAGTGTTTTAGTGCAAATAAAATTTCTCTACTTCCCAGGTCTTGGTTTCTTTTTCCCCTTATCTTGTTCATATGTCTGAAATAGCAGTTAGACTGAAAGAAAATTACTATTCTTCCCTCCCCCTCTGAGATTATCCCATACTCTGTACTACAAGCTATCATGGGGTTCCTTCCTCTTCTATAAGTCTGTCTAGGTGCATCTTGGCTATATTCATTTTTTTAAGGTCTGAAGTGACCCTTGCATTGTTTAGTCTGAATCACCTGTTTATTGCATCTGACATAGAGGAGGGCAAATGCAACTTCAAAAAAATCTAAATATATATGCGGAGCGATGACTCATGCAAGGGAAACGGGTCCTGAAGGAGCTGATTTGGGAGAAGGCTAAGGGTATGAGTTTGATGTTTTACTCATGTTGCTTATTGAGGTTCAGATGCAAGAACTGAGAGTCCCACTCATTTCATATACTGGGGCCCTCGGATGCAGGAAATAAGGGTTAAATCCTTGGCTTTGCCACAGATTAGTTGTTTGGCCTTGGTAAATGCTCTAACCTCCCTGGCTCAGCTGTGTCCCTTATCTAAAATATTGAGATATCAATGCAGTCTTTCCCTCACCTTATGCTTGTGTGGTCTAGTTAGATGGCAAGTTCTTCAGGGCAGGGACTGTCTCTTACTCTGTGTATGTATAGTGCCTAGCAGAATGGGGTGTGTTCACAGCTGGAATACCATGTAGATGAGGCCTGCCTTGACATGAGTAATTAACACACAGAGGGAGGTGTCATTTCTTGGAAGATAGAATTAGGGAAATAAACAGATAATTAGGCTGAAAACAGAACTTTTGTGCTCAATAAGATAGATAAATAGGTCAGTAGGCTAAAAGGAGCTCTGATGTATCCAGCATCCATCTCCCCTGCATTTGGTCAACTCAGGCAAGCATTGCTGTATGCCAAATAAAGATACCTGTGTGATGAAGGCTGGACTTGAACTGAATTATTGTGAGGCCGAGTGGGAAAAGGTCCCAGAGGGAATACTGACATGCAGATGAGAAATGGTAGTACATAAAGATGGCAGGGCAGGATACTAAAAGAGAAAAAAATCATACCTTCTATAAAGCAAAGTCCCTAGAAGTTGTGTCAGAGGGAGCAAGTGCACATGGATCAAGAGAATAGAAAGCATAAATCACCTACCACAATGGGGAGCCTGGTTCGTGATGGAGGTTCTAGGTAGCAATAGCTAGAAAACAGGAATTCTGATTTGCAGAATTTTTGACGTTATGATACTTGGTCTCATTCCAATGCAGAATGAAATCAAGATTTTTTCAGAGAGAGAGAGGCTGGGGAAGTGGGGGGGACACGCAATACAGACATTATTTTGGGGGTGTCTTACTCTCTGGGTTTGATCCAAAATTCCATCCTGGATCAGTGAAACCTTCCCAAGAAATCGGTATTTTCAGATGAAACATTCCTGAGTAGTAGCTCTATTTCAAGGTGCTACTGAAATACAAATAAATGAATAATTAGAAGAGCAGGGTTGTTTAAAGCTTGATCCAACCTTGTTGACTTTGATGGGAATCAGATGGGCTACATAGCTTTAGTGTACTGGCTGCATTCTAACTGGGGGATATACTCTGCCTACGTGAATTCTACCTGCAGTTCTAATTGAATATACTCCTCTTCATTTTCTGTCCTGAAAATAATAATAATAATCCTTAGCTCTCATAGAGCCTTTATATGTTTACATGCAGGTGTGAGTTTTGCAGTGTCTATTATTACAGTGGATTGTTCTTCCATTTGCGGATTGAAAATGGGCAACTCAGCACAACAGTATTATGTAATAAAAATGAACATCTAATTTAAGGTCATACAAAAGTTAGCTATATTTCAGCAAACCTTAGTCTTACAATCACTTTTTCCCCACATTGTTTTTTTAAGGTAATTACATTTAACAGCATTGGATCACTAAGTAAAAAGCATTGTTATGGTTTTGCATGCTGTAGCTCCTCCAGTTAAACTTTCTAGCAGTGGGTTAGATCTCTAGCTTGTGAGAATCAACAGAGCACCATTCTCTTTATCACAGGTACATATATGGCCCCAATTATTGTAATACATGAGAACCTCACAATCTTTATTGTATCTATTCTCACAACACCCCTGTGATATAGGGAAGTACTATTATCACCAATTTACACATGGGAATCACAGGCACAAGGACTAAATGATTTTCCAAGGTCATACAGGAATTCTAGGGCAGAGGAAGGAATTAAATTCGGGTCTTCTGAGTTCCAGTGTACCGTCCTTCCTCTCTGAGCGAATGGAGCTCAATGGACAATAGGGACACATGATGGATTATTACCCCCATTTTACAGGAAGGGAGTTGGGTCATAGAGGGAAGAAAGGTCTTGCCCAAGGTCACACGGAGAGTCTGTGGCAGAGATGGGAATTGAACTCAACTTTCAGTCTAGCGCCTTAACCACAAGACGCTCCTTCCTGTCTTTGAGTTAATGGAGCGGTTACACCAGCTGAGCGTCTGGCCTGATATTGAAGTTTATAGGAGATGAGCTTGATTCTCGTCTCACTTACCCTGGTAAAAATTAGATTAATAGATTACATGGCCAGAAGGGACCGTTGTGATCATCTAGTCTGATGTCCTGCATAACACAAGCCAAAGAGCTGCACCCAGTAACTCCACTGAAGTCCATGGAGTTACACCACTATAAAGCAAATGTGAATTAGGAAGATCAGTATACAGTCAGAGCAGAAGAGTCCAAAGTGTCTCTCTCTCAGATATAATAGTGATATGCCCTTATATAGGTGGATTACGGCGGTGGTGAAATCAAGGCACAAAGAATTGAAATGACTTTTCCAATGTCACACAGTGAGTCGGTGGCAGAAATTGGTGTCCTGACTCTCACTCCTTTTCCTCTTAAGAAATTCAGGAACCATTAGGAAAGTTTTCTCTCTTTGGGCTCGATTAGTTCTCACTGATCCTGGTATAAATCAAAAGCAATTCAGTTGAAGTTAATGCAGTTAGTATTGTAGAACCAGTGAGAGGGCATGCTCAGTGGTGATTAGAGGTGCATATATACCCCCAATTAATGTGCCATTCCTTTTGTGTAGCTGTTCTGAATGCATTTTAACTTTCTATTACTTATCTCCTTTTTTGCAAGGACTAACTGCTGTAATTTTCTATCACTTATGAGTTTGCGTCTAGACTCTTACCAAATATTATCTCATGCACGGATAAAAAGAATCGGCAAGAATTGCATCTTTCAGAAAGGAAATGTAAGTGAATGTGATTATTATGCCAGAAGCAGGAAGAAGAAAAATCTGAGGAAATGTAATATGTTGACTAAGAAATAATGGAATGTACTAAAGGCTAGAACATGGAATTCCGGCAAGGTCTAAGCAAAGGACGACGTATAGCTTCTCTGCTATGTCCCATGTGCAGATTGGGGATCAAAATGTGACTCAGATTGCAATATCTGTAAAGCACCTAACACAATTGGGTGACATGTTCCATAAGTGGGTCTCCTAGGAACTACTGCAATACAAATATGTCTCAGTGTAGGCAGACAAGGTGGGTGAGGTCATGTCATTTATTGGGCCAGCATCCGTTGGTGAAAGAGAGATGCTTTTGAGCATACTCTGAGCTCTTCTTCAGGTCTAGGAAAGTTACTCCGTGTGTCATGTATCTACCAACCACCTCAGTGTGATCAGTGCTCAGTCTGATTCTTCCTTTGGTGAAAGGCATTAGTAGATGCAAACGGCAATGAAATTGGCTTGGCAAAGGTCCCATCATACTCTGGCAGCTGCAGGTTGCCCATATAATGGTAACGTTTGTGCAGATACTGTTAAAAAGGCAGATTGACTCATCAATTAATGATTGAGCCTGATGCTTTGTTGTATATCTCCCATATCTAGAAATTGTAAGGTTTGAGATTCGCTTTCCACAGGTGCTGTGTTTATCTCTGAAGGTCCCAGTTCATCAAAAATACATAGCCCTTCGTTTCAACTGGTTTATCTCATACTTCAAAATCTGTGCCTTCTCTATTCACAATTCATGAATCCTTCCTCCTAGTAGCCTAAACAAAAAACCTTAATTACCAGATGCTATGCTAAGACAAATAGGGGTGGGTGAAATAATCCTGTTAGCTCAGGTTACGTGTAACTACTGATACCTTGATATGTTTGCAAAAGATTTTACCTCAGGAGGTGAACATCCAAGTCCAAAGGGAAGGGATTTGGGGATTAAGGCATTGGATGGGAACTGGGGAGATCAAGCTCTGTGATGGGAGTCCTCGAGGAAAGATGTTTGTGGTGGGGCTATACTACTCCTTTAAGGAGTAGCTTGCAGCCAAAACAGCCTGGGTGCAAAAAAGGAGCAGCCTGCCCTGCTCAGTGGTAGGGATGGATATATATATAATATGCAGGAAAAGGGAGCTGGGTGAGAGAGACAAGGGATCCATCCCATCCACGCTGTTATGGGTTGCAGTCCCGTTCAGGCTTCAGGATGCTTGCCTGATCTGGGCCCTAGTGACTTTGCTTTCTGACTGTAAGTTTGGTTACTCCAATTCAGGTCTCTGGGGTAAGAGCCTTATGAATTTGGCTTGAACTGTTTCTTTCTTGACTTGATCTCTCAGGAAAAAGGAGGAAACCAGCCTGCTTCCCTCCTAGAATAGTAAGAGAACTGCAAACTCTGCTGGCTGGGGTTGGTTTGGAGTGTGTCCTGAAGGGGCTATGGTTGTGGTTTAATTTGGTTTTGGCCTCTCTCTTCTTGGATCCTCTACAGTATTCTCTTGGCTTCAGTTACCTACCTGTAAAATGGGGGTGATAATGCTTCCCTACTATGAGTGTTACGTGCCTGAGTGCTCTGCAAGGACGAGGCCCACACACACAGTGAGTTATTTGGCTTTAATGAAGGTAAAGTGACACATCCGCAACGGGGACCCTGGGCGTTGCTGTCACTTAGGCGGGGAACCCAGCACCGAAGCTCAGCTCGGCCTGGGTCGGAGTCCAAAAGCGGACCGGGGGCATACAGCTATATATACACAATACAAAAGCAACTCATAGATATGCAAAAGGGGACTTCCCACAGGCTATGTTCGCCCTTTGGCCTAAGGCCATACAAACTGGTCTCAACCAGTTAAAAGCAAGTTATAACTGGCATGCTGTGTCCTACAATGACCGGCCACTTAGCAAGCAGGGGCTCTTCACAAGGCCGCCGAGAAAGCGGAGACACCCTAGCTAGGCCGTGACACAGTCTTCCGTAGTCCCCTACATGTGAGAATTAGGCTATGTCTACACTACAGCCTATTTCGCCATAACTTATGTCAGTGAGTTGTGAAAAAACCACCCCCCATGAGTGACACATGTTTACACCAACATAAGCGCTCGTGTGCATGGCACTATGCTGGTGGGAGAACATCTCTCGTGGACATAGCAACTGCCGCTTGCAGAGGTACAGTGCCGTATGTAGAAACATGGCCCAAGTGAATAAAAGTCAGTGGGGTGTTGAGATACTAAGAGTGGAACAGCAGAGGCGAGAGACAAGTGATTCAATGCCTGACAAATAGGCGAGCACAAGATGAAGTATTATTCACATTCTGTTTCAATACAAGTTGATAGCATTGGATTTGATCCGCCAAACACATACTACCAGATGTACTCCCATGGGAACCAATCATACTATGTCAGATGGCCAGTGTTGGGAGATTTGGGTCCTGTGCTCCATAGTGATTTACTGCAAATCAATGTAGCCACTCTAATTTAAACCTCAATTTCTTAAATCAGTATCATATGAAAGAAAATAGTCTTTTATGCCTTTGATCAGTCATGTTTCCCTCAAGGTAAAAAAAAAAAAGGCAAGCAAATTGTCTTGTGATTTGTAATTAAACTGCACTCCTGAACATTTTGCCAGAGACTAGATAGAAAAGTTGTCTTTGAAATAGTATCAATTAAATAGACTTAGATGAAGTGTTAACATATTTGGCGTTTCCTAAAAATTAATTACGTTTCTAAAACAGTTTATCATTTATAAACAATCCTAAGGACCTTGCTTAGGCAAAACTCTGTCACAGAGAGGCATGTCGGGGTAAGGATTGAGTAAGAACTGATGCATCAGTTCTGCCACTCTGACTCACCTTGAGTGGTGTCATACTACAGGCAAAAATGTACTTGCTTTGGTCTGAATTCTACAACCCTTAGGCCCCTTGAATAGTACCCACTCACATGAATAATCCCATTGAATCATAAAAATGTAGGTCTGGAAGGGATCTCAGGAGGCCATTTGCTCCAGACCCCTGCAGTGAGGCAGGGCCAAATACACGTAGACCATTCCTTCAAGTGTTTATCTAATCTGTTCTTAAAAGCCTCCAATGATGGAGATTTCACAACCTTTTAGATCTGTATCGGAACCTTGCAATTTAGGCCCATTTCTAATATAACTTCACAAATGTGGTCATGATGACCAGTGACATGTCTGTTGTTCAGTATTTCTTCAATCGGAAGAAACTTCCTCCTTTGGAAAGCGATGAAAACTGCTGTCGGTCAGCAAGCTGAGTCTGATATGGAAAGCTGTTTGTAATGTATAGCACTGGCGTCATCAATCGATCAGTCAAGCATGCATCAATGGAGACTTCATGCAATGCTGTATGAATAACGAGGTGGTTGATTAACGGTGTTTACAGATCCTTTTTGGATAAATTCTAAGAGGTGTCACTCAACTGCTGAAGTAACTGTGAGAAGTTTGGCCTATGACCTGGCCTGTGCCTCTACTCTGTCTTCATACTTGTGGCCCATATGACAGGAATATCTGAAAACCCCTCAAACATTAAATCAGTCTCTTGCTGCCAGTGGTGAAAGTAAGCCAATATGGGCCGGTATGGAGGACTGGTACGAAAAGGAGACTGGTTGAGGGGAGGGAGAAGCCTGCCCCCTGCCCGAGAATAGTTTAAACTCAGCTATTCCCTGAGTGGTTCAACCCTTGGGGTTAGAAGCAGTTTCTGGCATCCTTGTTAATTTCACTCACAGTAGCTGGGAGGAGTGGGGAGGGTGTTTTTGACCATGGCAGGGGCAGTCCTTGTGTGCCCCTGGGGATGAGGGGATCTCTCTCCAATACTAATATACACAACAAATACAAGCCTTTGGCTGCACAGCTTAAATCCAGAGCTAATAAAAGCAGGTGGAGGGGAAAACTCACTGTCACACTGGTTTCTTGTCTCCTCCCTCCCCCTCCTCCAGCCAGGCTGCAGACAAGGCTCTGCATTCCTTCCCCCCTCTCCCAGCAGGGGTTCTCCTCTAGACTCTAGCTTGCAGTAGGGACACTGGCTGAGATGCCTGCTGCTGCTGCCTGCATAAGAACAGTTTAAACTCAGCTGTTCCCTGTGCAGTTCAGCCCCCAGGGTTAGAAGCTGTTTCTGGCATCCTTGTTAATTTCACTCCCAGCTGTTGTGGGGTCGGGGCAAGGAGGTGTGTGACCATGGCAGGGGCAGTTCTTTTCTGCCCCCGGGATGAGGGGATCTCCTATACACAAAAAACACAATCAAAATCAGGAACCATTTCCAAGTTCAAATCTATCCCATTCCCTCCCCAGCAGAGGATCATGGTTGTGATGTCCAAACTGCTTGCAGATCCTCTTTGAAATGTTACTGAACCGTGCCGGGAATAGCTGAGTTTAAACTGTTCTTATGCAGGAGGCAGGCTTCTCCCTCCCTCAGCCAGTCTCCCTGCTGCAAGCTAGAGGGAAGCCCCTGCAGCTGCTGCTCAGTGCCAGGCAGGGAGAAAGCATGGAGCCTAATGTGTGCAGCCTGGCTGGAGGAGGAGGGAAGACATGGAGAAAAATATGACAGTGAGTTTTCACTTTTTCAGGCTTATTCCAATAGTAAAGTTTTATCACAGACAGTCCTGGTAGTAGTAATAGCAGCTTTATTTTCTCTGTCTATGTCGTGCAATGGGAGGGATCCATGAAGTACGTAGGAGAGGTGGGTGGGTTGCTTGCGACTGGACCATATGGGTAAGAAATGTAAAGTACTTTCACCCCTGCCCAAATCCCAGGGCTCCCAGCCGCCTCTGCAGCTGGTGGCTCTGGGGGTGATTTAAAGGGCCCAGCCCCTAGCTTCAGCTGAATCCCCGAGCCCTTTAAATCCTGATTTAAAAGCCCTGGGATTTAAAGGCCCCACCTCCTCTTATAGAGGCCACCTCTCTTCCAGTTGAAGCCCCTCCCACTCCACAGGACTCTGGAGTACTGGCAAGTCCTTTAAGTTACTTTCACCCCTGCTTGCTGCCTCCATTTTGTAGGCAGAGAGCCCAGGCAGAGAGCAATGAAGTGACTAGACTAAAGTCACGGAGGGAACTGGTGGCAGAGCCAAGAACTGAATCTTAAACCAGTGCTTCTGAAGCTCAAGACCATCCTCCTCTGAGTATGGATGTTGTGAAATGGCTAATGCTGTACTTGGACTATTGTGTCCATTGTCGGCAGAGTGCATTACTGCCACCATGTGGGAGGTGAGAGTGTCGGCTGCCCTCAAACGAATGGTCATTTGGCCCTTCTTTAAGGAGTCCTCTTTTGAGACTGAGAATCTCACCGATGATCACCTCTTATCTTCCCATTTTGGGGAGCGTTGTCAAAAAATTTTTGGTGCCACCCAGAGTCCTCTGACTTCATGATTCTTTGGATCCTTGCTTTCAGTCTGGGCATGGCCCAGGTGCCCTTGCTGATTCTCTTCAGTCTGTCAGCAGCATCTCATGGCAGTGACCGTAAAGCTTTGTTAACTAGTCTGTAGGTACTGGTGGGTGTGGGTGGTGTTGCTCATGTGTGTTTCTGTTCTGGAGAGACTAGATACTGCTTTGTGGGGCAAGTGCTTCCTTTGCCTCCACACCTCTCCTGGTTGGGCAGTGCAAAGCTCTGTTTTGTCTCCTGCTGTCCAAAGTGCATGCAAAACTGCTAGAGGAGATTGTGGGGTATTTGGGACTGTGATGCCATCAGTAATTGGATGATGCACAGTTCTGTGTCTCATTCTCATCCGACCAAGGTTGGATTGGTCCAGGCTTCCTCAGTATCTGGCTGGGATTCAGAGGAGAGACAGCTGGTTTGAAGTTCAAGCCAGGCAAGGTGGAGCTGATGGCTTTCACAACTTTCAATTAACTGTTTTACTCTTATATGGCAGTATAAAAATGAAGGCCATACATTTTACACTCAGGGCATGCTTACACTGCCCTGCAGTTTGGACTAAGGGAGTGTGAACAGCAGCGTGCAGCAAAGAGCACTAAATCTCCCCTGCATGGATGCTGCAGGCACAAACTTCAAGGTCTTGAGGTTGCACTGGGCCGTACTGACTCCCTTCCCTGATGGAAAAATCTGTAGGTATTTGGCCAAGGAAGTTTAATCCAGACAAGATGGAGTTGATGTTCTGTAACTGGGGAGGAAGATCATTTGGGAATGGGGTAGGGTGGATTCTGTCCTAGCTAGTGCCTGACGTGGCTTCATTAAATTCCGTGACAAAACTCCCATTCCACTGGTGCAGGATTGGACTCTTTATGAGGGTGCTTGGTTTTGCACCCCTGATTTTTTTTTTTTTTTCATGGACTTGCATCTGATTTACACCAGTGTAAGTAAGAAGAGAATCAGGGCCTCAGGACTGGGTCAAAAAGGTTCAGTAAACAGACAGGTAATGATTTCATCCTTTCATAGGTGCTGGAACTAGGGGTGCTGTGGGAACTGCAGCACCCCCTTGCTTAAAGTGGTTTCCATTATACACCGGGTTTACAGTTGGGTTCAATGGCTCACAGCACCCCCACTATCCAAATTGTTTCAGCGCCCCTGCTTCAATTCAGAAAATTTTTCTTTGAATATTATTAATTATTATTACCCATAGCATCATAGGGCTTGGGAGCTCTGGTCATGGATCAGGACTCCACTGTCCCAGGCGCTATACAAACAGGACAACAAGATAGTTCCATCCCCACAGAACTTACACGAAAGGGAGTTTAGATTGCTAAGAGTAAGACAAAGGACACTTTGCTTTGCTTGAGAAAGCCCTTGTTTAATGGAGGCTTTATTAATATACACTATGAATGGCTCCTCTGCTACCGTGCATATTTCTGAGTTGCATGGTTTCAGATCACATTATCCTTTACTGAAGGCTAAATTAGAAGGCAATTCAACGTTCTACGAAAAATCCCTATAAGTCATAACCCCCTCTTGCTCCCCCCTCCACACAGCAACTACCCCGCTTTTTACCTTTCCTTGACTTGGCAGCAGGTTTCAGAGGTAAGAGAAACAGGGCAATTTTAGATGCTGTTGTTCCAGGGTGTGTCTGCTGTAAACTGTAATCGGTGCACATTTTAAAACTTTTTGATGCATCCAAGAGAGCTAGAAGCATTACTTTTTTTAAAATGAAAGCTGAGATTCTGATCTCCTCATGCGAATCCAGGATCTGAGGGCTTTTGCATGAGCACATAATGTCTATCTTAATCCAGCCCTGATCCTACTCTCAGTGAAGTCAGTGGGAATAGGATTGTGCCATTATGGAGCCATTGATTGTTTCATAAATTTAAGGCTTGAGAGCAGGGATTTGTATTGTCAGTCCCAGGAAGCTGTACAGAAAATCTTTGTGCGTCAAACTAAAATTGTAACCCTTGCAGTGCTGGAAATATCTTTTATTTTCAGTATAAAATAGAAGCCAAATGCATTCTCATTTTAAGAAATTGTTAATGTGGAGTTGAGCTTTGAAGCTCAAGCCCATTTTATAAAATCATTAAAATTCTTTCCTAAGAAGTACTGTGTGATGCACATGAATCATTAGGACTTGTTGTGGTCCACACTGCTGCCAGATGTGTGACTGCAGCATGTGCTGATGTACCTAGCTATCTTAGATCCAGCTAACTCAGATAACAGTGGCAGTGAATCCTTGGCAGCAGCTCCAAGTGCTCAAGTACAATGTGAGATTGGTTAAGTGTCTTGCTCAAAGTCAAAACATGAGTTAGTAGCAGATCTGGAAATAGTACCATGGTGTTCTGATTCCTAGTCCTGTTCGTTGTCCACTGGGCCGTATTGCTTCCTTTCCCCAATGAAAAATATTTGCTAGAAATTACGCCAAGAGGGTTTTCAGGACTCATACTAAAAACCTACTGAATTTATTTATAAAACAGGGGCCTGATTCTCCTTTACACAAAGCCTCACTGCGCTGTGAGAGTAATATAAAGGATCCTTAAATCTAAACAAGAATCAGTTCCTAAATCCTTTCTGTAGGACTCTGAACCTTTCTTATGGTTTTTCTAGGTAACACAATTATAATTATAGTCTAACTAATATAATGGTGGATGTTCTCATTACCCATATGCATGTCCAGTTGGCAGGTTTGTGTTACCTTAACCTCAATTTGGCAAACGTTTATGTATGTATTTAATTTTAAGCGTGTGAGAGATCTCATTGAAGTCATTGGGACTATTCATGTACTTAAAGTTAAGCTAATAAGTAAGTATTTGCAGGAGGGGGCTTTAGAGTTTTCTTAAGGAGGGTTCATAAAACCTGAACATAATTTTCAATTGGACTTTTCCATAAGGGTGAAGGATTGTCATAAACAGATCGTTAAGGGTTAATGTCTCTTACCTGTAAAGGGTTAACAAGCTCAGTGAACCTGGCTGACACCTGACCAAAGGACCAATCGGGAGACAAGATACTTTCAAATCTTGGTGGAGGGAAGCCTTTGTTTGTGTTTTTGTTTGTGCTTTGTTCTCTCTTGGGGCTAAGAGAGGCCAGACATGCATCCAGGTTCCTCCAATCTTTCTGAGGGCGGATTAGGCATTGTTTTTTTCTTATTGCATGTGTATTTTGCTGGAAGGATTTTTAACTCTGGTTGCTGTACTTGTATTTATGTTCGGGGAGGGAGTCCTTGTCTTATAGCTGAGCTGTACATTTTTCCAGCTTCAGAGATAATTTTTACTTTTTCTTTCTTTAATTAAAAGCTTTTTCTTTTAAGAACCTGATTGATTTTTTTATTCCTGGGTCTGAACTCACCAGGGATTGGTGGGGGAAGGGGGAGGGAAAGGTTAATTTCTCTCTGTGTTAGGATTCAAGGAGTGGGATCAGTGTCTCTTTCTCAGGGAGAGTCTGGGAGGGGGAGGTGAATTTCCTCTCTGTTTTAAGATTCAAGGAGGTTAAATCACAGTGATCTCCCAGTGTACCCGGGGAGGGGGGGAAGTCTGGGAGGAAGAAAGGAGGGGGGGAATTGTTTATTTCCCTTTGTTTTAAGACCCAAGGGATTTGGTCTTGGGTCCCCCAGGGAAGGTTTTGGGGGACAGAGAGTGTACCCAAACACTATATTTTGGGTTGGTGGCAGCGTGATAAGATCTAAGCTAGAAATTAAGCTTAGAAGGGAACAGGCGGGTGCCCACTTTCTGGACACTAAAGTTCAAAGTGGGAAAGGAGACCCTGACAAGGACATATTCGATCATCATCATATATCCCTATATGATTGGCTGAGCTGTTCTTAGCATTCATCTTAATTTCTGATTCAACCTGCATCTCTGATGTGTGTTTTCAGTGCTTCAGTTCTTTCTTTAACGTACCTCACACTTAAATGTTAAACAAATGCTGGTTTGAATATGTTAGCCTGGCATATTAATTTACTGCACATAATGACCCTCAGAAAAGGTAATAAAGGACTAACTTGTGTCAAGAATGGTAACATTGACAGATGCCTCACTGTGTAAACGTAAGCAATGTTTCCCAGCGCATATGCAGTTATAATTCATTTCCAGTGTGGAATGTCCCACCATTTGATTTTCATCTGGAAGAAAAGCTTTATCTGTATGCTAGGTAAACGAGACAGTGAGCGTATGAAATACAGCTGTTCATCAGCCTTGCTAATTGGTTTGCATTTGGCTTTATTGATTTCTGCCCAGGACTATGTGTTTTTAAGCTCAGAGGAATCAGAGAAGTGAGGCTGAAATTAGCAATGGTTGTAACTTGGCTATTTGATTCCTTCCTACACTAAGAGGACATTATTATTGGAAACTTCTTATGTATGTATGTGTATTACAGAAGCACCTAGAGGTCTCAGGTAATATTGTGGCCCTGTTTCACTGGGTGCTGTGCAAACACATTGAGAGTGTCCCTGCTTTGAAGAATTTACATTATAAATAGACAAGACAGACAATGATGGATGAGACTGAGACTACTGCCTGTCATGCTGAACAATATTTGTTTCTTTATACTCTGTTGTCTTGCTATCTATAGCCATCTCTTGTGTTATACTTTGATTATAAACTTTCTAGGGCAAGGACCATCTTTTTGTTGTGCATTTGTACAGTACCTAGGACAATAGGGCCCTGGTCCATGACTAGGGTTCCTAAGTACTATGGTGATACAAATAATAAAAAAAACAAACCCAAAAGGGTAGGAGGGGAATAAGGAGTAGAAGTAACTTGGCAAAAGTCACAAAGTAGATCAGGAGCAAGCCAGAAATAGAACCTGCATGTTCTGACTCGTATCCCTTAAACCATACTGCCACCCATAGCCTCCTACAGACTTTCTACTCTCACTGTGGACACTGAATGTCAATGGATATTCTGGACTTTTCCCTTCTGAGACCATTTAAGTTGCAGTCATTTGTTAAACAGAACTCTTAAACCTATATGTTAATGTAAATAACTCTTGAGTGATTAGCGGTAACTGTGGGTTAGCTGGAACTAGCAGAGTACTATTTAATCTCTTGCTTAATTGATGTGTCTAGGTATCTGACTAGGTGCTCCCACCTTTAGGTATGAGATGAGATCTTTGTGCTTTATGATAAGGTTTTCTATATGTAAAGAAAATGATGTTTATAAGAGTGCTCCTTAGATGATCCCTTGTTGATTGCACTCTACATTTGCTGTCTCAGAGGCTACTTGGATTTTTTTAAACCAGTCCTTGTCCTCCTTACAGAGATCTAGAAATGCTGGAATTAAAGAATAAAGATGTCCAAGCCAAATCCCACAGATAACTAATAGGAGTTGAGCACCCATCTCCCATTTGACAACAGTTTCAGAGGGTCAGGAAATAAGGCCAACCTACTTGACCAAGTAGGACCTTCCCAGATATTTGAGTTTCGTCAAGTCTCCGTCCTGTGAGCAACAGGGGCGTGGAGTGAAAAGAGCGTTGACTCCACTCCCTTCATGCAGCTTAGGTATGTGGGGTAAGGTAAAAGTTGCCCATTTCAAGTGCAACAGAAATTGACTCTGCATCTGCTTCCCTCCCACAACCCAGGTGTTCGGCCTCTGGTGCAACATGGAGGGTATTGTTATGATGGTGCAGCTTACAAAGCCCCTCTGGTTCTGTTGGCACAATCTAGCTCTGCTTCACATTTTTCTAATAAGTACCTACTTCCTTGTACACTTCTACCCAATATAACGCAGTCTTCGAGAGCCAAAAATCCCTACCGCATTATAGATGAAACCCTGTTATATTGGGGTAGTGGTGGCAGGGCTCCAGCGGTGATTTAAAGAGCCTGGGGCTCTGGCCGTGGGGAGCCCTGAGCCCTTTAAATCACCACTCGAGCCCCGCTACTGGAGCCCTGGGGTAGCAGGAGCAGGGCTCTGATGGTGAATTAAAGGGTCCGGGGCTCCCCGCAGCAGCTGGAGCCCTGGGCCCTTTAAAGCACCGCCTGAGCCCTGCTGCCGGAGCCCCAGGGTTACTACGCTTTATGCAAACCCGTGTTATATCGGGTTGCATTGTATGGGGTAGAGATGTACCTCGCTGGTGTTTGTGTGTATGCACTGAATGTTTTTACAGCATTGTGCCCAGCTTACTATCTGAAGGAAAGCAGACAGAATACACTGATTCTCTTCTGGTAGAGATTAAGCAGTGTACTGTGCAAAGCCTTTCAAACCACTGGGGCTCTATTGTTGGTTCTATTGTTGTTTTGTCTGAAAAAGTCACCCTGCTGTAGTTAATAATATTGGGTCACCAAGCAACCAGTATTACTGTTCTTCATTTCATGTATAGGTGTTGGCTGAGAATAGGGAAATCTGAGATGACCTAGAAGGAGGTGACAGGTAGTGAAAGGATGAAAAAATGAATTTCAGCGTTGTCCCTCTGCTTTCCTGTTTCTCATACTTATCTTCTCCCCAGGCTCCTCTTGTTTTGACATTTTCTATTTTCATTGCTTTGCAGAAAAGTGGCTCTTCCGCCAACATATGTATATTAACACCTGGATGCCCAATTTTTCTTACAGCATGTCCCCTTTGCTCATTGAGACCTTGTAGCAGAATTTGCTAATAGCTTAAACGTGTGTTTTCAAGGTCAATGCAAAAATAACATCTTCTGCTACTGATGTGGAATTTCTTGCTTTTCCTAGTGGCACTAATAAAGGCTCAGTTACAGTGATGCTTCCTTCTCTTCCTTTTACAGACATTACATATTTCACAGTTTTGGGTAATGTTCTTGACGTGTTATTTCATTTTTTTCTAGGCTCTTTGAGTGTTTTTCTATTTTTTCCTTTCTTGCTTTCCCCTTTGATGGATTCCTCATGAAGGTTCATTAGCCCTAACCTCCCATTCCTCCTCCACATTTTTGTCTTGGAGTATATTTCCACTTTGCCTTTCCTTTCAATCTCATTCTCCCCTACACACTTTTACAAAATAGCTTAAGATGAGATTTGTGGTGATTTTGGGCTAAGAAGCAGAGCATGAGAGAAGTGGAGAGATGCAGGAAAATTGCTCCACGTGAGTTTCATTAAAAGCTGGTAAACTACACATTTTTCTTACCTTCCCACTTCCCCAAGTTTTGTCATAATTTTCCTCAATTTCATCTCTATTTTTTCTTGTTGAAATAGAAACATTTCAAGCTGATCTATTCCTAGTCTAATTGCCCAACCATAGTACAGTGGAGGACGTATGGGTTCTTTACTCATATCTGCACTGTGACCTTGGACAAGTCATTTCAACGCTGTCTCCATTTCCCCTTTAACTGTTTTGTCGTCTTAAGTTGTAAACAATTCTGGAGAGGGTTTGTCTCTTACAATATGTATGTACAGCGCATAGCACACTCAGTTACTAATCTCAATTGGGACCTTTAGTGGCTACGATGATGCACACGATAAAATAAAAATAATAGTTGCTTGAAGAATGAGAGGACGGGGGGTGGGAATGTGTAGAAAGTATCATTCTCCCCACCCTTAGCCAAATTTTCAAAAGAGCTGAGTGAGCATCTGTTTAGGCGCCGAAGCCAGGAGCCAGGTTTTCAAAAAGTGCTCAGGACTCAGCAGCTCCCATTTGTGGTACTGATTGCCAGATTTTCAAGAGCCCAGCACCCAACAAACATAAAACGAAGATATAACAAGATCCAGTGGCTGAACGTTGAAGCTAGATGAATAAGGTGTTTGTTTAATAGTGAGGGTTGAAACAACTTCCCAAGGATCATGGTGGATTCTCCATCGCTGACAATTTTAAATTCAGGGTTGGATGTTTTGTTAAAAGATATGCTCTAATTCAGTGGGAGCTGCTGGAAGTGGCGTGGGCTGAGGGACATATTGGCCACCACTTCCAGCAGCTCCCATTGGCCTGGAGCAGCGAACCGCAGCCAGTGGGAGCTGCGATCGACCAGACCTGCAGACAGGGCAGGTAAACAAACTGGCCCGGCCCGCCAGAGGCTTTCCCTACACAAGCAGTGTCCCAAGTTTGGGAAACACTGCTCTAAATCAAAAGGAATTATTTTGGGAAGTCCTACAGCCTGTGTTATGCAGGAAGTCAGACTACATGATCACAGTGGTCCCTTCTGGCTTTAGAATCTATGAAAGCTGGTTTTATGTGTATGCATAGTGCCTAGCACAATGGAGCCTGATCTTGGTTAGAACATCCAGGCACTAGCGTAAGGCAAATAATAACAACATAGAAGTCAGTATGGAATCCATGGGGATTTTACCCTGTATGTTCTATAGATGCAAACATTTCAAGAAACCTCTTTTCCTGAGACTTGTGTGCAACTATAGCATAGAAAAGTTTTCATGCAAACGCTTTTTCCACCAAAAAGACATAATATAAGAAAATTTGAATAAATTCACCAAAGGTACCGAAGGAGTATGGTTCTTCTAAGCAATAACTTTAATGGAATGGGCTTTGTACATGGTGATAAACATCCCCACAACTTCCCAAAGAGCTGAGCAAGGGTCATAGCACAAAGTGTTTATCACTGCGAGAAACCATTAGTGCTGAGAAGACGGATTCGGAGGCATTTGAATTGTCGCTATCAAATGTCATCTTTGAAATAAAAATGTAAATTTCACAAGTATCTGTTGCCTCTTTGTTATAATTTAATTGTCATAGCAAGCGCTTCCTTTTTAGCTGCAAGATGCTGCTCTCAGCAAATCAAGAGGGGAGACAATTACCAGCTGCCGGCTTCTCAACTCCAAAGAAATGCTGCAGCTTTTGGGGTTAACAGGCAATTAAGTGACATTCTGTCCTGTGATAGGCTGAAGAAACCTACTGGTCAGGATAGCTCAGTTAGGTTCCCGGAGAGCAACAGACGTAAGGAGAGTCATTATCTCTTGATATAACCCATGTCTGATATGCCTTATTGCTTAGCCCGGCTCTACGAGACAGAGTTAGGTCAAAGCTATGCAGCTTTCATCGATCTAACTCTGGACGTGTCTACGCTAAAATTTTGCTCCCACTGCTGTAACTCGCCCACTATATTGACTTAATAACTCCATCTCTACAAGCATCGTAGAGTCAATGTCAGTGTATGGTTGATGCAGTTTCAGTGCAGGCACTGTGTTGCTTGCATCGACTGTTGCTGGCTTTCAGAAGCCATCCCCCAGTGTCCCACACAGATAGTTCAATCGCTGTGAGGCTTCCTGGTGAGGATGTGCAGCGCTGACATAAGAAGCAAAGTTTAGACATGCACAAGCAATGTAATTACTCGGGTGGCTGTATGCGGATGTAAATTAGGTTGACTTGATTTTGTAGTGTAGACGTGCAGTTAGATGCTGTTTGCAGAGGCAGATGATAAATGTAAATGTTCTCTGAAGGTGTTTTTTCAGGGTGGTAGGGAAGGTAAGGAAAGCGCCATCTAGGACAAAGGTCCATCTAGCCCAGTGTCCGGTTTTCTGAGAGTGACCAATGCCAAGTGCCCCAGAGAGGATGAACAGAACAGGCAATCATCAAGTGATCCACCCCCGTTGTCCAATCCCAACTTCTGGCAAACAGAGGCTAGGGACATCATCCTTGCCCATCCCAGCTAATAGTAATTGATGAACCTATCCTCCATGAATTTATCTAGTTTTTTTTAACCTTTGTGAAAGAGCAGAGAGACGGCTGCCAGACACAGCAGGGGTTAAAGAAAACCTGTGGGTTCAGCTAGCCCTGCCCAGTTATTTCAGCCATTAGAACATGTTCTACCTTTGTCTGCTAGACTGAAGAGCCTGTTAATAAATTTTTGTTCTTCATGTAGGTACTTATAAACTGTGACCAAGTCACCACTATTCTCTGTCAATCTCTCAAAACACATACAAATAAATTATACAGGCTTATCAATGTTTCATTTTTTTACTCGTTTTTCTATAGTAAATATAAGGGGGGGTGGAATGCAAAAATTTTTAACCTTGAATAATGTGTGGCCAACCTGAAAAGGCTGAGAAACACTGATCTATGCCATCACCACACACTTCCATCAAGAGGAACTGAGAGATTCTACTAGAACGCACCTCACCACATGATGCCATTATATCAAGTAAAAATATTTGTGCTTATAGCGCACACAAAATGATGATGTATCAGGAATTTGTTGTCTTGTTTCTAAACTTCAGAATGCAGCTGTGATGTGGCTTTTCTCTTAGGAGAAGCTGCACTCAGAAATGCATGTGATGCTATTGATTTCAAGATCCCTATTTTTAATCAAGGTTGCTAAATCCTTTTCTTTAGTTTACATTTTAAGCCTTTGGGTTCAATGTGGGACTGCTCCTTAGTCATTCATTGCTGGATTTTATATTGTATTCCTCTGGCAGCAAAATCATTAAGAATCAACATTTTTTTAAAAGGAGTCCTGTCTTACAAGCTGAGTTTAATCCAATTGTGCAATTGAAGTTTGTCAGAGGCTAGAAATTTAAAGAAGCAGGGTTGAGAGCTGTATAATCTGGCAGCACTGCACTATAATAACTTTATTGACCCTTCCAATTTATGAAAAATGTTATACTCCTATGTCAGTCACTTTATATTAGTTACCTTTATATACTACCATATATATTATCTCATAAAAGGTGGATTCTCTGTTTTTAAATGTAAAACTGTGGATTGTATGAAATCTAGTGTAAACTCAGAGTAACTCAAGTCAAGTTCTCTGGTGTAACTAAGATCAGAATTTTGAAACTTTTGGCTTTTCAATAAACAGTTGCACCGTTCTTTTTCTTTTCCTGATCTGTCTGTTTTCTTATATTTATCTGCAAAAGCTATAGGGAGCAAAATGAATAATTGACTGTAATTTGATCAAAATCAGTTGTTTTGCCCCCACACTAAATCATAATTACAATGTTCACATTTACTTGAGCAATGGAAAGGATGTCCACTGCTGAAATATTTGTCTTTCAGGGAACCTTGTAGGTGTCGAGGCACAGGGGAGGGAGAAAAAAACCCTGTCTAGTTTGTATTTGTTAGTATGCTGCAAATGTCAGAAGATATGCTGACTGAATGGATTATGGAAATGAAGCCAAACAACTAGCAATAAATGTGTTATGCATAAAAGTGTGTAAGTGGCACCTGGCAGAAGTCAAGTGACAAAGTATAATAAATATCTGACATGTCCTGTAAATATGTGACACTCAGTCAAAATCCATTTGAGTCACAAAACACTGAGGGCATTGTAAAGTTTAATGGCACCATTTCAATCTCACCCATTTGCTTATGATGATTTATTATTAGGATCTTTCAGTTATAGATTTTCAACCTCTAGATTCACAATTTAAAACACGAGGCTTAAAAAATTGTACCAAAGGACTGACTACTACTGACATAAAAAGTAGAGTTGGTCTCTCGGTATTTATAATTTTCCATCCTTTTGGCACAGCCACAATTTGAGCTGAAAGCTTTCCAATCAATCAGTGTCCCTAGGAATATATGAAAAAATTGTAAACAGTCTAGCTATGATGTAAGTATTTTGTGAAATATTGATGGTCGATTTTATAAATAAGGAGATAAGCAGAGGACATTGAGGAGGAAATAAAATGGAGGCAACAAGCTCATGACTTAAGAATGGAGCAATTCCAGTGCTGGATCCAACCCAGTGGTCCAGTGTCCAGTCGCTGAGTGAAGAACATTGTTGGAGGCAATTTTTAGATAATTTATCTCCAGGGAAAATTTCCTAAATCCAAAGTAGTCACAGATTGGAACCTGTCATACAGTGGGGTGACTCTTTAGGAGGGTGTTGGGTTTAGCCTCAGTCTAAACACCTACCTCCCAGGTGGTTGGCCAAAAGGCCAACAAGTGACTCATTTATGGGGAAGAATTGTAAGGAAGCTCTTGCAGGAGAGCCTGGGTCTGGGAAAGGACCCAGAAGGGGAAGCTTGCTACACCAGCGAGGGGAAAAGACCTGGGTGGGGATATCAGTAGTAGACAGCAGTAGAAGCCCTCTAAGGCTATTTCTCTACTGCAGTCAGAGGTGTGACTGCAGCACATGTATGTAGGCATAACCCAAGCTAGCTTTGATCTAGCTGTTGATCACAGCTATTGTTGTTCAAACTCGCTAGATCAAAGCTAGCTTGGATTATGTCTACATACATGTGTTGCAGCCTCAAATCTGATTGCAGTGTAAACGTAACTTAAGGCAGACCCCTTAGGGAGGGGCCAGGTGGCAGGACCTGGTTCGTGTGTACTGACTGATGCTGAACTGTGATTGTATTTGAACAATAAATGCATTCCTGGGAAAAGGAATTAAAATAACACTGGTGGGAACTTCAGTTGATGAACAAGCTGGTGAGTTGGTCTGCCAGCTTACACAAGAGTGGGGGAATTGAATCAGAGACAGGATCTGACACTGGGTTGGAGGAGCCCCTGCTACATGTCCTAGTTACCACTCCCTTTCAAAATGTTTGTTTACTTTCTCAATATTAACTATTATACCTCTGGATAGTCTCATGATCCATCTAAATGCCCCGCTTTTTTTAAAAAAATCCTGTTCATCTCTTGGCCTCAATGATTTCATTTGGCAATGAGTTTCACAGGCTGTGTGCTCTGCATTAAAAATAGTTCCATTGATCCATGTTGAATGTCACTGAGCATCCCTTGGTCCATTCTGCTCATCACTGAAGATTCTAACTGTTGTGGAATGGGCACACCATGTGGGAATATCTGTGGGACCTTGTAGCACTGCGAGGATTCACCGGCATGGCGCCTCCCACTGGTTGTCCAGGGAATTAGCTTTTCCAGCCTTGGCGCGCCCTCTGCTGGCTGATATCTCACCTGCCGCTGGCCCCTGTGTCCCTCTCAGAGCCTGGTGCCCCTTTTCCTTGGGTGCTGCCTCTTGGCAGTACCCCCACAGATCTGAGTCTCCCCTCCCTGCGGAACCCCCAGCCTTCTATCCGCACCTCACCTCAGTCTATGTCTACTGCCAGTCTCCATTGAGCCCCCGCTCATTGGGGCAGACTGCAGTGTACAAGCTATTCATCACTGGCCAAGCGGGGGTTGGATCTACTGCCTTTGCCTAACCCTGGGCTACACTTCTGCCACCCTAGTACCTGTCTCTGGGCCTTCAGCAAGGCCTGCAGCCTGTGGGTTTCCCAGGCTGGAGCTCCCCAGTTCCTCTGGCCTTCCCCCAGCCCTGCTTTATCTCAGGCACCCTGCTCAACTCCCAGGCAGCCAAGTCCTTCTCTCTCCACTGCTAGAGAGAGACTCCCTGAGCTGCTGCCTCACAACCCTTTTATAGGGTCAGCTGTGGCCTGATTGGAGCGTGGCCCCAGCTGTGGTGGTTTCCTCAATCATCCTACCTTTAACCCCTTCAGGGCCGGAGTGGGATAACTGCCCTGCTACAGACCTGGTCTTATATTGTTACTTGTGGATGTTTGTAAGGTCATCTTCCTTGCAAGTCCTCTCTGCTGATTTTAAATGAGGATAACGACTCACAATGAGACGAGCAGCATAAAATCCATGTGCCACTTAAGCCTTATTTTGAATGCACAGGGCTCAATTTTACCTCAGACTCCTATTGAGAATCTTACCTATATAACGAGAGGATCAAGCCATAGAAATGCCCCAGCTATTGTCAGCTTCCTCATAAGTGTACTCTTCATGTGTCATGCTGTTATGATTCCAAACCAGGTCCCTCTGTTTATTTACTGTAGCCCAGCACTCTATGAAAATAATTAGGAGGAGACTAGTCCAGAAAAGCCATGTCACTGATCTCAAATTACACCTGGAAATATTGTTTTAGGCTGTGGGATGCTGTTACATATGCTGGTTCCTTTGGTGGTGGTATGCTATATAAGCAATCCTTTCAAAGAACGGCTTTTTAAATGCCGAGGTCTTTTGAGCTTTTTAAAAATTCTCTCCCATCTTTCTTTTGTCTTTTTAATGCTGGTTTTTTTCAAAGGGATTTAAGGGAGTTAGGCATCCAGTACCCACTGAATATGGGAGTTAAACCTCTCTGATAATCAAAGCCTTCATTTCATTAGTGCCTCTCCATCATTTGCATGGCTTCTTTCTAGAAGCTTAAGTGGTAGTATTGTGCTTAGCGGCACTGCTTTGTCAGTCTGGACTAAGACTTCTGTAGTCCATGGAGTTTTTTTAGACTGGTACCAGTCTAGCCAAGTCTCACAATTGTATCACAAGTCTCATGCTATTTGTATCTCAATGGGCTAGTTCCCGGTATCTGGTGATTACAGCAGAATCTCAGATTTTTGTTTAAAAAAAAAAATTGTTTCTAGCCCTCATGTCTGGGCAGAGCAGCTAGAAAACATGAGTACCAGAAGGCAAATACGAAGAGCCACAAAAATATTATTTTTAAAATCTTGATTACTAAGCCAATCTCATAGTTTTTTGGAGGGAAAGGGCTGAAGGGAGAATGACTCATGATACTTTGGTTGTCAGTATGATACCTGAGGACAGTACTGACTCTGTCTCATCCCAGGCTTTATTTGCCTGCATCGCTTTACTGTCAGCTTGGCTGGAATAGCGGGAATCACAGGTCAGTAATAGGTTTCATTAGAAGAGTCCTGTGGGACATCTTTCAGTGCACTACACTTGGTTCTAGCCAGTTCAATTAATTTGCCTTTTCCACAGGTAATATAGTCCCACAACAGCAATAATAAAAAGTAAACTGATCCTCATTATTTTCAAGGCTGATCTAGAAAAAAACAGCTATAATAGGGCAGGTTTGCCATTGGTGTAACCTATGGAAGTTAGTGGAGTTATATGGGGGCTGAATTTGGTCCAATGTCATTTAATTTGAACAAATAATAAAACCTGATTGGGCATTCTGTATACGTGGTTATTCCTGAACAATTACGTATGTGTTTGTCCTCCTATTTCTGAAATGTCAAGTTGAATCTTAAATTATTTCAGCAATAGATGCTTATTGCCAAGGTAATTAAGCTGACTGCAAGGGCTACATTTTAATGAAGTTTGCAGGCTTGATTATTTCTAGTTGATCATTAAGGGCTCTCTCCGTCCTAGCCCAGGTCCCAGTGGACAGTTGTCCATGTCACAAAGTCCACCATCCCATTTGGCACTAATTGGCCCCTTGTTGCAGTGGCAGCATGAATGTGGTCCCAAAGGCTGAAGCTAGCTTCAAACAAATGCTCATTAGCCTTGGCTGGGGTTCACTTTAGGGATCCTTCAGAAGTGAGGCTGAGGGCAGTGCCAAGCAATGCAGTGCAGAACAATAAGACACTTCTACAGGCATTCAGCTTGTGTAATCACCAAGGGCCAGACCCTTGGTCACATTTTAGCTGCATTGCTCCAGTCCCATGTGCGGCAAAGTTATTGGAGTAGTTGTATGGCAATAATCCCTCCCCTGTCCTGCAGTCTCCAGCACAGCAAACATAGCCTTTGTGCTCCCACAATCCCTAGCTGTTTGTCCACAGTTCCGGCTGCTATCACTCCCTTTGTTTCTTGACATATTTATACCAGCAGGCTTCCAATGTGTCTGGGGCAAAAAAAGTCTGCTGAACGACTTTCAGTCTTAAGTGAATGGTGGATTTATTGGTGGCTACATATGTTGTTGTTTTATATATTGAGTTTATATCCTGGCGTGGAACTTTCCTTAGTTCATCCAGTGAATGAGTGATAAGTGAGAGGATACTGGATTAAGTAAATGTTGCCCTTGACGAGGGACAGAAATTGTATTACAGAGAGATTAGGTTTATTTAATATAATTCTGGACAGAGTTATCCTAGGAGATCCCCACATTTGTATTTTTTATTCTCCAGGATCTAAAAACTATCATTGACAGGGGGGAAAATTGATATGAGAGGTTCATCCTGCATGAGGAATCGCTGGAGGGTTACGGTTTAAGTGGTTTTAAAATGTGCATGAGGTTCTTGAAAGCTGTTTATTTAAACCAGGTGTCAGTGATTATGTATGAAGTGGAGTGTGGGGGCATGGAAACATTCCCTATTCTAATCTACCTATGCCCTAGCTACAGATTGCATTTTTCTTCTTCTAAACAGTTTCCAGTGGTCTGCAGCCTTATAAATTACTACATAGGGCAGTGATTTTGCAAAGCACGTAGCTTTAACTTTTTTGCGTATGCTTATGAGCTTTGTTGAATAGGGAATGACTGAAGCATGCACTCAGGTGCTTTGCTGAATCAAGGCCTATATTCTGATATGCCATTCACCTAATTGTTCAGCTTCTGGACCTTTCTGCAGTTTCCTTGCTTTCCAGGAATTTCACTAATCACTGCTTGATCTGCTGAAGTGTGGAATTTGGGTATATCTTTCCCCATTCCTGGTATTTAGGTTAAATATTAAAAAACTTAAACAAGTGGTTAGGTTATATAGGAGAGAGACTATGGACCTGAAATAATAGTGACTTCAGTGGAACCACTCGTAAAGTACCATTAAGCCTACTTAAAGGTCTCAGAACCTGGCATCAGGAGATTGTTGGACATAGATCCATTGAATAGCATCTTGTACTCTCCTGTTGATTTGCTATTTTGGCCTCTGTGTGTGTGTATGTGTAATATACACTCACCTCTACCCTGATATAACGCTGTCCTCAGGAGCCAAAGAACCTTACCGCATTATGGGTGAAACCATATTATATCGAACTTGCTTTGATCCGCCAGAGTGCACAGTCTTCCACCCCCGCACCCCCAAGAGCGCTGCTTTACCACATTATATCCGAATTCGTGTTATATCGGGTTGTGTTATATCGAGGTATATTTTCTGCGTATGCTGTCATTTTCCGCATATGCTGTCATTCATATAGTTAATTCTGTTCAAGAAAACTTCATCAATTCAAGACAACTAGCAGATCTAGCAATGAGTTGTTGTTTTTTCAAAAAAATATTGACAGCTCCTTGCGCAGTGGTCCCCAATATGGTGCCCGCGGGCGCCATGGTGCCCGCCGGGGCATTTATGTGTGCCCGTCTAGTGCCCAGCAGGGGAGAGAAGCTACGGCCCTGTGCCTTCCGGGGACAGAAAACGGGGCTGCGGCTTCTCTCCAGCTTCTCCAGGGCTGTGGGCGCCGGTGTTCTCGGTCCCTGGCAGGCGCTGTGCCGCAGCTTAAGTCAGAGAGCAACTGCGGCCCCACGCCTGCCAGGGACAGAGAACTCTGGGGCTGCAGGCTTCATTCCATGTTAAAGTAAGAATAATAAATATATTTGGACAAGCCATTCAACAATATTTATTTTTAAAAAGTTAAACAATGAAAACTGTTTATGATATTTTGTAAAACTCCTTAATTTTTCTTACAGGTAGATAAAAAAGAGTAAATTCACATGGTAAAGTGAAAGAGTAATTGCTGAATAATTTAATTACTACCTTTTACATGTAAAATTACCCTTTTTATGTTATGGATTCATATATTATGTATATTAAATATGATTTTTGTATTGTTTAATGTACAAATACAAAATAAGCCTTGAAAAATTGTTGGCGCCCCCCCTACTCTTCTGAAAACATGAATATGCTACTGGCCACGAAAAGGTTGGGGACCACTGTCCTAGTGGCTGGATTTATTACTGAAAAACTCCACTATTAACATGAGCCATTGCCCTTATTTTAACCATGTATGCTGATAAATCATCCTTTCCATCGTTCTGTGCTTTACAGTGATACAACTTTATACTGAACTGAGTAATATGCAGCCAATACAGAAATACAATTCCAAAGGGAAATTGTATAGAAAAGGTGGGCAGAGGGTTAGAATAGACATATTTTGATTATTAAAGCTTTACATTTTCTCCTCTGTTTGACATTGCTTTTTTGTTTATCTTTTTCCTTATTTGATTATTTAATGTGTTAGGGCTGAACCAAACCTCACTGAAATCAGTGAGATCAGATCTTAAATCTCTAGTTTGACAAACTTCAAATTGTTCACCCTTCTATTGTGTTTATGGATTAAAATACTCCTTTACCATAGCTTCATTTAGGTTGCTCTTGTTCAAACATGAGACCCTAAAATTAGGCACCTGTATTTACACTGAGGTACCTATCATGGGATTTTCAAGAGCCTCCAGCAGTGGTTGAGTTCTGTTCCCATTAACTTCAATAGGAGTCTACTGTTGATTTCAGTGTCAGCACAGTTAGGCTTCTCAACTCAATGCTTCTGAACACCCCATTGCTAAACAAAAGTGGCCTGATTCTTAGAGCTTCTGAACAGCAGCAGCAGATCACATTAATTCTATACAATCCTAATCTCATCTACATGGCTTTCTCTAGCCAGGAAGCAGAGTCATGCCATGTGACCTACATCTCCAATAGAAACTAACCCAACACAGCTTGAATTTAATCTACTTTCAACAAACTGCTTAAGCTCAAAATGCAGACCAAGAGTGATTCATATAAACTATTTGATGAATAAATCTGAGGCAATGCCACTTGCAGATAGCTGTGAAATTCATTTTAGAATTAGGCAAAATTACTTGCATGAATTATTCATTCTGTTCAGCCAGTGAGTAGGAAGTTGTTAAACTAAGATGCCTGTATAATCCCAAAGTGGTATAAATAAGAATCAGGCTTGTTAAAAGCTCACAATCACTTTTCAAGGTAGAAACATATTTTAAACTGGCTTTATTAATATTGAACATATTCTAGAAAAACTTTTTATAAAGTTTTAGTTATTTCTTTGCTTTCTTTTCCTTCTAGCCTTTTCAATTGCTAGTTTATTTTATCCTGCTCCTTCTGCCGGATTTACCTTTAAGTCCAATGCGTACTGTAATCTTTGTTTGTTTGTTTTTTTGGTTTTTTTTTAATTAAAATTTGTAGTTTGTTCTTCACCAGTTCCAATGGGATCACATTTCATGTTCTGAGTCGACAGTGACCTGTGATGTATCATATTGCCATGGAGATATATATCGCCATAGCAACTTGTACTTTCCTTAAGCACAGCAGTAAAGATGGAACAAAATAAGGAAGCTTTGCTGAAGTAAAACAGCAAAATCTCAGCATGCCAGTACTCTATCAGAAAGGATGCCAGGAATTGTTCTGGTCTAGCAAGTTCCTTCAGTTTAATAATAATTTAGTGTTTAGAAATCACTTTGGGGTGCTTGAATGAAAGTATTATTGGTGGTAAGTAAACAGTCTAATGATTTGTGTGTAGATCTAACTGTGCGGTAGGCAGATATTATCAGTAGTAGAGATGGGCCCAGGCTGTCATCTCGATTCAGGCTTCCTCAGAAGATTTGGAGGTGTTTGTATCTGGGATTTTGGTTAATGCCCTTCACTTATCATTGTTCTTATTAGAGAGGCAGTGAGCCTCAAAGAACTTGCCCAAAGCTATAGATAGCCAGCGTCAGAGATGGGACTAGATCTCAGGACTTCCTCGTGCTCAGATCTCTCTCCCTGGTAAGGAGGTAGGAGTGGCTAGAAAACAAGAACTCTGTTTTGTGGGGAAAAAAAATGAGGTTTCAAATTTGTTTCCACAACAAAATGAAACCAAGACTCTTCTTGAGAGAGACCAACTGACCAGCCAACCAAACTGGCCTGGTGGTTAGGACACTAGACTTGAACTTGAGTTTCCCACATCTCAGGTAAATGTCCTAACCACCATGGTATTGGATATTTTGAAATATTGTTTTCTTTGGTTTTGACCAGAAATTCCATCCTGGTCCTGACAAAGTTTCTCTTTTGCTAAACTGGCATTTTCTTAAGGGAGAGGGGAAGACAATTCGGCAAAAAATTTCCATGTAGATCTAGATTGAAGAACGCTTGACTGCTAATTCTGGAATGGAATCTGGCTTACATGATGCCATCTCTGACTTTAGGCAAATCTCCCCCCTATTCTCTGTGCCTCTGTTTCCCAGTCTACAGTATGAGCATACTGATAACACTTTCTTCAGACATGATGCGAGGATAAAGTTGCAGCGTCTCATAAGTAGATAAAGGGAGGGTGCTATCATAGCTGGCAAGCAGTAGGCAACCAGTAAGGAATTATCTGGAGTGAGTCCCACATTTGTCATTTCTCTTATTCTCCAAAACATAGGTCATATATTGATATATGTTCTCAGAGTCCATCTTGAAAAGGAGTAATCTATTCTATAGAAAAACTTCACCCTAAAGACACAATCAAACAAGCTTCTATATAGCTCGTGTTCCAGTTTTGTCTCTCTGGTTTACAGGCAATACACCCGCTCTGGAACATTGCACACATCACACATAGATATCTAGTGACTGGATAATGTAACAGTAAGTCCATATCGTTGCACCCCCATGATAGCTGGAAATACCATGCTGCCAGTGAGGCCAATAAATCCAGAGATCTGATTCTTCGTTATGCAAGATACTTTACTGGTAATTACTTGTACCCTGTGTGTACTGTTATTTATATTTAACAATTAATTTGTTTTATTTACATAACGGCAATTAAAGCTGCTGTAAGCTGCAGCCTGCCAAAGTCTGTTCTCCCTGCAGATGGATGATGACCTTTGGTCTCTGCAGCCAGCCACATCCCCACATTCTTGCATAACAGCAGCAGCTTTTTGCATTGCTGAGGGAGAATTGGGCCACATATTTTAGAAGCAAAATAAACTTATTGCATGTGCTTATTTGAACTAAAGAAATGCCCTAGCCTTAATTATTGTGGAGGGATATATTTTTCTCATCTAATCGAAGTCACGCCCTAATGCTTTATTTAAGGTAACTTTTTCCAGTATGGCAAAGCTGCTGCTCACATATTTTCATGAGTGTTCTGCAAATCTTGAATGACATTTTCAAATATCAATAAGATGCAGGCTTCAGGCAAAATCAATTTTAAACCACCTTTCAATACTTGAGAATTTTTAACACTAATCCATGACTTTAATTTTCCTTTCTTTTCAAAATAAAATAAATACTGGGGAACTAGCCATGAGCTACGCAAGCAGCGTGTTCACTAGATTATCTATAGCCTTTATCTATCCTTTTTTTCCCCCTGTTAAACATTTTCCCCCATCTGAAATGTGTTTCCAGTAAAATAATTTTTAAACATGTCCAGAAAGAAACTGTTGAGTGGCTTTCCCTGTGATGTAATTGACATAGCCAAGATAAATGGAACAAGTTGAATGGTGCACTGTAGGCATAAAAACAGTTATTTAAATTAAAAATAAAACAAAACAAAACACCTAATCAAAGCCAGCTTCACAGGCCAAACACTGTAATTACTTGTCCTCAATTAAATGCAATGCTTGGCTTAATGGCTGTTGTTTCACGATGTTAGGGACTCTGAGTGGCCACAGAAGCTTATATTTCAAATAAAGGGTTAGACCTGGGCTAGATGTTGCCCCTCAATTCAACCCCTTCCTGAATTTAGAAGGACAGGTGGGATTTGAAGTCTGCATCATCCTCCATCATCATCCCTAGCTCTTTGCACCAGTAGATCTCAAAGTGCCTTACAAAAGAGGTCAGTATCATCATCCCTAGTTCTATAGATGGGAAGAGGCATGGGGAGAGGACACAACTTATCCAAGGTTACCCAGCAGGACAGGCGAGGAATAGAATGCTTGTCTCCCATGTTCCAATCCAGTGATGAAACTATTAGGCAACACTGCATCTGAATTTGTCCATTCCACAAGACTCGTGGAGATACTGTCAAATTAATTGTTGAAGTATGTAATGTGCTGCTATTCTTTTCATGGCAGAGCAAGTGGGGAATCCTCTCCAGAATATACAATAAGAGAATTACAAGAGGGAAGGCACTTTGTGGACAAGTTCTGGAGAAGGGGACTATTTTAAGCAATATAATAAGGGGGGCTAGGAATTGAGCCATTTTGGAGACATGGCCAGTTCCTGCGTTTCTTTGTTTCTTTATTGCTAATAACCTAGTATGTAGGATTGTAGGCAGGGCCAGTGCAAGGATGTTTCGCACACTAGGCAAAACTTCTGCCTTGCGCCCTCCCGCCCCCTGCGCCCCCCTCTNACCCTGAGGTGCACCCCCCCTTATGGCAGCTCCTCACCCTCCACCCTGAGGCACCCCCCCGCCCCAGCTCACCCCTGCCCAGCCTCTTCCCAGAGCACACCATGGCTGCTACACTTCTCGCGCTTCCCAGGCTTGTGGTGCCAATTAGCTGGGAAGCGGGAGAAGTGAAGCGGCCATGGCATGCTCAGGGAGGAGGTGGGGCAGGGGTGAGCAGGGGCAGGGAGTTCCCCTGCGTGCCCCCCCCCACTTGCTGCAGACTGCCCTCCCCGCGCCCCCCTGTCCCAGCTCCCTCCACCTAAATGCCGGGGGCGACTGGGGCAGCCGAAGATCTGGCCACCTTGGTCACTGCTGAAGAAAATGGCTTCCTTCAAATCCTAGTGACCTAGGCGACTGCCTAGGTCGCCTAAATGGTTGCACTGGCCCTGATTGTAGGCCTTGAATCCTTAGATTTCTGAGATGTCATTTGAACCTATATCAGTGTTTCAAAGAATCTGCTTCAGATTTCTGAGTTCCCAGGCAAACTATATTTACCTGATCATTGGTGGGTATTTTGATGTTTCCTGTGAGTAGTTTAATACTGTTGGCCAGTCTGGGCCAGTGAGTTACAGTGCTATTCCATCTATACTACAGGTGACTGTTCACCAGGAAAGAGGATTTCTCATTAGCAATACCAGGCATCCATATAAGTTACTTGTGTAGGAGAGAAGAGAGAGAGAAACTCTGTTACTTGCCTGTGTGGCAGCTGGGAGGGGGTATTTCACTTTGGCTGACAGATTAGCAAATTGAAGCATATTGCATGAAATCACAGCTGATCAGAAATATATAATCATCAGTACAGTAGAAGAAAAAATATATTTAGAGGGGTTGGCTGAACCTACTGAGACATGAAGAACTGATTCCTTTTTCATATAGCAAAAGAAAATAATTGCAATACATGAAAAGTCAAGGTGACACATGCAAGCTGCTCAAGTAAAGCATAGTAGCTCTCCACTGTTTATGAGCAGTTTGAAGGTGATGAAGAACTGGGCTTTACATTGCCTGTGGCTTGCCCAATATGGCACTGATTTACCTTCTTCCCAATCAAGTTGTTGCACTATTGGCACTGTTGCGTTAACCCTTCCATCCTGGGGTCTTGTTTATTCACATAGAAAGTTTTGTGTGAGTGTTCTTCTATCCCTTTCCCTAGGGCCCACGAGTCCTTTCAACCCTTTACCCCACTCAAGAGTCTTTTAAGAAGGCTTCAACCTCCCCAGAGCCCTGCTTTTCAGGGCTTTCCAGTTAGACGTAGGTGAAATTTTCCGGAAAACTTTTTTTCCATTGAAAAATGCAGATTTAGATCGATCAAAACATTTTGCAAATTTGTCATTTGCCCAATTGTTTAGGTTGAAAAAATGAAAAATTCTGGGGAAAAAAATCAAAAGATTTAGTTTTTGACATTTCGAGACCGAAATGTTTTGATTTTTTAATTTGAAGTGACTTCTCATGTAAAATTTTGCTTTGAGGTTGTTTAAAAAAAATTAAAATCCCCCTCAAAGCAAAGGAAACCTTTCAGTTCGAATGGAACATTCTATTTGACCCCAAATTAATTAACTGACAAATAAGTTATTCACATGGCTCTATTCTCAGTATTTTAGACTCCTCCCTAGCTACAGTTTCTTCCTGAACAAGTTCTTGCTCCTTTTAGGTTTCTTTCCTCATACCTTCTGCCTGGAACCTACAGAGAACCAACTTCTCTCTGATCTTTTTCCTTCTACCTTAGCTACTCACTCCTCCTTATACCTTTATAATCCTGTCACTTGGCAGCCTGGGAATCAACTCCCTTCAAGGGTCAACCTTAGAAAAGTTGCTCTGGGTTGGACATGCGTTCCTGGACCAGGGCACTGTTGCACGGACAATACATTCCAGATGCATGAGTTCCTTTAAGTTGATCTCCTTATGGTTACACATAGGATTGGCAGAATTCATTTTGTATTTATTTATTATCATTTTGATGGATATTATCAATGTTTATTTTTAAGCATCTTTCCATTTGTATTTTCATTTTCACAGTTGTGGGGGGCAGACAATAGTATAGGTTGGATAAAAAAATTATTTAATGACAGTAGATGTTGAGATTCAAAACATTAAAGGTTTATAACTGTTAAACCACAAATTGTCAATGTCGCATGTCAAAATATACAAAGTAAATATCCTTTAATAGATTTTTAAGAAGCATTTTTCTTACTATGCTTATCTTATATATATTTATACACACACACACACAAATAAGGCAAGCCTGGGTGCCCAAAGTTGGGCACTTAAACAAACATACATAGTGTGTGTGTGTGTGTGTATTTAAGTGCCCAACTTCAGGCACCCAAGTTTGCCTTATTTGTATGTAAAGCACCTTAAGATATTTAAGTAAATAATACTGAAAAAAAGAGTTAACTTGAAGTAAAAGATTCCAGAATATCACCATAATTCAACAGGGTTGACTACTTGATCATCAACGTTCTGCGGAGTTCTGATTATACTAGGAGTTCCCAAACTGGTCCTTAGCCCACTACTGGTGACGATCTATGGAGAGCTGGCTGGTTATGGAATCCTAGCTTGTTTACAGATCACGTTATACATACTTTGCTTTTCTGTGGGTGGAATTACTGTGGTTGCTGCAGTCCATGCCTCTTCCCACTCTTCATTACATAACATTGCTGCATGGTGATGTATGGGAGGAAAGTTGGTCCACAGGGCAATCAAGTGGTGCTGTACACATTAGAAAGAGGTTGGTATGTACCAGGGTGTGTTGGGAGTACAAACTTCACATTGGAAAGGAAGGGGTTAAGGAGCTGCTCTGGGCCCAGGTGTTTCCATCTCACCACACCCTCAATGAATGCAGAGGCTGCAGTGGGAGCTTAAAAGGGGACCAGAGTAGCTCACTGGCAGGCAGGCAGTGGAGGTCTGCAGAATACGTACTGGAGTTCTGCCAAAGGATAGTGGTGGGACACTCAGGTAGCAGGGCCTCTGACTATTGATGGTCTACCCAACATGCCACAGGGGAAGGACTCTAGATGTTGGAGATTTCATCTTTGCTGTATTTTGTTTGCATGTCTTTGCTTTTCCCTCCTGTATGGGGAGGGTGATAGGAAGTGATCCTGGGAGGCTGTTGCATAGTACTCAAGGGTGCAGGATTCAGCTGCCTACCTTTGGATCCTGGATCTGAACCCAGTGGAGAGGGTAAGCCTGGATTCCCCTGCCCTGAAGGGGCTGAGGGAAAAAAGCCTTTCCCACATACCAGAGACTCAGGACTAGGAAGACCCCATATCCCAGAAAGTCCCCATGATGGGGCTTTGACTTGGTGATGCCTGAAGCACCTTGCTGAGCAGCAGACTCTTTACGTATGCCAGAAGGGACGGACACACATGTGGCCCAGCCAGAGGGATGTCACGGAAGAGCACCTGTTGTACCATCACCTGGGCACTAGGGGGCACCTGTGGAGAGCAGACCTCTTTGCACAGGAGTTGGCTCAGTCTTTTCAGTTCAGCACATTCAGGCCACAGGTGAAGCAGAAAGTATACAGAATTCAGAAATCTTGAGCAGTTAACTCTTGAGCATTTGCTTAAACCACTGCAATTTTTATATTGTGCTCTCTATTCAGCAATCCTGAGATAGCAGTAAATTGTTGGAAGCGAGCTAGACTAAAAGGGGGAAATAAAAAAGCTTGCTAAAAGCATGCGCATATACACAAAATAAATATTTAATTTTGCTTTGAAAACTGTATTTCAGACCAATTCAGAAAGATCAAAGCTGGCAACTTAGCAATAAGATGATTTTTCTATCTTTTAAGTTAATAGCATGATAAATTTAATTTTCCTTTCTGAGACGTCAAACTCTCTTTCAAGTTATATGATTTGAGAGGTACAATTCATTGCTTTTGATATAAACATGTCTACTCATATTTACTCGTATGAGTTAAGATCAATGTGTGATATTATCTGAATTGGAAACCATAAGTGAAACTGCTGCTTGTTGCTGCTGAATGAAGTTTTTTGGAGATTCAGAGTTGAGCAAAAAAGCCTTCTAGATTACTCAAGTTTTTTATACAATTACAGAAAAATAATTTGAGACTTCAGCTGCTAGCTGAAGATTCAGTTTGAGAGCCCTGTAATATGAAATTCTCTCTGTAGATCTATGTTTTATAGATTCTGTAATAATGACTACTGATTATAATATTCAGCCATAGATCTCAAAATGCTCACTAGGAAAGTAAGCAACATTGTCTCCCTTTTGGAGATGGGGAAACTGAGGCACAGAGCGAGGCAGGTCCCTTGCCCAAGGTCACACAAGGAGCTAATGGCAAAGTTGGAGATAGAGCAGTGGTTCTCAAACTATTGTACTGGTGCCCCCTTTCACATAGCAAGCCTCTGAGTGCAACACCCTCTCCCCTTATAAATTAAAAACACTTGCTTATATATTTAACACCATTATAAATGCTGGAGGCAAAGTGGGGTTTGGGGTGGAGGCTGATGGCTCCTGACCCCCCCTGTAATAATCTAGTGATCCCCTAAGGGGTCCCAACCCCCAGTTTGAGAACCCCTGAGATAGTCTCTAGGTGAGAAGTGCATCCCTATTCAGAAAAGTAAGGAAGCACGTGTTTGAGTCATTGCAATGGGGCATAAAACATCTGTTCACTTTAAGCCTGTGCTGAAGTGCCTTATTGAATAGGGATGGATGTAAGCACCCATTTAAATACTTTGTGGCTAGGACTCTGGAAACAGGGTGTCCTGACTTCTAATCCAATAGCCTAGCTCTCCACTGTGTTGACAATGACACTCTGGTGTGACTTGAAGGACCATCGCCAAGAGGGAGAAGATATGTCCACATGTACCATTGAGTTCTTCGCCCTCTCCTGAGATTACCATCAAATTGCTCATTATAATCCTGATGTAGATGGTTTTTTATTAGGTGGATACTTTTGCATTCAAAACTGGGCTTAGATCACCAAACCCACTCGTTTCAAAGGTTCATGTGGGGCTTTGACCTTGCAAACAGATGCTAGGTAAAGTAGTCCAATTTAGGTTTGTGAGAGGGCGATAGCTCAGTGGTTTGAGCATTGGCCTGTTAAACCCAGGGTTGTGAGTTCATCCTTGAGGGGGCCATTTAGGGATCTGGGGCAAAAATCTTTCTGGAGATTGGTCCTGCTTTGAGCAGGGGGTGGGACTAGATGACCTCCTGAGGTCCCTTCCAACCCTGATAGTCTATGATTTTATGAATTACCCAAAGTAACTCAGTTGAATTGGGAGGAGTCAAGAGGTTTCAGAACCAGCTGAAGTAGAAAGCTGCAGGGTCCACCCCTACCATAGGACTGACCAGATAATAAAACAGGCTTTTGTGAGCATGGGGGAGAGAAAGGGAAGAGGTGGGATGAATGATCTATCTTCCCTTTGCAGTTAGAAAAATTCTTCTGCATGTTAAACAGATGTAATCAGTCATGGCTTCAAGTTGTTGTGTTGGGAGTTGAGGTTTGTGAAAGGCAAAGCCAACCACTATTGGTAATATTAAATGTCAAATGTCCTGTTTTGGCTCTAGGGAAAGGGGGGGGGGTGTTTAGATGTCACAGTGAAGGTTAGTCTCACGTTATTTCCCATCTTTCTGTGAGAGGAGGTAACAGCTGAAAGCTTGTGAGATGTAAAAACCCATAGGCCTAGAACTGGGGTTTGCAGGGTCCAAAGCTGGTGCTGCTTCCTCTTTACTACCATTGGCCCAGGCAGCATGAATGACAGCCCTCTGTGATTCTCTGATTGGCTGGCTCTCCCCATATAAACCAGGAATCCATTTCTGGGAGTTGTTTGAGCAACACAGACCTCTGGTGTGCTTCTGTGTTAGACCTCTGGTCCTGCTCGGCACTCCTTGCTGTGACTCATCCTGATCCTGGACTCCTGGATCTTGATCTCTGCTTGACTCCTGATCCTGATCCAAGTTTACTGTCTCCAACTTAAAAACATTGCTAGAAGACCATGGCCCAGCCCAACCCCCATTCTCACCGCATGCTCTCAATTTGGTGACAGACTCTGACTTCATGGCTTTGATCTGGCCTGGCCCCACTACTGAGCAGCTCACTCTGTGCCCACAGGCTGCCTATGACCTGGCCCTGATGTGAGGTTTCATGCTATGGCATCATTCCCAAATTCAGTTCTGATAATCTCAGGGATCTGAATTCTCCCCTATAGTCTATTTTATCCTGCTTGAGTGGTACAAAGAGTCTAAATTGTGGTGCAGTTGAGAAACAGGGCAGAACTGATCCTGCATTGTCTAGGGCATTATCCTAATTTGTGTGAGCTCATCTGAGCTGATCCAGAGAACTTATTAAAGTTGGCTTTCTCAGTAATTCCAACATGGCTGAAGGACAAAGCCAAGAGAAAACTGAAGACATGGCTAGGGGAGAATGAAGGAAGAATAGAAGGCAAAGTAAAATGTGGAAGTTTTACATTTTCTCTCATTGTTTATATTTAGCTCTCCTGGACGAGGGCCCCCAAGATTCCCAGGTGGTCTCCCAACCAAATACTAGTTTAGCCTGGGATTACTTGATTTGGATCAAAGACAATCAGGTGCAGTCTGTCTGGTATGGGCTGACAGAATTAGACAGAAGCTTTAGATTTCCAGACATACTTCTTGTATCTAGCTCACTGGGTCCTAAGACACTGAAATCCAGTGATCCATCTGTTTCTCAATACTGATGGATTCTCTGTTCTGCTAAAACAATGAGCTCTCTATTAGCTGATGCTAATGATTGATGTTTTATGTGGTTGTATACAACCATAGTTGTGATTAATCTCATAAATGCTTGCAGAAAAACTCGTCCTTGAAAATATATGTCTTGACAGATCTATTATTGGAGAGGTGTCAGTCACTATGTATTTCAGTACTTGTTTTTCCAGTCTACTTATAGAGTAGGCCAGAAGTAGTTCATGATTATGCCATCTTCAAAATGTTGTGTGTTCCTGTCCTTGTTTCATAACTTTGACAGATACACTCAACTTCTTGTTGAGGATTCTGGATAGGATAATCCAGCAGGCAATTTCCTGTGCTAAGTACTGTAATTAAATTTACAGAATAGGACATTTGACCCAGCACACATTTCAAATACCTGGGTGCATGCTGCATATGACAGAGTGGCTGTTGAATCTGCTGCTGCAGTCCTGAAGAAATGGCAGGCAATGTGTACTTGGTATAGCGAGTGAATCTTTCCTCCTTTTGAATGTGTAATTGGGACAGGAAATGATTCGGATACTTACATATAAATGGTATGAGATGGTGACTTCCCTGAGTATGTTATATGGTAAAGGTTCGGTTTATGAGCCTAGGAGGATAATAACGAAAGCCACTTTCTGATAAAGAGATTTTGATCTCAGTTCTACCACTTCAAATTTAGAGGAAATCTATTGAGGTCCATTACTCTGGTGTCATAGAGATCCATATTGTTAACAAAAGCTGGCTCACCTTTAGCTGAATGCACTGTAGACATCCTTCCCCTCCCAACCTGACTAACACACACATTCTTTATTGGTGTAATTGGGCCAAACTCCATGGAAGTCAATGGAAATGAATCAATTTGCACCTGCAGAGAATTTCACTTTCTTCTCTGTTGGTGTCTTTCCCTGCATGTGTTGGGAGCATGGCGACTTGCACAGTAGGAGAGTCCTGGCTTCAAAGCTAGACTTTGTTTCTTTGCATGGGCATGGAAGCGTTTTTTTCTACTTTTAGAAGCCAAGATGCAGGTCTCTCTATTGATAAGAAAGGAATCTGTTGGAGAGAGAGACTTATTTCAAGTGGCAGTGACAAAGTATTTGAATAATTTAACATGCTTCCCAGCAGTTCTTCCATATGAGCAATCTCCCAAGCTGGCTCTTAAAGGCAAGGAAATAATTCACTTCTTTGTCTGTTCACGGAATTTCGGTAAACAGATCATGATTCTCTTCAAGTTACATTCTCAAAAATGATTCTTTGTGACTCCCCTGTGCTCTGTGAATGCTGTTCAAAATTTAAATTTCAAGCTGTGTTGCTTAACCACAAAAAGGGCTTTGAATCAAGAGGGCTTGGGAGATTATTCATATTACAAAGCATCTAACTAACAGTGAAATCACTTTTAATGTCACATCCTCTGTTCTAAATAAATGGACAGAGAGAGGGACAAAGCGGCAGCTACAGGGAGAAAAATGGAGCTCCATTTTTTTTTTAAAGACTCCATGGCACAATAGAGGGACATCTTCCGACTGCTGCCTTTTCCCCATTTTAAAGATCCTATTGAGCTGTGGCTCAGTTTTCTTTGGTGAACTTATTCTGAACACAGCTCAGTTTTATTAAGTGCCTTTATTATTCCATCTTTCTCAAAAATGTTATTACCTGTCTGTGGTGAAATTAATTCAAGGCCACTTGGAAGACAGAAGATTGTATGTGGTCAGATCCTTTACTTTTGCCTATATGGTGGATGTATACACTGCATTAATAAGATTAGCTTAACTACAAAGAACAAACAAAATAAATTGGTATTTTATAATTATGTAAGCAATTGCAGGATGGCATTTTGCTCTAGGTTAATTTTACTGCCTACTCTGGAAAATTGCCACTTGTAAGAAAACAAGATATCGACTGAATTATTTTCAGTGAACTAGAAAAGGTTCCCGTTTCTAGCATTTCACTTCTTGTCATCAGCATCATTAGGGAGTTATGTCTTCTTAAATGACAGGTAGAGAAATCAAATTACTCTCGCAAGCCAAGTAATATTACATATATATTTTTTTATATATTGATCCTCTGTGGATTGCTTGCAAGGGAAAGACTAACCCCAGCTTATCAGAATTAATACCTGACATTAATTATTCAGCACCTTTCAGACTGCAATCCACAATAGATAACAGGTACTAGGCTGAATCACCAAAACAAAGAGCCCGGCCCAGCCCTGTGGAACAGGAGCTGCAGGAGTCACCACTGCAGGGCAAGTTTTTCCTTTTATAGATTGTTTTATTTCATGTTATTTTGTGATGAACACAGGACTCTACTCTCAAGATCTGAGCTCTACCAAAGACTTAGTGGGTGACCTTGGATAAGTCACTTAATCTTTGTATGTCTCTGTTTCTTGACCTCTAAAAGGGGAAATAGGAATACTTCTTTTTGCCTACTCTTGGTTTTTTCCATTTAGATTGTAATTTGTACGCTTGTCAGTGCAGAAACTGTGCCTAGTACAATGGAGCCCTGATCATGAAGTATTTTCTAGAAAACTACAATCCAGAATGACCAGAATATTAAAATATAACACTTTAAAAATCCCAATTCTGCAAAGACATGCACACAGCTTTAAATGTGAGTAGTCCCATAGACTACAGTGGGACTATTTCCATGTTTAAAGTTAAGCTTATCTGTAAGTCTTTGCACGACCAGGCCACGATCGTCAACAGGTTCCCTTTTGGATACAAAATCTACCTGTGTTTGGTAACTCGTATGCCAAATTTCAGTCCAATACCAATTAAAACAGCAGAGCACTAACCCCTGATAGCAGAGCTCAGGATGGAAGTGGCAAGCAGCCATTAACTAGAATAGACCCACTGAATGCTCACTTAATCCTACAGTAGCTGTACTATTCCCTGGATGGTTTAGATATGGTCTTTGACTTTTTACCCCCATCTCATTTGTGGCTTGTAAATATACAGGAAGGGAATAAAAGCAAAAAATAAAATAAAAAATAAAATCTCATTTGTGGGTCATCAGCGATGAAGCAGTGGCTTTTTTAACAGAAAAAAATCATCTGCTTGAATGGAATAACTGAGGGTTGTAGCTTGCTCACTGATGCTTGGTAAATCATATAATGGCTTTCAACTTCCCTTCAGTGCTGCAGCTGTTGGTACTGATCTTTTCTTCTGGTTTGATTGAAATATCACTTTTAGTAACTTGTAAATTGCTGGATTTTATTAGATGACACACAGATGAAGCTGTTCTTTTTTTGAGACCTGTAAGGCAAAGTGTCAGCTGAAGGCCAAACTACAGACGTAACTAGATAACTCATTAAAGGAAGAAGGCAAGTAATACATAGGGCCGCAATGGTTTACATAAAAAATCAGTGGTGAATAGGATGTGCAAATACATATGGGTTCTTACCTTAGACCTAGCCTTGGTCTATATTGCGAGGGGGATTGATCTAAGTTACGCAACTTCAGCTACATTAATAACATAGCTGAAGTCGAGGTACTTAGACCTACTCACCACGATGTCTTCACTACAGTGAGTCGACTGCTGCTGCTCCCGCATCAACTCTTCCTGCACCTCTCACGGTGGTGGAGTACAGGAGTCGACAGGAGAGCGCTCGGGGGTAGATTTATTGCATCTAGATTAGACGCGATAAATCAACCCCCACTGGATCGATCGCTGCCCGCCGATCTGACGGGTAGTATAGACATACCCCCAGACAGTTTGATGACCTTCAATCCTCCTGCACAATCTTATCTGATTGTGACTTGTATAAATCCCCATCCATTGTGGAGAGCCTAATAATTTGTACTTGTTTAACACCATCTTATGTTCAACTTGGCATCACAGCTAGATTAAAATCAAGATTGGATTTTTTTTTTAAAAGTAAAATCTGTTGTAGGAATTATTTTGGGGAAGTTCTATGGCCTGTGTTATACAAGAGGTCAGACAGGATGATCACAATGGTCCGTTCTTGGACTCTATCAATCTATTGGGACAATACATGCTAGACTGCTTCTGCACACAAGAATCACTTCTTTCTAATCCAGTGGAAGTTTTTTGAGCAAGTTCATATAAGAGTGGCTAGAGGAGACCAGGAAAACACAATTTATTCAGACTGTCTGAAATCCTATAACAAAGTGCCTCACAAGAACCTATTAAAAGAACTCACGGTATGTCTTCATTACACTCCACCCCTTCCTCCAAGCCCTTACCCCTGCCTCTTCCCACCCTCACTTCACCCCTTCCTCCAAGCTCCCACCCTGCCTCTTTTTGCTCCCTTTCCACGCCTCTTCCTGCCCCGCTCTTCTCCTTCCCTCTCCCCCAGCAACTCTTCCACGCCGCGGAACAGCTGATCACAGCAGGTGGGAGGCAAGGGGAGGCGCTGACCTGCAGGGCTGCCAGTGGGTGCTGAGCAATGGGCACTTATGCTACCAGGTTAGAACAGGTATTCTAAGATGTCACTTCTGCAGTGCACAGATACTGTATATATAAGTGCTGCTATATCCCATATAAGGGTCCTTTGCAAAACATTTTATAATGAAATAAATCAAACATAGCAAAGGGATTGAGAATTTGAGATGAATTATTAAAATGTTTTTTATTATTATAAAGATTTAATCAGTACTTCACAGAGCATGAATTATGCATGTCCCTTCGCCAGAGACCAAGATGACATTACTATTTGTTTTGGCACATACAGGCTGTAGCCAACATCGGGGTCTCATTGATCTAGGCAATGAGCAACCACATAGTTTCCTTGAAGAGCTTATTATCTAAATAGACAAAGACCAAAAAAATGGGAAGAGGAAGTCATATTATCCCAGTTTTACAGGTGTGTTTTGGGGGAAATTGAGACACAGAGAGACTAAGTGACTTGCCTGGGGTCACATGGGAAGTCTGTGGCAGAGCCAGGCATGGAAGCCAGATCCCGAGAGCCCCAATCCACAGCCTTTACCACAAGAACAATCTTCTTTGTTTTTATTTACTTCATGTATTGAAGAATGTTTATGAATAAGCTTTTTTTCTAAATGGGATCTTTTGCCCACCGTTTGACCAGTTTCTGTTTTCTCAAATATTTACTTTCCACTGCAAAAGGAGATCACTTTTTTCTGTCTATTTTCTTTATAGTTCATAGTCCTACTATACTTCAACATGCCATTACCTCTTAATACCTACAATAGATCAGAATACTGTGACATTTCATAGGTTAATGCATTACTCTGTCTTCGGATAAATTAACAGGGCTATAATAGGAAGCTCAAGTACCTTTGATGATGTTTATACATAAATCGTAAACTGGACATACTGTAGCTGAAATTGATTTCTAAATTATTTATTATGTCATTTAGATTAGCGTAGGAATGTGCAGCATAAGAATGTGAAGATAACCACTCAGTGTCATTCTGAGTGAATTGTATATTCACAGGGACATTGTTTATTAATTTTTGAGGATCCTGAATCTAAACTGTTATTCATCAGGCAGAAATTTTTGGTTTAGTGCTAATTACACTTCAGCCACTTAGGTTCTCTAAACCCCTTTCTGGATGAGGGGAAAATGTCAGGCAGAATTAGATCAAATGGTGTTTTAAGTCTCAATGGGAATATATAGCTGTTTTAAATGTATACCAGTTGTGACAGAGAAAATAGGTTAACTTATAACCTGAATCCAAAGGCATTTCTTAAAGCTCCAAGTAAATGAAAAGCTTATATCTGAACCATAGTGTTTCATTGATGATTATATCAAGACAACACAGATTTTGTTGCCACCGTATTTCATGGAGACACATGTATTGATCAAAATACTAAAAGTATTGTTGATTCATCTTGGGCCACAGGTTCTATATTTTTTCCTAGTGTTGAAGTTTTATAATAAACATTTTGACATAGAGTAGTTGAATTGAATGGTAAATATCAAATGGCTTCTCCGTATGCTAAATGCCATAAACTTTTGTGTGATGTAATTCATCTGCTTACTCATAATTCAGTTATAAAAGTGGCTGGGTCAAATAGGCCAACTTCTGTCTATTTGCTGGTCCTGTAGACACTTGCAAAAATAGGACCCATGTTAAAATGCTAGGGCGTTGATTCATTAGTGATAAAGGTTGTAAGCTTTAGGTAGGTTGGCTGTTGTGTATTTATTAACCACTGTGTTTCCTAACTCTGCTCAGAGTTCAAGTGAAATGTTGCAGAGGTGGGCCCTGAGAATGTTGAGTGACTGTCTGAGGTGCACTCTTGGATTCTGTGCTGTGTTGCGTTAATTTTTGCCAATCTGTCACACTAAAGGGATCACATAGCCAGTGGACCCAGTCCCTCTTTGTGATGGGATTGTCCAGGTGGCATCTAGAAAGTGGAATGGCTTTACTCCACCCTTCTTCACAAATTGAATGAGAATGTAGGCATATATGTCAGGGATGCCAGGAGCATGGCCGGAACACATAATTTGGTTGTATTCAGGTAAAATGGCCCCTAAAAGTCTGTTGCAGCAAAGCATAAGTTAGAGGTCAGTTCTAACTTATGTGGGGATCCGGGCAGAGAAGAGCGGAGTTTCAAAGGAGGCTTAAGGACCCTCCATTTCTACATCAAGCATAACTTGGAAGGAGTGAAGTATCTGGCACCACAACTTTTTTCCCCCTACTTTATTAGGATTTTACTTGAGTAAGAAAGTACCTTGGAGTTTGGCTCAGTATATCAGTAGGAAAAAACTGGCAACTGCTATTGCAGTATCCACTAGCATTTTTGTGATTAAGGATCTGTCAGGCATGTGCAACACCACAGGTAAAAATCTATGTATTTTTGCCAGTGCCTGTATACTGTACCATCCCTCTATCCAGATGGACTCAGGTGGAGTCCTGTGTAGACTAACATCCTCACTCAGTCCATGAGCTCAGTTGAAGTTCGACCAGCATCCAGTCTTCAGGATATGGCCACATTATTTTCCTTGAAGTCCCTTTGGGACTGATTCTGTATACACAGGCACTCACAGAAAAGAGGGGACAGTATATTTTTCAACTTGGCTTAGCTTCACTTTGAGAATTACCCAGGCTAAATTTTCCTCCACAGCTGCTGATCTTTGGAGATAAAATAACCATCAAAGTGAATGCATTTTTCTTACTAGTCATGTTACCTAAAGCACTTCTGGAAAGTGGTGAGGATTGTATAAGGACATCTCTAGAATCTTTGTTCACTTATGTTGTAAGCCTGGTCAGGAAACGGACTCTTTTAGAGTCTGTCAAATGGTACTGGGACAGTGATGGCGTTTTGTAAATAGGGGCAGTGATGGCTATTCAAAATTCTGCTTCATTTCTGTATTGCAAGGTGTCATTTGAGGAGATGTGGGAATTATCATGTTGAGTCAGACCAGTGGTCCATCTAGCCCAGTATCTTGTATCTGATAGTGACCTGCAGCAGATGTATCAGAGAGAGATGCAAAACACTCCACAGTGGAGAATTCAGGACTTTACTAATTTCCTGTAGACTCCTCCAACGGAGCACAGGATTCTCTAATAGCTTCCCTCTAATAGCTTTATTGCCCTCTGCATATCCATCTCCTGATACACTTAAGCAGTCTTCTGGCTGAAGTCTGGATGGGAGATTAATTTAAACTGGTCTTATACAACAGCATATTTCTCCGGTGTGTGCCCATTTTAGGGCCAAATCCTTTGACTAATCCAGACTCAGGCAAGAATCTCATTGTCTTTAGCGGGGTTACACAGGTGAACAGGATGACAAGCTAGGCCTACGCTGTGTATCTGAAATTCCCATAGCAATGTTTCGTTGGGCTGAGTTTACTATGTTACTTTATCGTTCAGCACAATAAAGGGAAGCCCCAAACCTTCCTTTATTCTCCCTTCTCCCCGAGTGCATGTGTAAAAGGCACTTTGCCATGCACACTTAATACCACACACTTCAGTAACAGCATCACAACCCAGGCCATTCTGAAAACCAAGAGGGGAAAAGAAAATCCGTGAAAGATTGCAGCTTCTGATTATCATGAAACCCTTGCATGTATGAGCTATTTCAGACTTCTGGAAGGAAGGCTTTGTTTTTCCTAGCTTCAGAGCCGTGCTATTAGGAGGTTTGCAGATCTCGATCTTAAACTATAGAAATTATAAATATTTTAATTTCAGGGTATGTAAACATTTATAGCGGTGTGTAGAGTGCAGCCTTTGTACATCCAGGTGTCATGGGTATAAATGTTTCGATGTCTCCCTTGAAATATGCATTAACTACTTGTGCTAAACAATCTGTTCCGCCTTGTATTTAGCTGTGACACTGAGTATGTTTCACAGATCGGAAGAAGAGCTCTGTGTGAGCATAAAAGCTTGTCTCACCAACAGAAGTGGTCCAGTAAAAGATATTATCTCACCCACTTGTCTCACTGGTGAGCAGTGCTAATAACATGTTTCTGAATGTATCCTTCAAAATTAAATAAACATTTTACATAGCCCTTGGAGGTTCTTTAATTAAAACCGGATATTCTGTGGAATTGCCTTTTCTCTTAGTATCGGGTATTATCATTTTTAGGATGTTTCCAGAACAACAACTGGCTTCTGATGGTTATTACCTTTCTCTTCAAAGCCAGTTAAAGGACTGAAACATCTCTGGCTTTTCTGACAGTACAATTACTTCTGACAAGAAAAGTAATAATCCTATTTGTGGGGAGGAAAACAAAAATCTCCCCACAAATAAGATGCTTGTCTTTCCTAATCTTCCTTTATAGTTTTCAAAACCTTTTTTAATAGAATAAAAAAACGCAATCATAACTCAAGATTCTTGTCTAAATTCATTTATTTCTTGTCCTCCGCTTTGCATTATAGTGGCTGACAACATGATTGGTAGCTAGGGTCTGATCCAAAGCCCGTTGATTTAATGGAAAGATTCCCAATGACTTCAGTGGTCTCGAATACAGAGGTGATAAATCTTCTAGGTAGGGAGATTCAGAAACTCAAAGGTATGTAGGTACCTAACTCCTACTGATTTCACAGTACTTTTGAGGATGTATGACAGAATGTCTCTCATTCTGTGTTACGTAGAATCATCATTATAATTTATGTATGTGTGTATGTATGTACGTATGTATGTATTTAATTATTTATGCCATTGGAGCACATAGGATCAGGGACCCCACAGTGTTAGGTGCCGTACAGACAGAACAAAAATATGTTCCCTAGTTTTGGTTGAGTCCTGTAGTACTAATTAATTAAATATAAGGCCCTAAATGAGGAAGCAATATTCAGAGTTGCATTAATGATAATTTAATTGATAAGCTTTATATTGGTGACACTTTGAAGCTGTTCTGAAATAAAATAACTGGGTATACAGTTTGCCCTCCCCTGAATTGAACTTCAGCCTTGTGTGGTGTTTTTGTTTTGTTTTGTTTTGTTTTAAGATTCAGATCCGTGACTCCCAACATGACTCCCTCTATATCCAATAACTAGGACTTTGCCTTTTTATATTGTGAACCGAACAGGCTAGCTTGCAGATGCATGTATTGCACTTGGAGTGGAAGATGGTGAGTTTTGTGATGATCCTTAGTCCCTGGTTTCACAGACTTGGACCAGCCTCTTCCAGCCCCCCCCCGCTGCTCCCCCACGCAAAAACTCTGCCTCCTGAACAGACTAGCTTTACCTTTGTGATCAAAAGACTCACTGTGCGTGAGGAGCAGAATTGTTGACCACAGTCTTCACCTCAAAGCTTTAGATAATACTTTAGATATCCCAAAGTGACTGACAGACCTAGTGTTAGTATGGAGAACTGCCTCAGATCCATCACTGAACGCAGATCATCCATCACACAGGATATCACCATCTCAGAGTTGTGGGAAAGGCTTAATCCATGGCATTATAGTTGACAGACATACGCTTCTGCTTTTTGCGATGTCATTTTTATCCTAGGTACAGAAATACTGAAGGGACATAAATATGCAAGATACATAAAACAGCTGAGTATGACGGATGCTATAAATGTGTTCTCTGTGAATGTGTAATTCATATTTTTATGAGGAGAATAATTAATATTCAAGTGTGCATAACCTTTGCTAGGTGGGGAAATTTGTACGTCCTTAAACAACAAAATTAATTTGTTCCAGTTTATTGAAAATCAGCTGCATCCAGTGTTTTTTAACTCACTATAGGTAAACCCTGTAGGGTAGGTGAAATATGCCATATGTTTAAATATGACTACTATTTGATTAGCTAAGTGCTATATTGTTGCTTAGACTGGACACATTAAATTAAATTCAGATTAGATGTTTACTTCCTATAAATAGCACTCTTAATGAATAGTGTTATAAAATATTTTATTAATGTGTTTCTGTTGTAATTGGCAACTTAAAAAACAATCTTCAAAACACCTTTGAATTGTTAGTTCTGAGGCAGATTAAGAGAAGCAGGAGGTACCAGTGAATTTCCAATTCCCTTCAGAAAATAAAAATCCAAAGTAATGGCTTCAGCTATTTGTGTAAGACATAAAAATTGATATAATGTATGTGGTAAAGCTCCTATTGAGTATTATTATAAATGATTGATTTTTCTTTCTCCCTACAGTTTAGATGGTGCAATGCTTACTGTACAAACAACTCATGAAAAGTCAACATGTTTTACAAGTAAATAATTTACAACTGCTGTGCAGAATATGGAATAATATTTCACACTAAGTGACATTAATTAGGGCAGAAATATTCAAATGGAGAAGAACTGGGAGATGACTATGCTGCAAAGAAAATATTTTCTACTTGCCATCTAAATGCAAATAAGCAAAAGAGGCACTGGCACATTACTCTTTAGGGGAAATGCTTTCCATTAAGAACCAAGTGGTTTAATGATTACAAGACTTCTGGAATGGTAGTGCGAGCCAAATTCTGAGCCTTTCAAGCAGTATCCTTCATTGCCTTCATGGAGGCACCAGGTTTTAGATGGCAGGTGTTGGGATAGCTCGTATAGATTTGGGCCCCAATCCTGCAAATATTAGACACAAGTAACTTTACTTACGGGAGCAAAGCCATTGACATTAATGGGGCTACTCTCACTTGCATAAAGTTAAAAGAATTCAGGGCCAGAAGAAACCATTATGATCATCTAGTCTAATTTTTTTGCATAACACTAGCTATATAAATTTCACACAGTAATTCCTGTATCAAGCTCAATAAGCTCTGACCAAACTAGAGCATGTCATTCAGAAAGGCATCTAGTGATAGAGAAATCACTAAGTCCTTTGGAATGTGGTTCTGGTGGTTAATAACCCTCACTCTTATATATTTGCACCTTATTTTCCAGTTTGAGTTTGTCTAGCCACAACTGCCTGTTTCATGCCGTTGTCTGTGAGACTGGAGAGACTGCTGCTATCAGAAATCTTCCCATCATAGAAGACCTGTAGATGTGGCCAAGTCACCTGTTAACATTCTCTTTGATGATCTAAATAGACTGAGCTTCTTAAATTTTCACTGTAAAGCAAGTTTACCTCGCAAGATATGTCTACACTGCATTGTAATCCCAGGTCTGTGGGACCCAGGCTTGTGGACTCAGTGTTTCCAAACCCACACTTGAGTGTGTGCATTGCATTCTAAACCTAGACTTACGATTGCTGAACTCTGGTTTCACCACTATGCTAATGTGTCCATACTGCACTATGCAGACCTTCTGACTAGGATCTGTGCCTTGCACTGCATCCACACTACAAAATGATGGGGCTTAGACCCATGTCACAGCAGGACTTGAGCTCTGACTACCCCTTTCATCAGGATCTGAGGACCATTGTGCTGAATGCTTGCTGACCCGAGTCAGGCTGATTTGTGTGTAGATGGAAGCGGAGTTTGGGCTCAAATCAGAGCCCAGACTCAGTATACAGTGTAGAGACATGCACAAATTTTCACAGGATCATGGCCATGGATATCTTCTTCAGGTCTGTCTGCGTGTGGACCAGAAGATACTGAGGTCCATTGAACAGGATACTTGATTGGGAGGCACTTCTTCCTTTTCAGATGGAGATATTGAAGCTAAGGCACTGAAAGGACTAGCTCAAGGTAACAGCAGGAGAGTCTGTGTTTAGGATTAGAACAGAGGGGTTCCCACCTCTCAGTTCTGTGTTCAGGCCACTACACTGTTATGTTGAGCTTGAGGCTCTACACAAATTTCCCTGAGCCTTCTCCCATGCTCTCTTCCCTTCCCGCCTTCCTTAGTACAAGGATGTGATAGATCATAAACTTGATCACCTTACTAACCCATTGTACCTTTCCTTCTACTTTGTGTGGATGGGATTTTTGAAGGAACCTGAGGGAGTTAGATGCCCTATTCAGCGCGAGTTGGGCCCTGAACTCCCACAGGCTTCTTTAAAAATCCCAGCCTTCATGGCTATGTAGAGTTTATGAGCTGTGTGAGACAGGGATTGTGCTGCCTTTTCTGCTTGGAAAGAGCCCTATCAGAAATCATAGAAGATTAGGGTTGGAAGAGACTTCAAGAGGTCATCTAGTCCAACCCCTGCTAATGACTAATAATTTACTCACGGTGTTACCTTTTTATTGTCATTTATTCTTTGTGTTATGGTAGCATGAAGGTGCCCTGATTTGGGATTAGAATCCCACTGCTGTTAAGCACTGTACATACAATCAAAAGACAGTCCTGGCCCCAAAAGAGCTTATGACGTATGGGCCAGAACCTCAACTAGTGTAAATCATCATTGCTTCACTGACTGAGCTAGAATGATTGACATCAGCCGAGGATCATTCCATGTGTATCTTTATATACCTGCATTTTTATAGGCATACAACTTTCTTTTGTAAATTCTTGCAGAAATATTGGTGGTTGTACAGCATGGGATGTTGTCTGTCAGATTGGGTTAAAATCAGGTATGCCCTGGGGGTTTAAAAGTCGTGCTTCCTGTTTGATATGAAATCACCCTTCATACAGTTATATTGTTGTTATCAGCATGAATCTGCCAAGAGCTATTTACTGTGATCAGCTGCATGCAAAGTACTCTGCGAAATGAAAAGTGGAATAAAAGAAGCTTAGGAAGGAAAGCAAAAGCGTGTTAGAAGAACTTCTTGTCCCTAACACATAAAATATTGCTTACTTACATAAAAGATGAAGCACTGATTCTGTGAGATGACTGCTATGACTCACATCAAACTGTACCGCTACTTTCTGCGGGGGAAAGCTGACCTCGTAAAGATTTACACATAGAAGTTACTGGGATTACTCTTAGGAGTAAAGATACTTATGAGTGTAACTTTTTACAGATAAATTTGTTAGTCTCTAAGGTGCCACAAGTACTCCTGTTATTTTTGCAGATACAGACTAACATGGCTGCTACTCTGAAACCACTCTTTTCAAGAGTATTAAGAGAAGCAAAACAGGAGCCATCTTTTGACAAGGACCACCGTGATCCTCCAGTCAGATCTCCTGTATACACAGGCTACAGAATTTTCCCCAGAAGCTGAAGTACAGCATATCCTTCAGAAAGGGAGACAATTTTGTTGTAAAGTCTGCGTGTGATAGTAATTTTCATAGTGCTGCTATGGCCATGATCGTAATACAGTTTTTCACATAATGGCTGCCAGGTTTTAGGCTTGACTTCCTGGCAGGCAAAAATAAAACACAGCGCTTGATACAAACTCTACTGAAATCATTGCAAAGACTCCCATTGTCTTTGGACTACAGATCAGGCCCTCGGTCATGTTGCAAATGATCACTTCAGGGGTGAACAACACCAAACTCTGACAACAGCAAAGAGAGACAGTTTTGGCCCCTGAGCTTTTCAAGTATCCCAGCATCTTGAAAATCGTATTTCCCTTGGAAACCTCTCCACCCATCGTTGTTACAAGTGACCTCTAAAGAGGTCTATAAACTGAAAGAGATTTGAGAATTTGAGGTCTTTCCCCCTCATTTGTTGATTTTGAGCATTTGGAAGCACATTGAGTACAACCCTTAGTAATATTTGTTTACATGACAGAGTCTCTAATGGCCCCAAACCAAAATTTGGTCCCCATTAGATGCTATACAAACACATGATGAGAGAGACACTCTGTCCTGATGAGCTTATAATCCAAACAGACAAGACAGACACATGCTCTGAGAGGGGAAGGGGAAGTGACTTGCTCAAGATCACTCAGCAGGTCAGTGCCAGAGCTGGGCATAGAACCCAGGTCGAGTGCCCTCTCCGTTAAAACATCTACCCCCCAGGAGCAGTGGTTTATTGATGGTATCCACAGTGGTGTCCTGCAAGAGGATGATTTCCAGTAATAGCAGCAAGCAACATGGCTGAGATGGAAAGAGAAGAATTAGCCAGGAGTGGCAGGGGTATGCACAGAGAGAAGGGGTGCGGAGACAAGAGGTGACCTGGGCATGTTTTGTAATGCTCAGTGGCATCAAGCCAAATAGATCTTTCTAAACATAATCGGGGGAGTAGAAGAATCCTTACAATAACTTGATGTAAAGATCAGCGCATAGTACTGAACGGGCACTCTATAGGAAAATGGAATTAATAAAAATCAGTTGACAATGGCCCTTTAAATAATGTAGCATTGCAATAGTTTCTGTGTTGTTATATATGGTCAACATGAGGGGTGACATGGTTAATGATTTTTGAATCTCAACCTAATCACCAGGCAATCATGCAATAATATCCTAGCAAAGTAATTCACTAGCCAATTGATCCTACACCTGAAATGACTGTGTGTCATAGGCATGGTAACAAGATGGAGGAAAGAGAGAAAAAGAACAGGTGTGTGTGGAGAGAAAATCAATGGGGTCATTCTAGAGTGTGTGCAGATACTGCAGTGAGACAAATCCATGTTTCTTTAGAGAAAAGGTCTGTGGACTTTTTCCTCCTTGCAGCCTCCCCAAAATAAAACATTGTATTGAGAGAGTTTAATCTAATCTTTGAAGGGCTATGTAAACATTCAGGGCTTGATTTTCAGAAGGGTTGAGCATTTGCAGCTCACGTTGACTTCACTGGAGCTGTGAAGGATCAGCTCTCCCCAGGGAATGATGATGATGATGATTAGCTAACATTTATAGTGCAGTTGAGCTTAAAGGCCTCAACCGGGCCAGAAGCCATTGTCAAGATGCTGCACAAACACACAGAGAATGACAGACTCTTCCCTTAAGTGCTTACTCTGAAAGACTCACATTGATTTCAGTGGGCTCTGGATCAGGCAGCTACAGAACTTAATTAGCTGACAGGGAGTGGCAGGCAGTGGTGTTTGTTCTCTTTTGGCAGCCCCTGGTAAAGGCAGGGAGAAATACCAAAGAGGGCTGAGTAGAGCAGCAGAGCTATTGTCATAAACAGATAGTTAAGGGTTAATGTCTCTTTTACCTGTAAAGGGTTAACAAGCTCAGTGAACCTGGCTGACACCTGACCAAAGGACCAATCGGGGGACAAGATACTTTCAAATCTTGGTGGAGGGAAGTCTTTGTGCTGTTTGTTTTGTTCTTTGTTTGCTCTTGGGGCTA
>NC_133770.1:157090558-157162912 GCF_003597395.2 Chelonoidis abingdonii
GGGAAGATTTTGGGGGGACAGGGAGTGTACCAGACACTGGAATTTCTGGTTAGTGGCAGCGCTATCAGATCTAAGCTAGGAATTAAGCTTAGAAGAGTACATGCAGGTCCCCACTTTTTGGACGCTAAAGTTCAAAGTGGGAAAGATACCTTGACAGCTGTATTAGGCACTTGAAGGGGCTGATAGTGAAGAGAAGGGGAAGTGAAAAAACACTAAGCAGTCTGAGGCAGACTGTCTTTCTGTTCTGTGTTTGTGTAGTGTCTAGTACAATGACTCCTGACCTCGCTGAGACTTCTATGTACTACTGCAGTCTGACGGTCCTGTCCATGACTCCTAGTTGCTACCACAGTACATCAGCAATAGCAATAATAATGGTTAATAACAGTGATGGAATAGGTTTGATGATAGAAGTTTGAGTTGGTGGCAGGAAAGGCTGGACATAGGAAGAGTTCCTCATGCTGATACATACTTGGGTGATTCTCTGTATATTCCTACACCTCTAACCTACTAGTTTCTCTAAATGAATATAGATTGAGAACTAGTCTAATTATAGCTGGTCAACATTTTTCAAATTTTAAAATGTAGACAAAACTTCAAATTCTGATATTAGGGGGAAAGTGGAAAATTATTTGACACAAATGTTCAATCATTTTCCTTTTGTATTTATTGTTTTATTTTATTTTTGAACCAAGTACAGAGCTGATCAAACACTTATGAATTTCAAAACTTCAAATTTCAAAATGTGGAAAGAGAGGAAACCTAAAACCATGATTTCCTTCTCGCCCCCCTTACCCCCGCATTTTCCCTAATTCAGATCTATTAATAGTAATTTAACAAAGAGGCACTATTAGCTTCGATGAAATGAACGTAGCATTGCAGGGGGACAGGAAAGTATTTTTTTTGTCTTCCATTGGGATAAAAATGGAAACAAATTTTAATAATTGGAGGGCTCTTCAGTTTGGCAAACAAAGGTATAAGAAGACCCAATTGCTGGAAGTTGAAACTAGACAAATTTATCCTGGAATTAAAGCGCAGATTTTTAACAGTGAGGGTAATTAACCTTTGGAACAATTTACCAATGACTGTACTGGAATCTGTCCTTGACAATTTTTTAATCAAGGTTAGATATTCTTATAAAAGATGCACTCTAGGTTGAACAAGAACTAATTTGGAGAAGTTCTATGGCATGTGGTATGCAGGAGGTCAGACTGAATGATTGCAATGATTCCTTCTGGTCTTAAAATCTGCATATCTATGAATCACTTTCTTGGAAGCAAGTTTCTTTCAGCAAGGCTATAATTTATCTTGGTGTTTTCCTTGACTTCATCCTAGAATAGCTTTTACTCATTAAAAATAAATGAAACCATAATGCCTTAAAAATAAATACAAACTGAATTAGAAAACAAAATAAAATCCAGCCATTTGAGTTGCAAATTGCAATTAAGTATTCTCCTACATTTGCAGTAACTGAGTGGGAGCTGATGTGGTTTGAACACCCTGATAATATTTAAAATTAAATGCTAGTTTTCCCTGTAGAAGTTGATTTATATTATGAATGATAATTTCAGATATTTGATAAAACTGGCAGGTAATTAAGCAACCACTTTCTTGCGTGAGGTGCTGTGGGAACCCTTTCCCTCTGCATTGTGCTGAAGGTAATAAAAAGTGCTGTGACAGAGTGTTTACTGAAAGTAATTGACAGCAGAAAGCATGAAGGGAAGGTGTGAGGGAAGGAAAACATCTTCATTATGATAACAAAAATGGAAGCAATTTGAATCAGATTGCATATCAGACATCTTAATTCTTCTTTGGGTGACTGATCTATTAGATAGTGGAAAAGTGTCTTGACTAGGATTTCAAGGTGTGTCGTCAGAATGCAGTAGCTACACGGTCTAAAAGTCTAGTGTAGACTAGGCAGTGTATACTTTAACACCTGCTCAGATCATTATGTTTAAGCTTGCAGTGGGACCCTAGGCTTTAAATCGCCCAGTTAAGCACATGTTAAAGCATATTCTGCTTAGTGTTCAATAGTTATTTAGAATGTGTTAGTTACTATGTGTAAACTAACATGTTCTAACAATATGGCTTTATACCTTAGTTGAGACAAAAGTAATGTTGCAAAATCGATCTCTTTCTGAATAATTGTTTTGCTCAGAGGAAGCTACGTGAGATCATGGGTCAATGGTAAATTAGCCACCACTGGATAGAATGATGTTGAGAATCCGTCTGTAAAAATTATCTCATGAAAGAGGAACAAAGGGGATCTGATCCTTAGTGCATTGCACCTTGTATGTTATTTAGACGTCCACAGAGTGGTTGTAAAATGCTACCAGATCAGAATGATAATGTTTTATACCCATTTGTCACTGATATAAAAGACTGCACAAGTTTCAGGGCCGTGGAGAATCAGACCCCAAAATGTTAGTGATGTGTCTGATCCTGTGAACGCTTATACTTGTAAGTAATCCCAATGAAAGCAACAGCACTACTGAAAGTTACTGACTTGCGGGATTCTTTGCTGAATCAGGCTCTGTGCTGATAGCTAGAAGCCTTACTTTGTACTGAAGTTATGATTTATTTATTTTGTATTTTAGGGCTCGTGTTCTGTTCCTACTCACAGTATATTTCATTGGAATTGCTTCTGATTTCCACTGGTGTAACCAAAATCAGAATTGGTCCCTTTATCTCTAAAGTGAAGTTTGCGATTTTCCCAGTTTGAGAGGTGTCCATCAGATTCCATTTTTTGGTCTTGCTTAAATAAGTTTTCTGTTCCTTCTTCTGTCTGAACTCCCCTTTGCTGTTCTGCTGGCCACGAATTGCCCACATGTGTCTGCACAGTGCCTGATTGAAGTGCATGGCAGGAGGAGCACTTGAAATCGCCCCTGGCATTGTGCATTGTAAAATAAGTCTTGACAATTAACTGTAAAAGTACTCTTGCTAATTCATCTTCTTCTAACCATCCATTCCAGTTTATTACCCTCTAACAAAAAAAAATTAAACATACAGAATCTTGTTTACAGGGCCAATATAATTTAAAAGAAAATTAAACTGCATGATTCTCAATATGCCCATACGTCTACATACTGTTTACCTAAGAGTTATTTACATATTCTCATGAAACCTTATACTTATGGTACCACAAGATCCAATTTATTCTCCCAGCATCTTTTAATATCCTGTAGAAACGCGAGTTTTTTAATCCTTTCCAGTACATGGGGCAGTTTTTCTCTACTGTTGTTAGCCTTAGGGACTGGTCTGTTTTAATGTCGAGACATCATCTGTTTTCATCAACTTTTGTAAGCCCTAAGGGGTTATATATTGACATGTACAATATGGCCATGGTAGGACACTAGTGACATTTATCTCAGTCCACTGCCCCTTTGCCTGTGAGTGGACTCCTTGATCCAGTAGTATGCTTATGCTAGCCAGGTGCTCGCTCTCTCTCTCTCGCTCTCTCTCTCACACACCCACACCCACACTCACTCACATTCTCTCTCTTTCTCTAACATCCAAAGTTTCTGTCCAGTTTATCAGTCTACTGTAAGCTATTATATGGGGGTCCATCATATGGTATCTGAGCACCTTCCATATAAAATCCATAGCACTAACAAAGTTCCTATTGGGCTTTATGGAATCTCTGTCCCTTCTGACCTTTCTGGGTGAAAATTCTGCTTGGGGTAGCATTTTTTGTTTGTTCATTTGTTTTTTGTTTTTGACTGGTTGTTTTTCTGCTTTTGGGTTAGGTAGGAATAGGTAGTTTGTTTTTGATTGTCATTCTTGCTATCATGGAAAGATTTTATTGTTTTCCAAAGAGGTTTGGCTGCATTCCCTAAAGATGGCACACTAGTTTTACCTGATCACCTTTGGAAGTTCATTCTGTAGCCAAGCTCTCTGGGGCATGGGCCATCTTACTATGTACAGCTCCTAGCACGATGGCACTCTGATCTCAGTTGGGTTGTCTAAGCACTATGTAACACAAAGAAATAATAATAATGAACACACTGAGGGATGTTAGCTGGAGCTGTGTGTGCTCGGTATCTCCCAAGAGCGCTCAGTATCTCACTAACTTGTAAGTTCAGATTCTATCGGCCTGATCCAAAGCTCATTGACTTCCGTATGATTCTTTTTATTGACTTCAGTGGGTTTCTAATCAGACCTGTACGAGGCTTGCCTGTTGAAAACTCCCACACCGGTATTACAGTCTGTTGCTCCTAATTTCTTTGTTTTCACGTGAATTCATTCCAACTCTTAATCAAATACTTTGTTTGTAGGGAAGATGTTTATGATCACTGGCAGAAGTGGAGCTATGCTGATTTACACCAGCTGAGGATGTGGCCACATATCTTGAAGGTGAGACGAAAATGGTGTGTTTCATATCAGATGATTGGAATAAATAGTGGGAAAACAAAGATGGCAGACTGAGGCATCCCTAGGGGGTGTTGGTCATTAGGGGCTCGAGTCAAGACTTCTATTACTTTGAATTTACACTAGGGTAATGAGAATCAGAATCTGTCCCCTTGAAAATAATAGTCCTAACACGCTACGCTTGCGAAACAGTATAGCAAATCCTGGTGATTTTTGTATTAGCTTTTCACCCACTTGACACTGTAACATGCATCATGAAAAAGCTGTTTGAGGTTATATTTGAGCTCCAGTTTGTGCAATGAATAGTAATAGCCTCTTCTGTTCATACCAGATTTCCCACTTCTTTGGGAGTTACACTAACATATCACAAATGCTGCTTATCATTCACCCAGATCTAGCCCCACACACCGAACTGGCTTGCTGTTCTGTGAGCATATGGTCAATGCAGTCATTTTTCTTGATGATACAGTCATTTATGCCAGCATCTGGTAGGAACACCACTTGTGATATTTTGCTACTGTTTTGTCAAGCTAGCGAATGGACAGTATGATGGCAAATACTGACATGTACCCTTAAGGATGGCAGGCAGTGAGACATCTCACTCATTGTTCTTGGGAAGAGTCCAGCCATTAACAAAGTAGAGGTGACTTACTACAGTCTCATTCCAAATGCCAGACCACATATGGGAATGCTTGCAGCCTTTTCAATTATTAAATATGAGCTTATTGCACATTTTCATCTTTGCAAAGAGAGAGTGCGCTGTGCTAGTCTGTATATTTCTGTAAACTATTGGCAAGGAACAGAAGTTAAGTTCCTATCATATGATGCTGCATTCTGCACTTTTTAATTGATGTTCTTTGTAACCAGATAGTATAGAAGTGTAAAGACTTTTTCGCCCCCACTCTCCCCTTTTTTTTTTTTTCATTTTATTAAACTAATGCCCCTGATCTTAGAACTCACATGTTTTCCCCATGCTTTGAGAGGAAAGACAGGCTTGTAAAATAATCCCTCTTCAATGGAAAGAGGCAATCAAAATGCAGTGCGTAAGAATGTAGTGAACCCTTAATTTCCTTTGCATGCAGTGTTTCAGAGTAGTGGCCGTGTTACTCTGTATCAGCAAAAAGAATAGGAGTACTTGTGGCACCTTAGAGATTAGCAAATTTATTGTAGCATAAGCTTTCATGGGCTACAGCATCCGATGAAGTGAGCTGTAGCCCACGAAAGCTTACTCTACGATAAACTTGTTAGTCTCTAAGGTGCCACAAGTACTCCTATTCTTTTTACATGCAATGTGGCTAGAAGAACATGTGCTCTAAGATGCATTTGATAGCAGAATTAAGAAAGTAATCAAGGATTCAAACGTGCTAGGATTTGTCAGTTGATTTAGTTCTCAGAGACAAGGGTGTAAATTTGGAGCAACATCAGTTGCTGTGGGTTTATCCCATTGTAACTGAGATCTGAATCTGGCCTTTGGTCCCCAGTCATAGAGAAAATTCTTTCAAGAACAAAATGTGTGTGATGGAGAATAGAAAAGAAAATACCCAAGCATTACTCGGGGGGATGTTGAACCTTAGAGAAGTTATTACATCTGTCTCAAAACTGAAAGGGTTTAAAAATCCTGAACGTTTGGCTTTTTTTTTTACTAGCACTGTGGATCTTGCTCTCCTGTTCTGAAAGGTAATACGCTGGAATGCTTCATGACATACTGTTACTTTTTAGGGTCCCTATCTTCTTCCAATATAGATAAGTGGTTTTAACATCCATGAAAACTAGCCACTTTTCTAATAAATGACACAAAAGAGAATTGATGTGCAACCCAAAGCCATAGTCAGGCCTAGAATGGGGCAGAAAGGGTAGGCTGGGCATCATAGTGCATTTTTTCCCCACTCAATGATATTGGGCAAGATCCTTAATCTCACTGGCTTTCCTCATGGGCAAGATCCTTAATCTCCGTTTCCCCATGTATAAAACAGGCTGTTTTTATCTTCCAACTTTGTTAAATCACCTTGAGGCAGATTTCAATGCTCTCTCTCTTGCTGAGTCTCAGAGGAATGCTTGATTCTCATTCACGCTAACGATTCTGTAGCCTGCTCCAATCTTAATGTGGATGTAAATTACATTTACATTGGCAGAGCAGCTTAAAAGAACCTTAGTGTACATGAGAATCAGGCTAAAAAGGTTTAGCTGCTATTTGAATTTGAATTGAGGCCAGATCTCAACTCCCATATTTGAAACTCCTTTCCCGCCCCCCCTAAACTTAGGGAAAATTTGGACCATCCTCCAAACTTCACAGATAGCCCATGTCTCTCCAGTAGACAAAACCAAACCCATGATCCAGAACAACCCCAGACATTGGGGAAGTTGGATCCATCTTCCAAGCTTAAGAACTGGACCTCATTTCTAGCCTGAGTGAAACATCTGGCGTTGATGGGAGTTTTGCCATGGATTCCAGGTAGGGCCAAGATTTCACCCCTGAACTTAGCTAGGTGTTCAACCCCATCAAAAGACTACAACCCATGGGACTGGAGGTACCAAATTCTTTCTTTGGCCCTTTTGTTAAGAACACAGTTCTCTCTACCCCTTGTTCCAGTTTATCACACTCTCTTTCTGTAACATTTTGTTTCATGCATTTAAAACATGAACTCTTTTCCTATATTTTATCTCCCAAGACTCCTCTGGGAACCCGGTTTCTCACTGAGATATGATACATAATTTATTAGTCAACAAGCGGGTGTGTAAGCAGGCACCGCAGCTCAGCACTTATAGTACCCATGGGAGCAAGCGTGCCTTGCAACTACTTTAGAATTGATGGGATGGGACTATATTTATTATAATAAACAGATTATTCCTATTAAATTGGCTTGAGCATCTCTGGGAAAATTCATAATGCTCCCCAACATGCAGCTTGTCTTTTGAAATATAAAAGGAACAGGGAATGTCAAAGCCAATTTATTTGTCTGTAATAGGGTCCCAAAGATTCTTTATATCTGTGATGTTGGCTGCACACAGTAATATAATGCTGCTGCTGCTGCTGCTGCTCGCTGTCAGGGAGAAAGTTCTCAGTCATAGTGCGCCCTGGAGAGCGCAACACAGCAGCTGTTGTCTTTGCACTTTATAAAGCCGTCAGGGAAGCTCTGCCGAGTGTCAGGTTAAAATATTCAAAGTCAGAACTGGCTGATGGAGGAAACTTCCCTTTCCCCTCACCACTCCTAACCGATAGAACCATGACTATATTTCTAAAGCAACCCACAGCCTAGCTTGTTTTGTATTAACTGAGGAAGGATGGTCCAGTGGTTGGGGTGCTAGTCGGGCTCAAGAGAACTGGGATTAAGTCCCTGTTTTTGCCACGGGCTTCCTCTGTGACCTTGGGTGCGTCAGTTAGGCCTAGTCTATGCTGCCAAGATTGACTGGCAAAGCTTGCCTTCTGCCAGCCACGTTCAGTTCTGAGTCCTGCCGACCACACAGGAACCCTGCACTTTTGATGGCGAAGTTAAACCAATTCCCTGAGCAATGCAAGCCCTCTGTTGCTACTGGCATGATGCCTTTGTGGACAGTGATATACCTGAACTGCTGCATGAAGTCCTCTAGCAAGAGCAGTCCCCACAGCAGTGACTGCTCTAGACACATTTTTGAACTCTGGTGCCTGTGGGGTCATAGTGACAGTATATCCCCATAAATCCCCAGTATATTTTTGGAAATGCCTCTTTTCCTTCTAGCGCATCTTTGTGAGCACACAGGTATGACTCCAGGTAAAACTCCAGCTTAATCTTGTGCTAATGCCTGGTCCAGGAAAGAAGTGCTGGATTTTCTAGGCCTATGGGGAAAAGGGCAGTGCAGGCCTAGCAGTGGAATCCCTGCAGGAATAAAGATGTTCACACAGATGTTGAAAACGAGGTGCAGAAAGTGAGGTATGACCGGGACAAGTACCAATGCCAGGCACAGGTAAAGGAGTTGTGACCATTTTACCAAAGGACAAAGGAGGGCAACAAAAACCCTGGTTTTCTCCCACACTCAGGAGCTGCTGCTGTTAAATGGAGCTCAGTGCCGTATTGAGTGGGGATCCCAGCAACAATGGACACCCTGTGATGCCCAGAGTGGGCCCCACAACTGCATACCAAGGAGAGAAGTTTATGGAAGAGGGGGATGCAGTGACAGAGAAACAGGAGTGTTGTGAGAGCCAACTGAACACAGAAAAAGAGAACCACTGAGGAAGGAGATGGGGATTCTGGTAAGTGTAACTTTCTGGCCTTATTAATTGATACTATTTTTTTCTTTACTTTCTCCAGGGCCTCTAAAATCTTCACCCTCCTTCCCCTCTCAAAATGGTGGCTGACCATGCATGGGCAGGGAACAAATGGATTCTGTTTTAAAGTCACTGCTTTATGTTAAGATAGTGCCCTGACAGTACTAGGCAAAACCCTCTTCTCTTGTCCTCTTCATGTTGGGCTAAGAATCTTCCCTGCAGCTCCTGCCTTTGAATGCAGCTTTTCATCTCCCTGACTCTCAGTCTCTTTTCAGATCTCCTCCGTTGGTATTTCTGAGCAATGGGGATTCAGTGCAGGTGAAGTGTATGGAGGCTGGAGAAGTGAAATCTGTCCATTAAGGTTGTCTCTACAGGACCTCTCTGTCCCTGACTCTCTAGTTTCTTCTGCATCTAAGATGCTCGGATAGTACAGTAATGAGCCCCGAATCAAAACCTGTATATTACAGGCTAAATCACCCCTGCCTGGATGCCAACGTGCAGGGCAGGAATAGCGTCTGCACATCTCAGGGTCAAATGACCATGGAATGTTACTTAATCCACTCTCATAGTCACTCTGCTCCTGAGATGATGCAGGGCCAGTGCACAGATCCACTGCATGGAATGTGATAGGGTGGAGGCTCCCCTGAAGAGCTCTGTCCATGACTCCCTCATGCATTCACACAGCAGGGCTTGGCTGGTGCAGGAATCTCTGATTTCCAAACCTGAGTGCCTAAAACAGAGCACCTAAACCCATCCCAGGCACAGGCTTCAAAGAGAGATGCAGGTGTTCGGCTCCTTTGAAAACCAAGTTCCATGAACCGCTGTTGTGTCTCAGGAGTAACGTAGAATAAGATGTTAAGAAAACCCTTGTTTAATGTTGTAACAATGAAAAGGAGTTTTAACATCTTGTGCCTCATTGGGCCCCAAACATCCCTTTACTGACACTCTGTATAGTGGCTGATGGGGATTTAGGCACCAACCACTAGGCAGTCATATTCAGAAAATTAAGTCAGAGTCTATTACTTCCAGCGGGTTTTGGAGAAAACTTTTATTGTTACAAAACTTTAACTTTAGGGTTGAAGCCGAAAGGGCCCTGTCCCTCTAAATCTTTCCCTTTCCATCCTACCCAAGATGCAGTATTTTGAGGGCACCTTTTGTAATCAATCAAAGCCGCTTTTTCACAGCATGGAGAAGCAACAGAGGAATATCTGACTTTCTCTTCATCTTGCTGGCATGAGAATCCTCTCCATGGTGTAAGCTCTCCTCTCCCATGTGAATGGCCTTTCATACATTGCCAGCTTTAAAATCTTGACAGCACGTTGAGAATCAGAAGCGACTTTGCATGATCAGAGTGATAATTTTCAAATCACTTTGCTTGTAGTTGAAAGGAAGTTTGGAAGCATTATTCATTCAAGTTGCTAACACGAAGGACCACATGATAGATGTTGGAGGAGTTTGTCCTGGAAATGACGGTGTGGGGAGAAGTTGCAATTGTGTGAGATAGCTGTATTCTAAACTCAGCTATTTACTAAAGTGCAATGGAAAATGTCACCCTGAATAAAAATTACACTATCAAATATGCTGAGAGTAAATTTCAACCAACATTAACATAGAATATGGCTAAGTTCTGAATGTCCTTTGGATTCTAACCTCAACTCAGGCTTGATTTAAGGCTTTAGATGAGTTTGGGCAGGTCCTTACTCTGAACATAGTATAGACACACAGTATGAAGTTCAAAATACCCACTTCCTGGCTTTATTCTTATCTTACATAACAAATATAAATCTCAGCTTAAGCTTTCCTCCTCCAAAATCAGCCGTTCTTAAGATTTTCCCTGCAGACCTAGCTGTCTCAGACCCTAGTGCCTTCCGTATCTAAGGGTATAGCTACACTTACAGCTGTACAGCGCTGGGAGTTACAGCTGTCTTCGTACAGCTGTGTAGGGAAAGCGCTGCAGTGTGGCCACACTGACAGCTACCAGCGCTGCAGTGTGGCCACATTTGCAGCATTTGCAGCGCTGTTGGGAGTGGTGCATTATGGGCAGCTATCCCAGCGTTCAAGTGGCTGCAACGTGCTTTTCAAAAGAGAGGGACGGGGTGGAGTGTGACAGGGAGCGTGGGGGAGACAGAGAGAGTGGATTTTTGGAGCTGACGCTGTGTCAGCTCCCTGCCTTGCAAGTTCTAAGGACTGGAAGATACACAGCACCAACCTTCAATCATTTTAAAAGTTTCGACCCCTTCCCCCACCCCTCTCTTATTCACTAAATGCAAATTATTCACTCCTAAATAGCCTTCAGACCAGATAAGCAGCTGCTCCAAAACAGACTCTCCCCTCCCCCCCCACCGTGTTGCTTCTCTCCTCAAGCAAACTGTGAACATTCCAAAGAAATTCCCTTGCCTGCCTCTGCTCGAGCAAACAGGAGCTGTGTTTGTTTTTTAAGATAAGCAGCTTCGGGAGCCCGGAGTTCACAACAAACCGGAAGAGTGGCTGAACAGGCATTCTGGGATACCTCCGAATACCTCGGAGGCCAATTACAGCGCTTTTGGTGGCCACACTTGCAGAGCAGCGCTGCATCCGAGGCAGAGCAGGAGTACGGCTACAGCCAGGGAGATGCAGCGCTGTATGTGCCTTGCAAGTGTGGACGATGAGTAAGTTGCAGCGCTGATGGTGGGTTTACAGCGCTGCAACTCTCCAGTGTAGCCAAGCCCTAAGAAGCAAGATCCAATCCCTCTTCTATCCAAGTTGGAATTAGCAAGATGTGCCTACCTCTGTGGCTCAGCAATAATTAGCCTGCATTGTCATGCAGGATTCCAGCACCTGAGTTTAGAGAGGCTCAGCGGAAGAACCTTATATTGCTATGCAGGCTTAGGGCCTGTCTGCACCAGAGTGACATACATTTTAGTTCACACTAGCAGATCTCTCACTAACTGGCCCGTATGAACCCTGTTGGCATGCATTAAAGGGTCTCTAGTCCATGCAGGGTGACCAGATGTCCTGATTTTATAGGGACAGTCCTGATTTGGGGGGATTTTTCTTTTATAGGCACATATTATCGCCCCCTCCACACATATATACCCCATCCTGATTTTTCAGACTTGCTATCTGGTCATTCTAAGTGCACCTTAGTGTAGTCCCATTTCAAACAGTACTAGATTATATGCACTAGGGAACTGTTAGTAGGCTTCAGTGGGATCGACACAGGCCGATTAGTGAGCAGCACACTAGTGCGGAATAAAGCACCATGCAGGCATGCCCTTAGAAACTGCCAACTTGTTACGGCAAGCCCCAAGGTGTAGTGCTTTTCTTTTCTTTGTTTTTCTTTTTCTTTTCTTGATTAATTTTATTGACTTTCATGAAAAAAGGTCAATGGAAATTACAAAAAGGTAAACGTAAAAGGTAAAAAGCTTGTATATGTTCCAGAATACAGCATGCTTCCTACTTCAATGGAATGATGTTGTTTTCTGAGTGGTCAAAGCTTGCAATACTGCTTTGCCATGACACAGATAAGGTGGAGGTTACAGTAATAAAATAGAAGATGTACATGAATAGGAAGAGGAGGGAAGGAGAAAAGCAGAGAGGGAGGGGTTAGGTGGAATGGAGGCCTTGCATTCTTTAAGCAATCTCAATGTTTTTTATCAAATGTATCTAGAATAGAGGTCCAAATCTCTTTGAATTCATCTACTTGATCTTTAATGGTGATACGTTTTTTTTTCATTGGCTGCTAACTCAGAAAGGTCCAAATACCACTATGCTTGTCTGACCAGGAAAGCCCTGGATTGTTCGTGAATACAAGCAAATACTTGGAAGTCCATCAGCCCACTGCTGAATACTTTGGAACAGTCGTTTCAGTCAAAGGGTTTTCCTGTATGGGTGGCCTATTAAATAGATTTTTCTATATACAGAGGGTGGGGTTTTCAGAAGTGAAAGCTTAAAAATTGTGTGACTGTCAGCTACAGAGGTAGTGGGGGCCACATAAGTAAGGTGATCAGATAGCAAGTGTAAAAAATCATGGGGTCAGGGGGGTAATAGGTGCCTTATAAGAAAAAGTCCCAAATACCGGGACTGTCCCCATAAAATCAGGGCATCTGGTCACCCTACATACAAGGATCATCGGCGTGCTTGATGTTTAGCTTATTCTTTTCCAGTTGAAGTCAATAGTAAAACACAAAATGGTGATATTCACCACAATGTATAACTTACTGTTACTTTGAATTTTAGCGAATACAGTAACCAGAATGGGAATGCCACAAACACAGCAGCATCTTTAACTTCTCTGTGTTAAATACTTCACCAACATGCATTGCACCACATTACATCACTAACTGATGACAAAATGACTTGTTGCAAACCCTGATGTATGGTACTATTTGGAGTTTTTAAAGCTTGGCTCATTTGCAGTGGCATTGTTCGGCATTTCAACAGAGGGAAAGAAAAATCATGAGTTAATTACTTGGTAGGAAAATACATCCCCGAATAACTTTAGATTTAGATCTGTTTTCTGATTGCTCCTGAGGCTTTAAAATGTGAAGAGAGAGATTACCAAATGGCACTGCTAATGATAAATATGTATCACCCATAAGCTTTTCTGTTTTGTTGCACACGAGCTATTATATGAAGAATTTAAGAGTTGAGTTTCTGGAAGGTCTTAGCTTTCAGCTACTGGTATGTGCCAAAGAATTTGAATATTAAATCAGATGAAAACTAACAGCTTGAAAACATGCAATCTGCCATGTGCTGAAATGCACATCTGTCTGTTGTGTATGGGGAATCTTTGGCTCCTACTGTGGTGGCCTTAGACCACTGAATGGCACATTTTTGCTTTGTAGCATTTTTTTGACATTTTAATTTTTTGAATGTTGTTACTTGCTTATGAAAGGGGCTGGATTGACTGTCCTAGAGACCAGAGCTCTTTGTTTTTCCATTAAAAACAAGCATAGCATGGGCAGTAGCAAGATAAGCCTCTACCCTACTGCATTGCGTATGTACCTCAAGCCTGTACTTGGCATGACCATCTCTAAGTCTGGATAGTTCTTTCCCCTGTGAGCCATTAAATCCAAAGCCTGGCTGCCCAGAATGGGGTGGGAATTGGGGCTAGAGGGAAGAGAAAATTGTATTGACTTCCTGAATCCCTTTGTGTGCCAGTGAATTCAATGGGAATTGAGGGTGCTGAGCACAAGAGCTTTGCAAAATATTTCAGTTGACTGGTAAATTTGCCAAATGCTGTTTGGGACCAAACAAAATTATTTGAGAATTCAGGTTGAATTCAGCTAGTAGTTCTATCCAAATGGGGGAAAAAAAACCTAGAAAAAATGGAAATGGTTCATTCTGACATTTTTTCATATAAAATGTTCTGGCTTTTCATTTCAAAATGTAGCTAGATGTGTTTAAAACAATTAAAAATAAGGGGGAAGTCACCGAAAAATTAAAATAAATCCAAAAATGGGGTGGGGGAATTGTTTTCGGTTGAGCAAAGTGTTTTGTTTGTTTTTTCTCACAGTCTCCAGCATTTTTTGGAGGGGAGGGCTTGGATTCGGTGGCCAAAATAAAAAATCAGTTATTCATTCAGCCTGTCATAAACAGACAGTCCAGGGTTAATTCCTCTTTTACCTGTAAAGGGTTAAGAAGTTCACCTAGCCTAGTTGACAACTGATCAGAGGAACCAGTGCGGGGACAAGATGTTTTCAAAGAGGGAGGAGGGAAATCAATCTTTGTCTGTTCAGAAAAGTTTGTGCCGGAGTGAAGGATCCAGGAGTCAGCCATCTAGCATTTCTTAAAAGTAGTAAGTGTTTAGAGAAGGAATGTATTAGTTTATGTTTATTTTCTTTTGTGGCTTCTTTTTGCATAAGAGGGAAAATCAAATTGGGTTTCTTTTGTGTAACTAAGATTTTACCCAGAGGGACATCCTCTGTATTTTGAATCTGTTGTCTGTGAGAGTAGCTTGCATGCTAATTTCAGAGGTATTCCTTTCCCTTTTTTTCTTTAATTAAAAGTCTTCTTTTAAGAACCGGATTGATTTTTCCTTGTTTTAAGATCCAAAGGGTTTTTGGATCTGGGCTCACCAGGATTTGGTGGGAGGTGAATTAGTCTCAACCATGCCAGAAAAAGGGGGATAAAGACTGGGGAAATATTTGGGAGGAAGACAGAGTTTCCAAATGACTTTCCCATAAATGTTTGTTTAAACTATTTGGTGATGGCAGCTACTAGATCTAAGCTGGTAAATAAGCTTAGAGGTTATCTCAGGCAGGTCCCCACATCTGTAGCCTAAAGTTCAGAGTGGGGGTGACACCTTGACAAGCCCTACTCAGGGTTGCAAATATTGGGCACAAACAAAGCAATTGAACAAGTAAAGTGTACTTATGATTTAGGAGAGCTGGAGAATTTCTCTCTTCCATCCAGCCAGCAATGGATAAAATCTGCCTGGGTCTGCTGCTTGCCTGAGAGAATCCACACAGAAGTATTCAGTGAGAGACAGCTGAAAACTAACATTATAGGTGGTGAGGGTGGAATAGGCTAGCAGTTGAGGCTACTGGGGATGCCTGTAGGCCAGATTATTTTCAAAGCACCCTTGAAAAATGGAATCAATACCATTGTGTGTGTGCGTGCTCAGATTGCATCCTACACTGTTGATTTCCTGGGACTATTTTCCAGGCAGTAAATCATGCAAATTGCTGTTTAGCATGTCTCTCGCTTAGCAAACATTTCCCTAGAGAAGTATTAAGTGGAGGGAAGACTCAACAATAGCATTTTGTATTGTTATATGTTTAATCATATTTTAATAAAACAGAAATCTCTGCAACAGGCAGAGGTTTGGGTACCCACCTGCAGTTAATAGACCTGTAACCTCACACAGATTATATTGCAGAACCAAGACTATCTGTCTTAGGGTGACCTGACAGCAAATGTGAAAAATAGGGACAGGGGGTGGGGGGCAATAGGAGCCTAAATAAGAAAAAGACCCCAAAATCAGGACATCTGGTCACCCCAATCTGTCTGTCTATGTTATTACTCTGTTTTTGTTACAAATGGGCAACAAATGGAGAAACATGAGTCAGTTGCTAGAAGTGATGGTGAAAATGTGGGTGTGAGAGAAGTACCATCAAAGCAGGTGATCCTCAGATATGTCAGGCCTGATACTTTTTTTCCGTTATACCTGTGGAGTAACTCCAGTGAAAACAACAAGGTTGCACTGGTGAGAGGGAAATTAAACCCACTGGGTCTAGTCATTTCTGATCCAACCCAGCAAAATATTAAAGCATTAGATTGTAAGCTCTTTAGGGCAAGTATCGTCCTTTTGGTGTGTGTTTGTACAGCACCTAGCATAATGGGATCATGGTCCATAACAGGGACTCTGAGGTGTTTTAGTGATACAAATAACACAGTAATAATAATTATTAACTTTCATTACTGAAGCTGGTGGGACTGTGCATGTACTTAAGTGCTTTGTTGGATTGGGACTTTAGGGTTTCACCCTTCCAGGTGTTAACCTTCCATTTCCACAGTGTTTCTCAAACTTTTGTACTAGTGATCACTTTCACACAGCAAACCTATGAGTGCGACCCTCCCCCGTAATAAATAAAAAACACTTTTTTGTATTTAACACTATTATAAATGCTGGAAGCAACTCAGGGTTTCAGGGTGGAGGCTGACCGTTTGCGACCTCCCATGTAATAACCTCGTGACCCCTGGGGGGTCATGACCCCCAGTTTGAGAATCCCTGCAGTAGAAGGAATTTTGGGACTCAGCACTTCCCAGGATCAAGTCCTGTAATGTGTGATCCTGCTTCCAATGACATCAGTAACAAAATCCCCATTGATTTAAGTGGTGTAGGATTGGGATCTTCCTTAGTTGAAGACAAAACCTATTGGTCTTGGATTCATAAAAGTGTCATGCTCTACAAAGTGCGCATTCTGACTCTAGAACGGTGCCGAAAAGACTTACTACTTGGCGGGGAATTAGAGCACCTAGTTCCAATGACTAAGCTTAAAAATCCCTTTGACTGTGGGCAATTTGACTGCAATAATGTCATGCAGCCATAATCTACATGGGGAGTTCTGCCACTGCAAACTCCCAGATGCTAAGGGGCAGCACTGTTACCACCAGTAGTGCCAGATTTTAGGGTCTGCTGCCATTACTATGTTAATCTCTTGCTGCTGGTAAATCATTAGTAAACAATTCAGTAATGATATAGACACTATCATTACCACATAGGTGAACAGTCCAATACAAAGGTATAGGAGCTGATCACCTTTCTATGTTTTTTTTTGTTTGTTTGTTTTGGTTTGGTTTTTTTGGACCATCCTATATAATATGATACACAGTTATACTGCTACTGGCTTCATTGGAGCTATAGGTGCTCAGCTCTTCTCAAGAGCTGTCTCAATGTTCCCGGATCACCATCCATAGCCTAGTGAAGCAGCAACAACATTCAGATCAAGGTAGGAACCATATTTTGCTTTCCTGGTCTCAGTTTTCCATCATGGTAAACCCAGAGTCATATGATTGAAGGCAATGGGATTACACTGCTGTAAAACAGGTGCAACTGAAAAAAGAATTGGGCACCCAATCTAAAAGAATGCACTTCTTCAAGGCACAGGCCAGCATCTAGCTATTGAGGATTAGGAATTACGTTGCCTGGGGGCAGGTTACTATATAACTGCCTATTGTGGGATTGTTATATCTTCCTCTGGTACAGTTGGTGGTAGCCTCTCTGTCAGAGATGTAGTTACTACATCAGTTCCAATCCAGTCTGGCAGTTCCTGTATTCCACTCTAATTAGCCATGCAGACTGACTGCTCAGCATTGTGTTTGCCCTTTCTGATGGCAAATGTGGATATTTATCAGATAAGAAGTTTTTTTTTCTTTTTAATTTCTGCTCTGTTACTCCCAGCTTCTCTGCATGCTAAAGATTGATTTATTTATGTCACTGAAAATGATGCTTGCGGCCTTTTCCCATGGCACCAGCGAGGAGGTCAAGTTGCAGGCTAGAATTATGCTGTATCAAGGGGGAATGCGTTAAACACTACTCTACATTTATTATGATTGCTGGAAGACTACAATATTTCAGCAGAGGTTTACAACACAGTGACCACCAGTCCATTTGTGAAGTTGGCATTTGTATACTTGAATGATAAACTTAAGCCTTAGTAAATGATCGCCTTACAAAAGTTAAATGTTACCCATTGGATAATGGCTACTTGGAACTCATGTTTGGAGGCAGCTGAATTAATTTGAATCACTTTTGACCTTCTCTTTTTCTAGCCATTTCTAGAATGCCTTTACCCATCCTTTGAACTTGCAAATATTTTATTTTGCCATTCATAGATTCCAAGTTCAGGAGTGACCATTATGCTCATCTAGTTTGACCTCCTGTATAACACAGGCCATAGGACGTCCCCAAAACAATTCCTGATTGAACTAGAGCATATACTTTAGAAATTAACATCCAATCTTGATTTTAAAATTGCTAATAATGGAGAAACCACCACAACCATTGGTACATTGTTTCAAGGGTAAACTACCTTTGTTGTTAAAATGTATGCCTTATTTCCAATCTCAGTTTGTCTAGATTCAACTTCTAGCCATTGAATCTTGTTATATCTTTGGTAGATTTTAAGATCCCTCTGTTATCAAATATTTGTTCCCTGTGTAGATACTAATAAACTGTAATCAAATCACACTCTATCCTTTCTTTGTTAAGCTAAACAGATCGACTCAAGGAGCTTAATCACTCTAAGGTATGTTTTCTAATCCTTTAATCATTCTCATGGCTCTTCTCTGAGCCTTCTCCAATTTATCAACATCCTTCTTGAATTGTAGGCACCACAACTGGACACAGTATTTCAGTCGCAGTCAGTCGCACCAGTGCCACATACAAAAGGTTAATATCATTTCCTTACTCCTACTTGAGATTCTCTTGTTTGTGCATCCGCAGTCGCTTTTGGCCACTGTCATAAACAGATAGCTAAGGGTTAATGTCGCTTTCACCTGGAAAGGGTTAACAAACAACACCTGACCAGAGGACAAATCAGGAAACAAGATACTTTCAATCCAAGGGAGGGAAGCCTTTGTGTTTGGTTTGGATTTTGGGTTGTTCTCTCTAGGCCTGGAGAGTGACCACACATACCTACAGGCTCTCTAACCTCTGTTCCAATTTGTAAGTAGAAAGGTAGAAAGACAGTTTAGTCTTTTTATTGTTTTTCTGTATTTGCAATTTGGTATTGGCTGTGGGAGTTTAATGTGTATGGCTGAAATATCTTAAATTGTATTTCGTGGAGAAGCTTCCTTCTATTGTCTATAAGCTAAAAAACCCTTATATTTTACCATCTAGATACAGAGATAACTTTTACTATTTTCTTTTTTATTAAGTTTGCTTTTTAAGACCTGTTTGATTTTTTTCCTAGTTGAGCTCAGTAATTGAGTCTGTACTCAACCGGGAATTGGTGGGAGAAGGGAGAGATAAATTTTCCTCTTTGTTTTAGATTCACGGAGCTTGATCTGTATTGCCTCTGGTGAGGGAGAGAGGAGGGTATGAGGGAATTCCTCTGTGTGTGAGATTCAAGGGTTTGAATTACAGTATCTTCCAGGGTAACCTAGGAGGAAAGTTTACTTTCCTTGTATTAAGATCCAGGGGTCTGATCTTGGGGGTCCCAGGGAAGTCTTTTGGGCGAGACCAGATGTTAATTGGCACTCAGAGTCCTATGGGGGCAGGCCTATCAGATCTAAGCTGGTAATTAAGCTTAGAGGATTCATGCTGGTACCCATATTTTGGACGCTAAGGTTCAAATTTGAGAATTATACCATGACAGCCACAGAATCACATTGGCAGCTCAAGTTCAGCTGACTATCCACCCCAAGTCTCGTTCAGTCAGTGAACTCTCCCATCCTATAAGTATCCTACATCTTATATTCTTTGCTTCTAGATGTATGCCTTTACATTTGGATGTATTAAAATACAGGTTGTTTGCTACCACCCAGCTTACCAAACCACATGGATCACTCATTTTAGGGCTTGTCTTGTACTCCTCCCATCCGTCTGTTAGTACCCATCAGTTGATGCTTGTCTTACATTTAGTTTGTCAGAACTTTGTGGCAGGGATTGTGTTTATGTTCTGTATTTGCACAGCAGCTAGCATAACGGGGTTCCTGATCCATGACTGGGGCCCCTAGGAACTGTGATGATGTAAATAATAATGTATACCCAGAAGTTGTACCACTTTTAACTAAACTGGTGTAGTTAAAGCAGTACAATCACCCTTAGGTATGTCTTCTCTACCCGCCGGATTGGCAGGCAGCGATCGATCCAGCGGGGATCGATTTATCGTGTCTACTCTAGATCCTCGAGTGCTCTCCCATTGACTCCTGTACTCCAGCACCGTGAGAGGCGCAGGCAGAGTCGATGGGGGAGCGGCAGCAGTTGACTCACCGCAGTGAAGACACCACAGTAAGTCGATTTAAGTATGTCATCTTCAGCTACGTTATTCATGTAGCTGAAGTTGCGAAACTTAGATCAATCCCCCTCACCAACTCCTCCAAGTGTAGACCAGGGCTTAGTGGGATGCAGATATTTCTGTATAAAGGTGCTTTATACCAGTATAGCTATTCCTGTATGGGAAGGGGAATAAGCTACACTGGTTTCTTTATACTGAAACAAACAAAACAAAAGGTGTCTACACTACGGGTTGTATTGGTATAACTGTATCAGTTAAAAAAAAAATCATACCCCAAATCAAAATATTTATACTGGTACATAAACCTGTGCGCATACCAGGCCTTAGTAAGCAGACCAATTTGAGGAAAGATTTCCAAATATTTAACTGAATATAAAAGTCTGTTCCAAGCTGCAAAATTAAGATAAATATCTAGTTTAATTCCATCCTAAGCTTTAGTTAACTTTTATTAATTTTTTCTGTAGGTTTCAACTCTGATGTGGGATTGGCTAATTAACTTTCTGATCCACAATGCCGTGGAAAGAACGGGGGACAAGATAATCCTTGACAGACGAAGGAAGGCCTTTGGCAGTTGAAAGGCTAACCAATTTACCTTCAAAGTCAACAGATATTCAGGCTTCAGGAGACTCACATAATTAATTTATACAAGGAGCTCCACACTGCTGGGTCACATAGCAATGGTCTGAATGCTAGTGTCCCTCCGGTATGAAGCCAGATTTCGGTCCAGATCCTCCCACGGAGTAAATCAGCATAGGTCTGTTGACACCAGCTGAGGACCTGGCCCTCTTACTCCAAGCAGGTTGTGAATTCTGGAGAGGAGTTTAGAGAGCTGTTAACCAAGCCTTTCTAGGTGGCAAAAATTAATTTGGCATTTTCTGAACTCCAACCAGCAATCTCATAAATACATTTGTTAACAAACAGTTGTTGAGTATGTTCTCTAAGTCTCTTTATTCCCTTAGTTTGACTTCAGTCATACACATTAAGGTCAGAGATGTACTATACAAGTCAGCCCTGCAGCAGGTACCTCTGGATTCAGTAAAGCTTGAAACTCACAATCAATGTTAGATCTTCTGCAAATCTGACAGCCTGAACTGACGGATGCCCACAATCTTGCAAAGCAGCCTTAAATGGATGATTTAACCTCCAAAAGCCTCATTCAGGTATTTCTGCAAAAGCAGGGTACTATTGTTGGCTGCATTCCAGCTATAGGAAGGAATTAGCTACAGACTATAGTATAGTATTAGCTTCAGTATAATTAAAAATAGGCTTAAGGATAGGTGTATGCTCATGGTATTGTGTAGACTACAGACACTGCATGCCCAGCGAGGCAAATATAAGTAACGGTGTAACCAATGTGGCACTACTTAAGTGAGTAGAAATACGCCTGAATCCTATGGGTATGTACCCTACATCGCAGTCTACTTGCCCAAGGAGTGCATGTCTTGTGTACATTGATGTTTATAGCAGTATAGTGTCCTCTGATGGAGAACATGGATGCAGCAGCAGGCTTCCGTTGACTGTGGCATGTAACTACCTATAGCGTATACCTATAAGTGTAGACAAGGCCTAAAAATGCAGAGAGGTGTCTAATGGGATTTTCAAAAGTGCCTGTGCAGGCTAGGTTTTCTAGGTTGATTTCAATGGGAATTGGGCATCTAACCTATTTAGACCCTTCTGAATATCCCAATGGGCACATACCTGAATCTTTAGGTGCCAAGATACCTCTGAAAATCTGTCCTTAGCCCAACCCCCTGGGACTGAGCTGCTTATTCCACCATCCTCAGCAATGCTACACAGCCATTTAGGAAAGGCAGTGATGAATCCAACTTAAGCACAGAGGGAATATTGGTCAACCTGATGGAGTTACCAAGCTGGAATTTGGTTATGGGAAAAAAATGTGCATTGAAGAATGTGCAATATCTGCACCTCCTTCCCCCAAGGCTGCTGCCCTCTTAATCTTGCAAAAATGTGCCACAGGATTTACTGATCACAGAACGTGATCCAAAGGACTGCACAGCCAGCAGCACAGAGGTTGAAATGGCCATTCTGGAGCATCAGCTTTGTGGTACCAGTAGGGGAACCATGCCATCTGCTGAATCACCATTTCCTGCAATACTTATGGAGGGTCTTGCGCTAAAGTCCATTAGCGTCAATGGAAAAACTCCCATTAACTTCAGTGGGTGTTGGATTAGGCCTGTATGCGTCCCACCAATGTACAATCCAAGTCCACCTTGCTTAGTTTGTAAAGTCAGGCAGTCAGTGGTACAACATTACCACTAGCACTGGACAACAACCTCGTTAAATTAGTACTCAGACTAGCAGTTAGCCACTGGCAATGCTTAACTTTTGTAAGACAATGACTTACTAAGGCGGAACTTTCAGGCCTGTGTTTCCTGCAGCTCTGAGAACAAGTTCTACTTTTAGCTCCCATTGACTTCAGTGGACATTGGACCAGGCCTGCTTTCAACAGCGCACAGGCAGGCTTGAACTAAACTGCTGGATATGCCTGTTCATTAATTCAGTTTGTTTTAAATCACTTTGGTAAAAGTGAAACTTGAGGCTAAACCCTTGAGTTTCATAAAGCCCTATTAACTTTGGGCTGTTTCCCCCGGGATTAGAAAGGCTGCCTAGGGTCCCTGAAGATTAGTACAGCCCGGAATGTCTACCTGTACCAGGTTACCTGCTGTCACAAGAATTGTTACGACTCCACAATACACTATCTTGAATATAGCAGGTTTCCCTGGGGACAGCAGAAAGCTGAGTTCAGAAAGTTTCACACAAATCTTAGCTAAGTATCCCATTTTCAAACCCCAAACTGGCCCAGTTCTACATTAACTCAGTATAAAGGGTCTGCTAATGACTATCTAATGAACAATGATCCTAGCTCACAAAATTATCACCTGCAGAGTAATTTGGTACAGTTCTTGGTGTCTTGTTCCAGGGGCCTAGCATGAAATCTACAGAAATAATTAGCCAGGGATGGCACGGAATAAATATGTGTACATGGGGCACATAATGCCCAGTTATTACCCCAGTTCCAGCACTTTTGCTAACATCGCATGTCATCCTGCTTGTGATAGCACATTTTTCCCTTTCATATAATAATTTTCTAATGCTGTTGAAAGCTATCAAAGGGTGATTTATTTGGGATTTCTTCCAGTCCCATTGAAATGAATAGCTACTTCCGCTGAGTGCAGGCTAAGCTGCATCCAGGCCTTCTTTCTTCTCAGAACAAGTATAAAATGGGCAGTGTCTCAAGAGTGGACTGAGGGTACGTGTAGGCTTTGTAGCTGGGAGCGTGTTGCCCTGCCCAGGGAGACAGATGTGCCAGCTCTGCTTGAGCTTGTGTGCTAAAAAGAGCAGTGTGGCCACAGCGATACAGGTGCTAGGGAGGGGCTAGCCACCCAAGTACAAGCCCACTCACGTGGCATGCCAATGTTCCCACCCATGGCACCACAGTTCTATTTTTAGCAGGCTAGCTGGAGCAGAGCTAGTGTATGTCTGTCTACCTGCACTGGGGAGCACACAGAAGACATACCGAAGAACTAGGCATCAAATTTTGGACGAATAGTTTATTTGACAAAAAATACTATTTTGGTCAGTCTGAAGCTATTCACAAATTTTGACCTAAATAGTGCTGGCAATTCATAAAATGGCTGGAAAAATTGGTGGTGATAATGTCCCTTCTTGTAATCTTTAGCTCAGTGGTTAGGGCACTGACTTGGGAGACCCAGGTTCAGATCTCCTCTCTGGAAGAGACCCAATATGGACACTTTCAGTTCACTAGAAATCCCCTTCCCCTCCCCGCCCTCCCCCAAAAAAGCAGATATGGTTAGACCTGCACTGTTTATTTTCAGAACTGCCACAGAAGCAAACAAACAAAAACAACTCAATTATTCACCCAACTGTAGTGAACAGTTTGTCTCCCTGGCCCATTCAGTCTCACACTTCTCTACTCAAGCTGTCAACAAGTGTACCAATTAGTGTCAAATATGGGTGGTGCATTCTATGTGACTATCTCCTTCCTAATATTGCACAGAATCCTTCTATTTTCTATGAGGATTTAGCTTGGGATGCTTAGGTTCATCCTCTTGCCATATCTTTTGCAACTTAATTATGATTACTTCACTTTACATGTTTTAGATGTGCTTAGTGTTGCTATTTTCCCACATATTAAGTCTTCACTATTTCCTTAATTTTCACATTATTCATTATTATTTTCCTTAATCCTAAATATAACAAACATGGAGCAAAGTTATATAACCGTCAATTTCTCTGTCTTATTTCACACCTCTCTTCTTTCTCCCCGAAAGGCATCCAAGTATTTGACCCTGTAGGAATAAGCTTGTAAATGGGAGACCATCCAAGATTGTAGTCCCAACATGAGGAAGGTTTGTTTGGGGTTTCTTTCTTCCCATCCTCTCCTCTCAGATCAAAGCATGATCTGAACAAATGCTGCAATTAGTTCCCACAGCACATAACATTTTTCAGCTTCACAGTCCACTAAATTTAATCCTTTCATTGGATTGACCATAGCGGCATCATCTGAAGAAAAAAAACCTTACTACCATTGTAACGTTAATGATGCTTTAAGGAAAGCAGTGTATGGTAGAAAAAATAAATTTGCCACACTTCCTGAGTTAACAATCCAGTGTTATGAATGATCTTCTCTATTGCAGCTTGTCACGTTTTTTCTATTTAAGTTCTTATACACTGAGTTCTTCCCCCTTAGGTAAGCAAACAAACAAACAATTCCTTATTTATTATGTTATTTTTTGCATCGCTACTTGTTTATAATCCCCTATTATAATTACAAATGTAATTTTAACCTCAACTATAGAACTACAGAATACTGGTCCATAACTATGGTTAATACAATGAGCCAAATTCCCTGCTGGTATAAATTGGCACAGCTCCATTAAAATCAGTTGTATTTACACCACTTATTTACACACATGGAAAATTTGGCCTATGATTACAAATTACTTTATCAAGTCTACAGGATGAAGTCAAAAGAGCTCAATGTATTTTGTCTTAACCCCTATACTGCTTCACCAAGGGTCATGGTGGATTTTCCATCACTGACAATTTTCAAATCAAGATGAGATGTTTTTCTAAAAGATCTGCTTGAGGAAGTGTTTTGGGAAATTATATGGCCTGTGTTACACAGAAGGTTAGATTGGATAATCTCCCTTCTGGCCCTGGAATTTATAAATCTATGAATACTGATGAATTTATCCTCGAAGCATGCCTCTGAGTTTGGTATTATCACTATTTCGTAGAAGAGGAGCTGAGACTCAGAGAGATGAATTGATTTAGCTGTAGTGATTCAGGGAATCTATGATGCAACCAGGAATCACTTTCCTATCTTCCAAGTCCTACTCCTGTGCTGTAACGAAAAGGCCCTCCCTTCTTCCTGGCCACACCATGGAGATTCTCCTTTAATACAAATGATAAGGGGCTTGTTTTTTCAATGGGCCCTGCAATTTGGGATCTCAATCACTGTTATTCCACATCTGCTTTCAGGCAATGTTGAATATCTTAATTCCAGCCCCTCCTGAATCAGGAAGTGCAGAAATGGCACAAGAAATCCTTTTCAAGAAAGCTTATCTGTGTAAGATGTCAGAGCCGGGTCTTCATCTTTATGGTGAGTCAAACCAAAGTTGTTGATTCAACCGTCACACCTTCCCAAACTTTGATCATGTTCTGAGTTTTGTTCCCTGATTCTATCTCTTGTAGCCATACAGCTAGCTTAAAAATATTGTATTTAGCAATAACGCAAGAAACATATAGGCCATTTTCCTTCCTCATTTTAATCATGCACATTTACAACCAGAAATTCCTCCTCCCTTTGCTTAGACAGGGATAAACCTCTGAAGGTCGTGAGTTTGGCTTTGATTTAGGAAAGCTTCCAAAGGTTAAACAGCTTATCCAAAGAGTAGCTGAACTAAGCCCTGTATAAACTCATGGTAAAAGAGGGAGTCCCTTCACTGAAGAGTTTACAAACTATATAGACAAGACAAAGAGGTACAGAGAGGTGTAGTGACTCAAAGGTCATGTCTCAGCAGAGCTGATAATCGAACCCAAGTCTCCTGAGTACAGCTGGGAATTTTTGGCCAGCCTTTTTTTTTTTTTTGGTGAAAAATGCAGATTCAGCAACACCATCACATTTTGCAAATTCATATTGGCTTCACCGAATAGCTTGTCTGAAAAAAACAAACAAACCCTAAAGTCTAGAGAATTTATTTTTCCAAAATGAAACATTTCCATTTTTAAGTTTGAAACAACTTTTCATTGAGAAATTTCCTATAATTTTATTTAAAAAACAAACAGTAAAAATGTTGAAAAATGGTTGTTTGAAATGAAATTAATTTTTTGAGTTGCATAAAATTTTGAAAAAAATCATTTTTGGCTCAATGCAAAACATTTTTAAATGATTTTTGAAATTGTCAGCAGACTGAAAAATCCATTATTCGTACACCTCTGCTCCTGAGACCCAATCCCAGGCCTTATGCACTAGACCACTATGCCCCTCCAGTCAGGTTTCTATTGCTTTCCTTATTTTTGTTTTCTAGATCAGCTTTTACGAGTTACTCAACAGTGGATGAAAGGTACAGCCTTCCTCTGCAGCTCATGTGCAGAATATACACAGCCAGCCCTATTTCCCTAGCTGTTCCCCCAATCTGTCTATTTTTAATAATTTCTAATTATTAAAATGTTATGTTTTTTGATTGTGTAACTGTTTAGGAAAGCCAAGATGAAAGTCAAATATGGTAGCATTTTTCTTTCACTGTATTCATCAGGCCTCTGGAAACTAATGAGATTTATTCTGAGAATTAGTTTATAATTGTACTTTAACTGCACTGTGACATTTAATAATGTCAGAAGGATTTTGCTTTAGGCAGAGTAATTTCAGTCTCTGTAGAAAATTAATTACCACTTTCTGAATAAACTGTGATTTTTTTCTCCTGTGCGCTAAGCAATATTTTCAAGGTTAAGCTGCTTTCTGATATTTTCCTAAAGTCTTAAAGAGAAAAATGTGTATTAGAGATAGAGATCTGGCATGCTAGTGTACATTCACTGCTGTACAAGAAACTGATTATATTAAGCAGTCAGAGTCCTGACAGTGACTTCTTCTTGTTTTTCTTCTTTTCTTATTCTTGTATGATTTTATTTGTCCAAGAGTTATCAAAGGGAGTAGTGATTTTTGGGAGTCTCCATTTTCGGATGTCCAACTTGGGACACCTTGTGGGGCCCTGATTTTCAGAAAGTACTGAGCACCTACCCTCTGAAAATCAGGCTTCTTTATGGAATTGGGCAATGAAAAGTCACTAGTCACTTCTGAAAAACTTTGTCATTTTCCATAATGTGGGACTAATAGAGCTAGATGTAATTTTTTGACTGAAACTTCTTTTGGTCCAAAAATATACATTTGGTGACACTGAAGCAAAAATGTTTTAAAATGGTCAAAATCAAAACAATTTTCTTTTTTAATTTTTCAATTCATCAAAAAATGTGGGGAAAAATTGCTTTTGGTCTGACCAACATAAGCCGCACCTTTGTGTCCATGCTTAGCTCAAAATCTTGCCTTCCATCTGTTCTCATTTTAGCCCTACTTCCCCTAAACCTTGCTGTCCAAGCCCAAGACAAGGAAAACAACAGTCCAAATAGAACCTGTTAGCTGTACTGCTGAACAGAACAGATTAAATACTAGCACCTCATTGATTTTATGGAGATATTAATGGATGCTGGTAGCACAGTGGAGCTAGTGGACAAAAGGATTAATCATATGCAATATATTGTCTGGTGTTGCCCTATTATTTCCTCTATCTTTTGATGAACCTGTAGAACTTTTTGCAACAAAATAGCTTGGTCTTGAATTAAACAAATATGGGAAGCAAAGGGAAACCAGGTAGTCAAGCTGAACATATTTATTTTGCCCAGATCAAAACCCACTTGAATATTGTGAATTGGAAAGTCTGAGTCAAACATGCATGTTACTAGGTTTGTATTTAGCTGAGATGGGGGGGGGAAGAATCACTAGAGAGGGCGAAGAAGAAAATGCTGATGAAAAAGTAAATACAGGCTGTATACCATATATAGGGTAAAAAGGGTATTGACTACTAGCCTCGCTTTGATGTTAGTAATTGAGTCTTTTAATCCAAGTTCAGGGTTTTCTTTTAGCCTGAACATGCTGTTTTAATGACATAAGACTAGGGTAGACAACCTATGCCACGTGTGCCAAAGGCAGCATGTGAGCTGGTTTTCAGTTGCACTCACACTGCCCGGGGCCTAGCCACTGGTCCAGGGGCTCTGCATTTGAATTTAATTTTAATTTTAAATGAAGCTTCTTAAACATTTTAAAAACCTTATTTGCTTTACATACAACAATAGTTTAGTTATGTATTATAGATTTATAGAAAGACACCTTCTAAAAACATTAAACTGTATTACTGACATGCGAAACCTTAAATTAGAGTGAATAAATGAAGACTCGGCTACACCACTTCTGAAAGGTTGCTGACCCCAGACATAAGATAAAACCAAAGGTTAAATTGTGGGATGTGGCAGGTGGAATTGGTGAACTTATACTTGGATTGTGAAACTAAATACTAGTTAGAGAGGTTTGAAAAAGCCTGATGTTCCAGGAGTGTCACGTTGTCACACAATAAAACTTCAGTGGGCATTTTTATATGCACTTAGTGTGAAGTATCACTAAGGCTACTCAAAAAGAGCTACTTAGCAGCCGTATCAGGAAGTAAGTCTTCCAATGGAGTGTGGTGGTTTTGCCAAGGGTACAGCAGCAAGGCAGATGAATTTAAACTGCTTATTGGTAAATCAAGCGTGTTTGTGACTTTCAGAATAACAGTGGCATTTACATTCACTTTATCCTGATCACTTAAGGTCAGATCTCAAATGTATTGAAGTCAGTGGAAAGACTCCCATTGACCTCAAAGGATGTTGAAACAGGCCCTTAATTCCTTGGGAGTAAATTCAGAGTCAGAAAACTTGCCTATACTCACAAAATGCCTGCTTATGCCCTGTGTGTCTGCTGGTTCTACTGATAGCATCTGAACTCTTTTCTCCTCTCCTGTGACTGTTTCTCCTGTTGTGAATAGTTCTTTGATTATTTCATCCTGGCCACTAACAATTTAAAACTCATTCTACCTACTTGACACACTCATTGTGATTATTGTGCCATCGTCTATAACAGATTCCTTTAAAGTTAACTTCAGTGGGAAACCACCACATTAATTATCTGAAATAAATGGCTGGGAAAAGGCAGAAATCATTTCATTTCTCAACAGGATTCCCACTGCTGCAAATTGTGGGGCCAGTTCCTCAGCTGATGTAAATGAGAGTAGCCCCCCAGGAGTCAATGGAGTTACACCAGTTTACACCAGCTAAGGATCTGGCCCTGTACGTTTTCTTTCCCCTAAGTCATAGGAGTGAAAGCTCCAAGTGAAGCACTAAGCCATTCCATTGCTCAAAGTGACAGTGTATAAGAAAAATGGCAGTAGAATGACAGTATTTAGAGATTGAGAAATCCTTTGGGGGACAAAACAACCCAGTTCAGGATAGATTGCTGTGTTTAAACAAAGTCCTGATATTAAATGGTGAGTTTCTCTCACCTGTTTTTTTTTATTTTTTTTTGTTTTTTGTTTTGTTTTTTTTTACTCCCTTTAAACTCCATCAAGCCAATTTGTAAAGTCCAGTTCAACCCTAATGAGTGAGATAACTGGGGTTCCATGATCATGGTGTCTCATTGTCATGCCATATTCTGCCTGGCTCTTGCTTGGCTAAAGGGGGAAAAGTGAAAGGAGTCTTTATTCCCGTGAGCCCCTGTGTAGAGACTGGTCACAGTTGCAGTCCCGCTGTCCACTTTCTGACAGCACTGTTAGAGTGCAATTCAGCACAAATAGATGGGCCTAGCACCTCCACCCCTCACCTCCGCATTGCCTAATAGAGCTAGTCAGCCATTCAGGCCAGTGCATGCTGCACACTCCTGAGGTGCAGTGATTCTGCACTTGGCTAGATTTCCAAGAGGGATTATGATGCACCCAGTGCTCAGCATCTACACAAATCAAAGAGGCCCCCAGTTTATTAAATGTAATTCAGAAATCCTCCATGCAGCAAACTGCATGGAACTCAGTGAATGGACTCCTGGGCCATTGAAGACTTCAGTGGGGTCATGAGTTCACCCACTGTGTTGCCTTTGGGAGGATTAAGGGGTCAGTTGACATTTGAATCCATGTTTCAAGAACTAAGGGAGTAGTTGGTACAATTTTTATGTTACTTAGCAAGCTCTAGCCCACAGCTGCAACCATGCTCCCTAAGAACAGATTCCCCCCCCCCCCCACCCACAATCCGGCCCTTATCTAGGAGCCTAGAGGTGTTACGGTGGTAAGCACTTCTGAAAATCCAGTCCTAATTATGGCTGGCTGCAACTTGAAAATCTAATCCTGAATGATGCTAGTGAGATGGAAAACTGATCTTTTGGATGGAAAAATGATGCTAGTGAGATGGAAAACAGATTGGCTGGCCCTTTAAGAGCAGCTGGTCTCAGCCAGACCTGACCAGACCAGATTAACTATCCCACTCCCCCATCCCCAGCTGGTCCTGATCAGCTGGGAAATTTCTTTAAAAGGTCCAATAAGCTCATTTTGAGAGTGGAACCGCAGAGTTTTGCTTTGGAAGGTGCCAGAGTGAGAGTCCGCAAGGGGGCTCCAAGGAAAGATCCAGAACAGGAGCCAGAAAGGTAACCCAAAAGGGACTGGAACAGAACCCGATGGATGGGCTGGAGAGGAGTGCAAGTGGGGAGAAAGCACTTTTGATTTTGTTTGAACTCTTGTCACGCTCTTGTCAGACAGCGAGCTGAACCCTGGGAGAAAGAGAAAATCTGAAGGAGTAAGAAACTGACACAGGGAGTGGTTGTAGTGCCACAATTGGCCAGAAGATGGTGATACAAGGAAGACATGCCCTGCAACAAAACTGAAATGCAGTGGTATTAGCCAGTGAGAGTACAGAGGCACTGCAGTCAGAACAGCATTGTAATTTTCATAAGCTGTAGAGTGTGTATATATATTTTTTTTATTATTATTATTTTATAGTGGCCTCAACCAAGATCAGGGCTCCACTGAGCTAGATTTTCTTCTTTTGGTTCTTGCAGTGTTTGCTGAGCCATCCAACATCAGCTTCAGCAGCATAATGAAAGTCCCTAGGGCCACCATGAAATCTAGTCAGTTGACGCTCATTGACAAGATGCGCCATTGACTATTGAGCTAAATGCTGTAAATACACATAGTAAGAGACTATCTTGGCGCTGAATAGCTTTCAGTCCAAGGGTCGGCCTATGTTTCATGGGAAGGTGTGACTGTAGCACTGGTGGGTATATCTCTGCTAGCGTTAATCTAGCTAGCACAGGTATCAGTGCTAGTATTGATGTGGTGGCGTGGGCTAGGAATTGCAGTATGTACGGAGGGTCCCCAGTGGGATTGTACTCTGGTTGCTAGACCGTTCTGTAATGCCTACAGCATTATTGTTACCCATGCTTGCTAGCCTACCCATGTTACAATTACACCTTCAGTATAGAAATACTCCTAAATGACAATCTCAGAATAAGAGGTGAAAGACAGGTAGAGAAAGATGAAATGATTTCCCGAGAGCACGACAGTGGAGAAGCTGGGACTAGAGTCTTAGACTCTCTTGACTCTTAGACCAGGGCCTAGCCACTGCAGCACACTGCCTTTCATTGTCAATAACTTGTGCTAATAGCCTCAGAATTCAGTGTCCATAGGCATACACTGGATATGAGCACCTTTATTCTACTGTAGACGCCAGCTCCTGTAACTTCTAATCCAAAAGCCTCAGTTTTAACTCTCATTAAAAAATAAAATGTCTTAAAACCAATTTATTTCCCCCCAAATATTTAATCATTAAAAGTTTAATTATAATAGTAACTTCAGGGAACTTCCTGTCAACTCAGTAATAACTACATCTTGGGCTAATAAATGCCTCAGCCCTGGGCCTCTGGAATATATTAGCCAAGGGAACTGGTTATTACCTCAAACAGGAAGCACCCTCAAGTGATTTCATGACTCGTGTTTCCTTCATCCTGGGCTTGTTGGAATTTAGTCTAACAAACTGGAGAGATGAAAAAGGTTAAAATAAGTAAAAATAAATAAATAAATCATAGTTTCCACTGGCAATTACTTAATGACACATTGGTGTTAATGCGCTTTTGAAAAGTCAGTCCAAAACACTGTGGAATAATCTGCTTTAGCTGTTTCTCAAGTAATTCACATAATCTTGGATGACTTCTCTTGTGTTTACTTACATAAAATGTTGTATAAATGTTTTGCTAACATACTACCTTTGCCGTTAACGTGGTGTCCTACATCACTTTTCAAGGACTTCACCTGAAGACATGCAAATGAATTGCTTGCTCTTAATGAGGACGACAGACTGCTCATTTCACCAGGAGTAATTTGATGGTGTTTTGTTGTTGTTGTTTGTTTTTAAGAAAAATGTAAGAAGGAAAAGTACAGAGAAAATGAGGGATTTATTTCTGTTCTCAGCTTGTGCTTCATTTTCCACCACTTGTTTGTCCAGACTGACCTGAGAGGAAGGATGGTCTTTTGGTTAAGGAACTGGAGTGGGCCTCAGGAGATCTGGTTTGATTTCCAGCTCTTGTAGAGATTTCCTGTATGACTGGGCAGATTGTGTAATCTCTGTCTCAGTGTCTCCATCTGTAAAATAGGAATAATATTGACTTACTCGTGGAAGGGTAGCAGGAGATGCAGTGAAGATGTGTGTGGGGAGACACCATGGTGTGGAGGACAATAGAAATATCTAGATGTTAGGAAGAAAAGAGGTAGCTGTCAGGATCCTAAGTGAAGATAGGCAGGACTATTGGCAAAAGCTCAGCAGGCAGGAACTGTTGCTGGGATTTGAAGTAGTATCAGGGTCAGTAGTCTGGCCCAGGGTCAGGATGAAAGGTAAAGCTGGAGACAGGTTAGGCATCAGGCTGAGGGTCAAAAGTGAGTATCAGAGTCCTTCCAGGGTTTGAGCAGCAGTCAAGTTCCAAGTCAGAGTCGAGGTCAATACCAAAGAGTTCAAGAACAGAGAATACAAGTTGGTTGTGGCTACTCACTTGTGATCCATCTTGTTGCCTGGACACTTCCTGGAATGCTCCTCGGGTTTATATAGAGTGAGGAGCCAATCAGGCACCAGAAGGCTGCTGTCTGTCAAACTTCTTGAGGCAGGACTTCCTGTTGTCTTTGTCTGCTGTGGGTCATGGGTAGGGGAACATGAGTTGGTTCCAGCTGCTGCTGGGTGGCAGTGTGAAGGTGTTTTCTGCCTGGCAATTCTGCAGGCCTGGGCTGAAGACCCATTGGGCCTTACATTAGGAGACTGGAGGTACTGGGACACATGTAGTGGCATATGTATCATTACCCTCTATGCTGCCTGTGCAAACCCACAGAGGTCAGTGGTAAAGGAAAGTTATCTGCTAGGAGCTTTCAGTGACCTCTAATGCTTGGTAGATCTCAGCCCACTTTCTAGTGGGCAAGCATCTCTTAGAAAATATACCCCAACAAATGGAACTTACATTGGGTGACTTTTTTGTGAAGCCTCGGCAGAGAGGCCAAACACTGGGGGAAAAGGGAAAAAAAAACTTGGAGATTGTTTATCCCCTAGAGGTCATTCCTTCACACGCAGGTCTGATCTAAGGCACAGTGGTGAGGCCATACAGAGATTCATGCCTGTGTTGTGCCAGCTACGCAAAGGAGACTTTACTTCAAGGGGCCTGGTTCTGATCTGAGTCGCGCAGGTATAGAACCCCAGTAACTGCATCAAAATCAAAGGTGTTTCACCACTGCAAATCAGAATCAAGCCCAAGGCTTGAATCCTGCTCATTTCAGCTGCACAAAACTAACTATTGCAGTATGTAAAAGAAAGAGGTTTAATCCCTGGAGAAAAAGGCAAATGGTGTTTGGTATAACAGGAACTTGGTCAGTACTGCCAACCCCAAGTTTTCAAAATTCATGCGGGATGGCCCACAAAATTATGAAGCTGGCTAAAAATCATGTTTTAATTAAAATAAAATACAATACCTTGGGTTCTTTGTATTTGCCTTCTTGTTTCAGAGCTTTTAATGTTTGTTTTGGGCTTTCTCTGCTTCTGTGAAAGCTACAGACTTCCTTTTTTGTTGTTGTTTAAAGTAAGTTTTTAGCCTCCCTGGATCACATGAAGTGATAAGAGTTGGCGACACACAGCTTGATCCTGCACCATGGGAGTCAATAGAAGTTACGCCATGGACTTCAATGGGAAGGGAAGCAGGAGCATGCGACAATAGCATCAGCACTGTGACAAAAAAAGCAAGAGTGAACAGGAGCATCTCTAAAAATGACTGTGAATGATTGGGATGTACTTTAGCACTGGATGATTACCTGTTTTTTTCATTCCCTCTGAAGCACCTGGGATTGGCCAAATTTGGAAGACGGGATACTGGAATCATTAGTCTGACCCAGTACGACCATTCTTATGATAGGAAACTTGTTATAAGTGACTTGCAGGGACATATTTTGATGTCACAGGTGCCAGTCCAAGCAGAGTTACTCACCTGTGTAACGGAGAGCAGAATTTATCCCGCTATCCCTGATGGCAGAGATCCAGTGTAGGGTATTGCATTGCAAGCCTGTTTCCAATCACTACACCATAAAGAAAGATGTTTTGTTTGTAGGGTTTTTTTCCATTCCCCTCTGTGAGTTTATGATTCCAAGAGTAGCAACAAGACTCTCCAATCCTAGGAGTAGCATCAAGCCCAGCGTGCTCCAAATGTTATAAATCACTGCAGCCCATGGGAAGAAAAATACAAAACTCATGAAAGAGCTGCCTTCATGCTTTACCAAGCTCTCTCCAGCTTCCATGAGCAGTCCTTTAAACAGCAGTGCAGGTGAGTCAGACAGTGAAATGCTTAATGAGGAAAGCAAACGCTTCTGATCACACTCTGTTTCCAGTTGTCTGTTTGCTCTCACTTACTGCATATGGAAGCAGGAGTATAACACTCATGCTCATCTGGAAGCTAGTTGATGCACCTTAGTGGTTATGGTGTATTAGCAAGGAACGTGAGCCTTTCAGAGATGGACTAAATGGTGTGATTTTTACCTTTCCTTTCCTTATTTTATTTCTCATCTAGGAGTTAAGCTGGTTAAAAAAAATTGTCAAATGATTAAAAAACCCAACCCTTTCTGTGGAAAAATTTCAGTTTTGCTGAAAAGTTTTGATGTTGGGGAAAATCAAAATGGCAGCTCCCTGGCTGCCTGCCTGGAAGGCTCTTTTCAATTTCAATTTGACTTTTTCCCCATGAAATTGATGAAAACTTTCCTGGAGGGTTGCCAAGGCTAAGCACCCTTATCGTCTGTCTCTCACTACTCCTGAGCTCTAAGGATGGAAAGGCAGAGAACCTGGGTCCTCAGCCTCCTTGCCTCATTTGTACCACCTCCTCCCCACCAAGCTCTGAGAGCAAGAGAGGTTGGCCTGCAAAACCTGAAATTTTCAAAATTCCCATTTTTAGAAGTGATTTATGTACTTAAGTCTCACTGAAACTCTGTGTGCTATGTGAGTTCCTCACTGCCTATAGGCCAGACTTGTAAAGGTATTAATGATGCAGAGAGGCACCTAGTGGGATTTTAAAAAGCATCTAAGCGCCTAACTGTCGTTAATTTCAATGGGAGTTAGGCACATAAGCACATTTTAAAATTCCACTAGGTGTCATTTGCATCTTGAGGCACTGTAACATTATGATTTGCTCATGCGCTGGAGAACCTAGGGCTAAGCCAGCCCTGATTACAAGGTAACCGCCCCCACACACACACATCTGAGAGGAATCAGGTGATCCTAATATAAAAGGTAGCAGGAAGTTGAGTTGAGGAAGCTTAGGAAACAGAAAGGTGTGAGGAGCTGGGGATCATGGAAGTAGCAGTTACAAAGAGCAAGTCTGGGTTTTGCAGAGCCCTGGCAAAATAAAGTGGGAGTTAAACAAGGGACAGTGAGCTGAAAAACAGTGCATTTAGTTTGGGCTTCTGAGTTCGGTCTTTTCACAAACTCTGTTGCCAGCCTGAGGAATCATAGAAGATTAGGGTTGGAAGAGACCTCAGGAGGTCATCTAGTCCAACCCCTGCTCAAAGCAGGTCCAACACCAACTAAATCAGCCCAGCCAGGGCTTTGTCAAAGAAGGAGATTCCACCACCTCCCTAGGTAACCTATTCCAGTGCTTCACCACCCTCCTAGTGAAATGGTGTTTCCTAAATCCAACCTAGACCTCCCTCTCTGCAACTTGGGACCATTGTTCCTTGTTCTGTCATTTTCCACCACTGAGAAAACTGAGCTCCATCCTCTTTGGAACCCCCCTTCAGGTAGTTGACGCAGTGAAGAGTGAATTTGAGCAGAGAAGGTCACTGGAGACTGAGTGAGTTCTGAAAAGAGCCTGGCTGAAGGGGAAATAGAGGCAGAATGGTCAGAGAAGCAATTCTATCCATGAGGGGGCAGTTTGGAGGCAATAGGTAGCCTCAGAGCTACAGGCACCTTCATACCTTTGAAGATCTGGTACTTCAGAAAAAAAATTCTCCTAAATCATTTAGGTGCTTTGTAGAAATTCCACCCATAAGGCTTATTTTCAATTAATAATTTTCTTTTGTCACTAACAACTAGCTATGAAAAATAAATGGAACATTTCAGAACACGTCATTAATACTTATGAGCTTTACATATGGCCAGTTACTATCCAAAGTATTTCAGTTCATTAAACAGAATTTCAACCATTAATTATGTACTGCTCATATAGTAATATGTTGGAACTGCATGATGTGTTCAGGCCAATAACATTCCACTGATTCTAACCAGAACAAGAATTACTTGCAGTAATTTTTTTTTCTGTGTGTGCATGCACATGCAATCTGTCTTATACGTGTTTATATGGTGGCCATCACTGAATATTTGTGAGGAACACAGACAATATAATATAATAATATATGGAGATATACCTATCTCATAGAACTGGAAGGTACCCCAAAAGGTCATGGAGTCCAGCCCCCCGTCTTCATTAGCAGGAGCAAATACTGATTTTGCCCCAGATCCCTAAGTGGCCCCCTCCAGGATTGAACTCACAATTCTGGGTTTAGCAGGCCAATGCTCAAACCACAGAGCTATCTGTCCCCTGTGAGTTAGGGATTTATTATTATTATTATTATTAGTGGTTTACAAATGGGAAGTTGAGTCACAGAAGGATATAAAATTAATGTAAATGTGTCTAAATCCCCTACACTCTTGAAAATGTCAACCAATGTCTTTTTTTCTTTTCACCTATCTATTGTATTGTATTTGAATATTGTAATAAACATAATTCCTGATACACCACAGCATTGTGCCAGGGCTCAACTTTAAGAATGTGCTTAAGTGCTTGATTGAAAAGGGATGGACTTTAGCACATGTTTAAAGTTCCACGCATGTTTAAGGGTTAGGCTGAATCAAAATGTTAAAAATCGAGAATGGGATTGTCAAACTATCTTGGACGGGGGTTCTCAAACTGGGGGTCGGGACCCCTCATGGCGTGAGGAGATTATTACATGGGGGAGTCATGAGCTGTTATCCTCCACCCCGAACCCTGCTTGGTCTCCTGCATTTATAATGGTGTTAAACATATAAAAAAGTGGTTTTTAATTTATAAGGGGGGGTCACACTCAGAGACCTGTTATGTGAAAGGGGTTACTAGTACAAAAGTTTGAGAACCACTGATCTCGGAGATCTAGGTGCCCAATTCTCATTAATTTTAGTAGAAATGGGATGCAGCTTCAAAATTTCACCCTAACATTTTAACACAATGACCATTGAAGTCAATGTGAGCTGCCTTGTTGGCTTCACTGGGCATTGGATAAGAATCCACACTAGCTTAAAACTAACTCTCTTTTCTCTCTCTCTCTCTCTCTGAAAGCCCCCCACCCCCTTTCTGCTAATGTCTCCTCACTTGTGCAGCATCTGTAGCAAATGTCTTCTGTTAATGGTGCACAGCAGCACTGAAGTATAAAGATTAGTTATAGCAAAATATAGACAGTCATGCACAGACTCAGCATTGCAGCCTGAAGACTCTTTCTGTTGACTTCAGTGAGAGCTGGATCAGTCCCTGAATGAGCATAACACTAAATAGTCTTCTTTCCTGAACTATAATCGTAGAAATGTAGGGAAGGAACCTTGAGAGGTCATCTAGTCCATCCGACCACACTGAGGCACTGCCAAATATGCCATCCCTGATTGGTGTTTGGAGGTTTTTTAAGAACAGGTTGATCAGGGGTGAACATTCCATAACTTGCCTTAGTAACCAGTTAAGCACAGGAACAATCTTTATAGTTAAAAGTTATTCCTAGTATCTAACCCACATCTCCTCTCCTTTGCTGCAGATTAAGCCCATTACTTATTGTCCTACCTTCAGTGGACATGGGGAACAACTGATCCTCATCCTCTTTACAACAGCCCTTAATATATATGAAAACTGTTATCATGTCTCCCACCCCAGTCTCAAATGGGCAGGAAGGGGTCTAAAAGGGCCTGGATAGCTCTGCAGAACCACAGCCCTGGTGATAGCTCACTCCTGAGATCAGTAGGGCAATAAGGTGAGGTCTAAAAAGGAATTTTGAACTGTTTTGGTGTAGAAGGAGGACAGAGTGAAATTGTGTGAGCACTATGCCACGGCCAAAATTTATTTATGAGAGGTGGTGGGTGTTATGTTCATGGCGTGCAAACAAATGAGATAAAAATAATGTTACAGGAAGGCTGCAGTGTAACACTACTTGATTTCATTTATTCAGAATGATAAGACACAAGAACTCAAATTCAGAGATGGAAAAAGTAGACTGCTCCCTAAAACAGAGGCAACTCACCCCCACCTTAGTCTAGACTGTCTGTCAGCTGGACAGGAGACTGCATAGACTTTTAAGTAATAGCTTATAATTTTAATACACCAATTTCCCACTGCTCTGCGGCTCAAATTGTACGCACTCCCAGCTTGGTTTCATTTTAATCTTTCCCTTTCTTCATCTCTTATAGACTTTAAAAGGGATGAAACCAGTTAGTTTCTATGAAAGTATAATGGGGTCATGTAGAAATTACTCTGCACTCTAAGGGAAAATTATATCCCTGCTATGTAATTCTTTGTTGGGTCTAAAAACACTATAGAAAGTTGGTAATTTTCTCTTTAAGACTATAGGTTTTTTTCCTATAAGAGGTAACCAATTGAAAACAACAAATTCACAAGCACGGTGGTTGCCTACAGAACCTTTTGGTTTACTCCTGTCACAAAGAAATAAGGGGTTGTTTTTTTGTATGTAGATGTGATGAAAGCTAGCACGGTTTTCAGACACACACAGGCTTCCAAAGGACACATTTTAGTTCCTATCCTTAAGCATGTAGCCGGGCTGTTCCCATAATAGGCAATGAGATACATCACCAGGGACGGCTCTAGACATTTCGCTGCCCCAAGCAGGGCGGCATGCCACGGCGGGCGCTCTGCCGGTCACCGGGAGGGCAGCAGGCAGCTCCGGTGGACCTCCCGCAGGCATGCCTGCAAAGGGTCTGCTGGTCCCACGGCTCTGGTGGACCTCCCGCAGGCACACCTGCAGTAGGTCCACCAGAGCCACGGGACCAGCGGACCCTCTGCAGGGACGCCTGAGGGAAGTCCACCGGAGCCGCCTGCCGCCCTACCGGCGACCAGCACAGCGCCCCCCCGCAGCATGCCACCCCAAGCACGTGCTTGGCATGCTGGGGGCTGGAGCCGCCCCTGTACATCACACTGAAAGCTTCCTCTGAAAGTTCCCATTGTGAAAGCAACGTAACTGAGCTGAATTATTTCAATTAGCGATAGAAGGAATCTTGTGCTGAAGTGGTTCAAAGGTGAATTACTCAAAATACTGAAAGTAGAGACTGGGGAGGCCCTTTTTTTCCGGTCACTTTTGCAGCACTGAAACATATTTGCAAGTGGCTTATCAATGTTTATTTGAATATTTCAATTACACACTTGAAAAAATACTTTAGCTTCATATTACCCAAACCCCCCAAAATCCAAATGCTGCTTTACACATTAGCATTTAAATCAACTATGAAATAACATTTTGAATTAAAATCAAATACTTTTTTATTTTTATTCCCACCCTCAGTGAAGAGCTGCTACTGAACTGTAGCCTTCAAATGATTAAAGACCAAAGAAGATAGGAGGTGCTTATTTTAAAAAATGGAGAAAATAGCAAAACGAAGGGATAAAACAAAAAAAAAGTCAGACTATGTGCAGATCGTTACTATTAAATCAGAGTCTGAATCACGAGGGAATGATATTTCAAGAACCTAAGGCCTGATCCAAAGCTAATTGAAGTCAATGAGAAGATTCACAATAATTCCAATGGGGGATGGGTCAGAGTCTCAATGATGTATAATGTTTTCACTGCTAGGCATTTTTATTTTTCTTCTGATGACATGTAAGTCATGAAAGCCTATGTTTAATTTACAGGCACATTATTTTAGTCACACTTGGATTTTGCAGAACCAAACTCGTGGTTGTTTGCATTAGAGGTTTATATCAAATGAAACCCAAATCTTCATGGGAGTTTGAATTTAACAGTCTTAAATCAGCATGATTTTGTTGTTCAGTGTCCCTACATGTTAGTGGAGCAGGAGATTGCAGAAACTCTGGTCACTTGAATTTTGTTCCCGGCTCTGGCTCTGACTGACTGTACAACCGTGGGCCCGGATTCAAGAAAATTCTTCAGCACACACTTAAGTCCATCTTTATGCAGGACCTCAGTTATGCATCTGGTTCAGTTTTAACCCCATGCTGGTGGTGCTGGGTTCGATAGGCTTTAAGCATCTGCTTAAAGTTAAGAATGTGCTGAAATGCTTTGCTTTGCAATGACCCATTGCTTATATATATATTTGATCTCATGGATGTAGATTGGAACTAACATATGTACTTAATTGGGTTATTCCATTACATGAAAAGGAAAATATAGTGCTCATCTTTAAAGAAGGGGAAGAAGGAGAACCTAGGAGAGCTACAGACTGGTCAGCTTCACCTCAGTCCCTGGAAAAATCATAGAACAGGTCCTTGAGGAAACCATTTTGAAGCACATGGAAGAGAGGAAGGTGATCAGGAACAGTCAACATGGATTCACCAAAGGCCAGTCATGCCTGACCAAACTGATTGTCTTCAATGATAAGATAACTGGCTCTGTGGATATGGGAAAAGCAGTGGACGTGATATATCTTGACTTTAGCAAAGCTTGGTATGGTCTCCCACAGTATTCTTGCCAGCAAGTTAAAAAAGTATCAATTGGATGAATGGACTAAAAGGTAGATAGAAAACTGGCTAGATTGTCGGGCTCAATGGGTAGTGATCAACTCAATGTCTAGTTGGCAGCCGATATCAAGCAGAGTTCCCCAGTAGTCGGTTTTGGGGCCAGTTTTGTTCAGTGTCTTTATTAATGATCTGGATGAAGTGATGGACTGCATCCTCAGCAAGTTCACAGATGACACTAAGCTAGGGGGAGAGGTAGATATGCTGGAGAGTAGGGACAGGGTCCAGAGTGACCTAGACAAATTGGAGGATTGGGCCAAAAGAAATCTGATGAGGTTCAACAAGGACAAGTGCAGAGTCCTGCACTTAGGATGGAAGAAGCCCATGCACCGCTACAGGTTTGGGATTGACTGGCTAAGCAACAGTTCTGCAGAAATGGACCTGGGGATTACAGTGGATGAGAAGCTGGATATGAGTCAGCAGTGTGCCCTTGTTGCCAGGAAGGCTAACGGCATATTGGGCTGCATTAGTAGGAGCATTGCCAGCAGATCAAGAGAAAGTGATTATTTCCCTCTATTCGGCATTGGTGAGGACACATCTGGAGTATTGCGTCCAGTCCCCCCCACCCCACTACAGAAAGGATGTGGACAAATTAGATGGAGTCAAGCAGAGGGCAACACAAATGATCAGGGGCTGAGACACATGACTTATGAGGAGAGGCTGAGGGAACTGGGCTTGTTTAGTCTGTAGAAGAGAAGAGTGAGGCGGGATTTGATAGCAGCTTTCAACTACCTGAAGTGGGGTTCCAAAGAGGATGGAGCTCAGCTGTTCTCAGTGGTGGCAGATGACAGAACAAGGAGCAATGGTCTCAAGTTGTAGTGAATGGGGGAGGTCTAGGTTGGATATGAAGAAACACAGTTTCACCAGCAGGGTGGTGAAGCCCTGGAATGACTTACCTAGGAGGTGATGGAATCTCCATCCTTAGAGGTTTTTGAGGCCCGGCTTGCCAAAGCCCTGGCTGGGATGATTTAGTTGGGGTTGGTCCTGCTTTGAGCAGGGGGTTGGGCTAGTTGACCTCCTGAGGTCTCCTCCAACTCTAGTCTTCTATGATGCACACTAAGGAGGAGTGAATTTTGCATCAACCATAACCTAGAATCTACTGGAAGATGAGACGAGACAACTGAAACTAGGGGTAAAACTTTGAAAAGCGCTTAAGTCCATTTTCAGAAGTGACTTAGTGCCAGATTTTCAAAGATATTTAGGCACCTAAAGATGCACATTTGATAATCCCACTGGACATCTCAAATCTGCATCTCTAGATGCCTAAATACCTCTGGAAATCTGCCATTTGGGAGCCTAAACCCTATTGAAAAGCAGTGGAACTTAAGCTTCTAAGTAATTTTTTAAAGTTGGATTTAAGATCCTAAGTCAGTGAGGGTAAGATTTTCAACAGAACCTGAGCATTAACACAGGATTGATGCCTGCTATTGCTACATGGATTCAGATTTCTTTTCCTCTAGAAAGAAGTTTCTTTCTAAAGACTCAATAAATTCTTAAAATAAGAAGTCTGTTGCAGTCACTGTAAAAGTACTTTTAAAGTGTCACCAACAGACTGTTATTAGTCGGTAGTAAGAATTTAGATTGTTCACATAGTATCTTCAAAATTATACCCTGTGGGCCAAAAAATCACTTTCTGAATGGATTTTTAGTTTGGGGGTATCAATCTCTCCGGTTGTTAGAAGGATTTTTTTTTTCCTTTTATTGTTTACCTCTAGAGATCCATCCTGTGCTGAATACTGGTGTGTCATTTCCTCAAAGGCACTTACAAGACTTTTTCAATTTTGACACTAAAATTAGATAAGGATATAGAATTGACTGCTGATTACCAAAGAGCTCTCCTGATGCATAAATGGCTACATTCTCACAATAAAGTGGGTTTGTCCTTGATGATCTTTGAATTGTGCTGTGTGTGTGTGTGTGTGACTGAAAGAAACAGCTTCTTCTGTGCTTCTCTGCAGGGGGGTGTTCCTACACCAGCGGAAGAAGAACTTCAGTTGGTGTAGGCCTGTGGTTCTCAACCTATTTATCATTGTGGGCCTCATGTGTGGCCCACAAAGTGTTACCTGGACCACAGGTTGAGATCCACCATGCCCCCACCTAACCCCCCGCCTCCACAAACCTCTATGCCCAGTGCCCCCAACACAGAGTGGGCCAAGAGTGGAAAGCTGAGCAGGGGGAAGGGACCCCAATCCTGGACCCTGTTGCATGGGGACCCCCGACCGTGGACCCTCCAGTGTGGGGGGCCAGGGGGCAGCCAGGGCCCAGACTGTGCTGTGTGGTGCCGGGCAGCAGCCGGTAGCCAGGATCCCTGGACCCTGCTGTGCGGGGCCGAGTGGCAGCCCGCACGGAGCCTGCTGGCTCCTGTATCCCGGAGCCTGACCCGTGGGAGCTGGTGGCAGCTGTCAACCCACTGCGTGGCAGAGCAGCCATGAGTCTGGAGTCCGGGGCCTTCAGTGCACAGCTGAGCTGGGCCACAGCTGTGTGCTAATTGGGCCGCATGCATCCCGCAGGCCTCGGGTTGAGAATCGCTGGTGTAGGTTGTGTCTACACCAGGGGTTTATGCTGGCATGCTCCATAGCATATACATAGCTTTATTCTCATTAGTCAGGGAGTGCAGAACTAGGGGTGGGAAAAGCCTGCAAGATTTGGTCCTTATAGACCGTCTGCAGGGCTACCTGTAAATTCAAGGCTTGATTCTCCATTGCTGTACCCCTTGTGTGGAATCCTGGCACTGTTGAAGTCAGTGGGTGTTTTGCCATTGACTCCAGTATGGCTAGGGTTTCACCCTTTATGAAGTCACTTATACCAGTGCCACGTGAGTGTACAACACTTCTATTTTGGTAGGGTAGCATTTTACACCCACTGTGCACTAGTGTAAGTGACTGTACAAGGTTCTTGACCAATGGAAAATCAGGCCCATGTGTTCTACAACCATCATCCATTCCTTGGCCTGAATTGTGTTTGGCTTTGAAAAATGCTCCTGGTTGCCTTCCATCTCCATTACTAGCCAACCTCCCTCCACCCCACCAACATGTTTTCATTGTTATTATTACTGGGCCTGATTGTGAATTCATTTATATCAATGCTAATCAGGACTAATTCCATTAGATTCTGTGACTTACACCAGGGTAAAGCTTGTGTGAGATCAGAAGCAGGCCTTAGGGTGCAGACCGCAAAGTTTAGGACTTGATATTGCAAACCCATTGCTCTTGTGAGTAGTCCCGTTGCTGTCAATAAGACCACTCTTGTGAGTATTTGCAGCAGTAGACACCAGGTCACAATGCAATACTCTGTGCAATGCCTTTACCACTTGTCTGAATGGGATATACAGTTGTCATCCTTCCCACCCTTCCATCCCCAATTAATTTAAGCTCCTTTTGTTTTATTTCAATGTGAGTGCCTGATCCTAAATTCATTAGAGGGTGGAATGGCTCAACTGGATTTGAATAGGGTTTGGGTCTCTTTCTCTTTTAGGGTTTCATAGTGCTACCATTGCCATAGTATCTGAGCACCTACCACATAAAATATACTGGCAATAGATAAATCTGTGAGGGAATTCATGGAGTCTCTGGCTCTTCTTTCTTGTATAGAAAAGTATGCTTGGAGTAGGGTTTTTTTGGGAGAGGTGAGAGCGTGAAAGATGATCAAGCTCTTGAGAATCTATAAGATTATTAGGCACACGGAAACATTCTGCCAACACAGCCTTGTAAGTGTTTATGCAATGGCCATCGTCTTTGCCAACACGTCAAGGAATGAACTAGGGATTTCCAGAGTGTAAGCTGCTACAACTTTAGCTAACAAGCCAAGCCACTGTAGTTGGTGGCTGTAGCAACTCATGTCTTCTGAGGTTCAGCACAGGGGGCCTTGTGTAACGCCAAAGACCGGGGTCTGTTGGCGGGTGGGTCCGAACCGGGGACCTCTGGAGCTTAGTGCATGAGCTAAAAGCCAACTGCCTGTTAGCAGACCCATTGTATCTCTCTCTAAGTGGTCTCGGTGCCGCTAGATGGGACAGAACACCACACCCAGAAGGTGTGTAGGTTACACTTCCTTTTTAGTTCTGCTTCCTTTAGCAAACTATTGGGTCTCCTAATCTCAAGTGTGTGTTGCACACTGGCATGGGTCAATATCTACTACTCCTATTGCGTACCAAAGCACTGCATTCCTGCTACAAGCACAGGGACAAATTTTTCAAGGTACAGGAGGCTGCATGCTACACATCTGAGATGACAATCTGCCCCATGCTGGATATCCTGGAGGCAAGGAAGGGGAAAAATAAATCTATGTCTTTATTGGAATGATTCTGTTTTTTTAAAAGAAAGCAAGTAACAGAATGGTGACTTGCTCCAGGATAGTGCTGCTTAGAAGGTTTCTGTCTGAATAAGGTGCCTCTCTGTGCCCCTATTCTTGATTTTTTTTTTTTTAACTTCTCTCTTATTTGTCTGGTGCCTCACATGGTTGGCTCTATACAGGATCTACTATGAAATCAGTGTGTGGGTTTCAGGTAGGCTTCCATAATTCCTCTAGCTCCTTTGGAGGGAGAAATGGGGGAGAAAAAGAGATTTGCCCCTTGGTTGAAGGAGACTGGTGATGATTGGGTTCCCAAGTTATTCTTCTAAGATGAGTGGTGTCATGTCGAACTAACTGGTGTGGGTTGGTCATAGATGTGTGGTGACAGAGGGCCTGATCCAGTTCATACTGAAGTCAATGGGAGTCTTTTCGTTGATTTAGTAGACATTGGATCAGACTTAGAGTGGAATCCCCATGTAGACCAAGACTCTTTGCACCTGCTCACTTTGTACATGGCTTGTGTCCCTAATTTTAACTCTTTGTCCCACAGGATGCTCCTGATTCAATGCCCATGGAAATCAATGAAGGTCTTTACATGGATTTGAATGGATTTTGGCTCAATCCCCATGTTGCCCATTCATGCCTCAAAAGGTAAGAGGTAAGTGAATCTCTGAGATCTGCCAAATCTTCCTTGTCAATGGCTGCTTAACAGTCACAGAACATGTGACCAGCACCGTCAGGTGACTCGCTGTGTTGTAGCAATTGGTACTTATTACTCACATACCAGTCATCACAATTCCAAATACATTTGTTTATGTGGTAGCCTGTGTTCAAATAGGGCCCTGCATGCTTAACAAATAAAAACATCCCTTAAAAATACAGCAGAGTCAACATGTGTGTAATAACCACCAGAGCTGGTGCAGACAGAAAGAAGGATTGCATTGCATTAGTACTAAATTACAACAGTGTCCAGGATGGCTTCAGTTTCTTAAAACCAAATCTTCAGCTAAGATAGTGGCCTACCATAAAGTATTCTGAGACTATACAGGACATACTCTCTTCAAATAGAAGAAAAAGCTTTAGGATCACTTATGTTCACAAAGTGGGATAATTCCCTGGCTTTATTACCAAGTAACTTTGATGTAGAATTAGAACAAATTTGCATTTTAATGCATAATTAGCTGTATTTTTCCTTTGGGGTAATCCTCTGCTTGAAAGCAAGTTTCTTTGTAACATGCAATGCAAAATTGTAATAGTTTTCCCCTAAAGATGGGCAGAATTGTTATGGAAAAGGTCATGCCCTCTTTTGATCAGAGGTGTTTGGAAGCATATGTCTGGAGGGATCTGCTTTTTTCAGCTACCCAACCTATCGCTGTAAAATGCCCTTGACTCTCTTCTATTCAGTCACTCATGAAATTGTTGTCCTTGAAGGCGGTAGCTTGCTGTAGTACCTTGGACAAGTCACTTAGTCTCTCTGTGGCTTGATTCCCCATCTGCGAGGATATGTCTACACTTTGAACTGGCGGTATAATTCCCAGTTTAAAGAGACATATTTGAACTATCACTTATTCAGCAGGAAGGGCGAGCCACCCTGAGTCCATACCTACGGTCTCTGACAGGCATGTACTTCGGGCGGCTAACCTCTCCCTCTGCTAAAGCGGCCTTGGCTACGTTCTTTTTTCAGCTTGCTGAGAGCTAGCATGGGTCTGTCTTCTCAAGCTGGGAATCACACCAACAGTTCAAAGTGTAGACGTACCCTGAAATGGGGATAACAGAACCTTTCTGCCTCATGGGAGTGTTGTGAGGATTAATGCCTAGAAGGCTGAAGTGCTCAGATACTAGAATAATGGCGGACCAGATAAGTACTCCATATAGAGGAAGTTGAGGGGAACGCAGACTTGAAGCCTGTATGGTCCAGGAAATAAAAGATCTATAGTAAAATCATACCATCATTGACCTCAGTTGGGAAAAATCCCATTGACTTCAGTGGGGCAAGGATTTCACCCATTCTCTTTGTTTCTGGGTTGATTGTTGACCTGATGTTTGACCTTGAGAAAGTCACTTCACTTCTCTGAGCCTTCACTTTCCTGTATGTAAAATAAGGATATTGATCCCTTCCTAAATTGTTTTGAGATGCACAGGTGAAAAGTGCTACATGACAGCTAAGCATTATTATTTCCATGCAGGTTATTAATGTGGCTTTACTAAGAATTAGCCTCTGTCTTATCTGGATTGCATTTCTTGTTGGACTCAGACATGAGTTAGAAGCCCCAGGGGACATAAGTTTAATTGTGCCCAAGTTTTCCATTTAAAAGAACATCTTAGTTCCATTTATAAAGGTGGCAGAAGCAACAGTGTAGGCAGATAGTCTCAGCTCCCACTGACTTCAGTGAAGGTGGAGTATACTCAGAACCTTGCAGGAGGCATTCAGCACCATGTAAGCTTAGGCTTCTATTCCTTACAGTCAGGTCTCCCTGAAGACAGCATTTTAGATCCAGAAATTTGTCACGCTGTTTAGTGGACTGTGAAATAAACTTCCTTGTGCCATTCAAATCTAGAATAAACAATGTGCTGGAAAATGTGCTGGAGGGAACAATGTTGTATTCATCATGTTTGCATTTAGAGAGCTGGAATCTTTAGGAGCACCAAGAATTTTTAGCAAGGTTCAGAGAGGGTTTGGATATTTGTATGAACAACAATAACAGCTAAAATAAGCACTACAAAAATGGTTTGGGGGGGATATAAAAGCACAGGCATCAGAGTTTAAGCCAGTCTGCAACTATTATGGCTGAGTAGGAGACTCTACTGGAGGCAAATTATCTGCCTATGATGGGGTTTCTTGGATCTTCCTCTTGGACTAGAGGAAGAGACAGAATACTGGACTCGGTGGACCATGAGTCTGATCCAGTCTGGCAATTTCTGTGTTCCTAGAATCGTGTGAAAATAGAGGATCATGTTTTAAACTTCTATTTAGTTCCATTATCAGGAGGTTCAAGAGAAGAAAATACCTGTGGGCATAAGATAGAAAGAAGCGGGGGATCATTTTTCTTCTTCCAGTTTAAATATTGAAATGTGAAAATCTCTGTATCTGGAACAAAGAATACATACCCTCTTCTTCCAAAGAAAAAAGAGAAAAATGAGAAACATCACCCAGTAAGAATTACAGAGGTGTACAATAATTGCCTGGCATTTCTATACACTCTAAAGGCAATTTGAAGCTTTGAAGTGAGCATATTATCCAATTTATCATCTTCCATGCAGCTTTTTTACTTTTAGCAAGGGACATGCATCATAATGTTCAGTCCGTTTTATAAATGGATTCTCAACATGGACAGATGGTGTTTAAGATGCCTGATGAGAGAAGACTGACTTTGCTTGGAATGAGGCAATGTCAGAAGAGAAGACAGCTTCTTGGGTTGTTCTCTCATTCTCTGTGACTGCTCAGTGTTTGAAGCTCTAAACAGTCATCTGCTATGTAGAGGGGCCCATCATCAGAATCTACATGAATATAATTTTTGCTGATATGAGGTCAGTGTCTGCCACCTTCATGTGGACTGATAACCTAGATAGCCTGGCCTAGAAGTTTGAGTTCTAGCTTTACTGACTTTGGATGCTCCCCAGATGCTTTTGGTGTTTGGGTAAAGACAAGACCCTACATATATAAAAGGAAGCAAACGAATACAATATTGTTCACACCACACCCACGCAACTAACTTGCACGACTAATATGCTTTGGAATTTGCCACATATTTGCAAGAACCTGAGCCTTGTAAATTCCCAACAGCTTAACTGCTAGTTTTATATGTTACAGTTTTGAATGAATGTCTATGGACTAATAGTTGTGAGTACACAGCTTATTACTTTTTTTTATTACAGTATGTTATAGTGGTCCTAACCAATGTGCTAGGTGCTGTACATACACACATTAAGTGATGGTCCCAGCTTCAAGGAGCTTACAGTTTTAACAGACAAGTCAGGCAAAAGGTGGGAAGAAACTAAGTATTATTATAATCCCTGTTTTACAGGGATAGGTAATTGAAGCACAGAGAGACTAAATGACTCTCCGACGGTCACACTGGAGGACTCTATGGCAGAGCTAGGAAATGAGCTTCAGGCCGGTGTGTTAACAACAAGATCATCCATCCTCTGAAATAACCCTCCCACCAAAATGTATTTAATAATATTACCTAGCTTTTAAATAGCACTTTTCGTCTGTAGGTCTGAGTACTTTACAACAGAGGGAAAGCATCTTTATCACTTTTTTACAGATGGGGAAATTAAAGCACAGAGGGGAAGTGTCTTGCCCAAGATCACCCATCAAGCCAGTGGTCAAGCTGGGAATAGAACCAAGCTTTCCTGAATCCCAGCCCAGGACTCTAGTCACTAAGCTGTACTGCCTCCAGACTCAGCTGCTATTATGTACTACAGTCTTCTTTAAACTAAAGTGGTTTCACTGATAAACCATCTCTTCTGTTCTTCCACTGAATTACCATAACATCCTGACTATGAGTGATCTGCAATGGCTTTAGCTCTATCACAGTCACCTGCGTAGGACAGCTGCTGCTCCACAGTCTTTAATTGTTTATGCACTCCCTGATACTGATTTCATTATAGCAGCAGAATGCAGACAGTAAAATCTCAGAGGGATTCCTTTAGGTCCTCTACAAATCTTCACTGCAGGTCGACAGTTAAATTAACTTACATTATACAGTAGTTTGCCTCCTGGAGCACAGCACAAGCTGTGTGGTGCAGAAGCAGCAAAGTCACCAGGAGGAGGAAGTCCAAGCAGCAAGGGATTGAAAATGGGAAACAAACACTAGCTTGTCCAGGGTGATAAACCAGACCAAATGTTCACCCCCACAGCCGCTTTTCTCTGTTATTTGGCAGTATCTTCCTAGACACCCTGCTGAAGGGCGTAACAAGCTAAGGGGAAACCTCTGATTATCACAGTTCAATGATGCCCATTCCCCTCTTGGCTGGAGTTTTCTACCTAGTTTGATCAGCTGCACCTTTCAGATGATGCCTTCTTTCCATTTGTGGCTTCTCCATGTTCTCTGCAGAGACTGAACCCTAGAATCTTAAAGCATGAGTCTTTACTGTTCAGGGACCCAAGTCCTTTAGAGTGGAGGCAGTAGCAGACTCTAAACCTCTTCATGTAGTCCAGGCACTGGGATGTAACAAAGACGCAGTTTGGCCAGCATGTTACATGTTCAGTTGCCTGGGGTGAAATCTTCACCCAAATCCTGGTGATCCCTGGCTGCCAGACCAGCCCCTTTTAGAGTGATGGTGAGACTCTGCCTAGTAAATAACTGTCCCAGGAGGAGGGGAGCACAAGGATCAACAGAACTCCTGAGCTTTGTGGCCGTAGCTGCAGCTCCAGGCCCAGGAACCCGTTATCATTTGACATCCTGTGAAGATTTTGCACAAGCCAACCAAATAAAAACAAAAAGCCCTTGCGCTCCCCTTCCCCTGGCACTTTTGTTTGCTGCACCAGTCCCCTGGTACAACTTCAAGCATCCTGAAAATGGTAAGTCCTTAGTTGTTGTAAATTGCGAAAGCTAGCTCTGATCATTTACACTAAGGATTTGCCTATTTTTTGAAAACTCTCTACTTAACAATTTAGAAGCATTTGAGCTCTATAATTAGCACTTTGATGAGCTTTTTAAAAAAATCAATAAAATAGTTTACTCAAGTAATTGTAATTTAAAAAATTAAGCTTTATCCCTTTTCTTTTTCAATTTTCATATACACTTTAAATACACTGATGAAATCCATAGCAATTTTATCAACATTAACAAAAATGGATACTTAAAAAGTGCCATAGACAACCGTGGGAAATTGTTATTGCATACAGCCAATGGCTTACTATTAATGAAAGTAAATATAAATTCCAAGCTAATAGGACTGGAAGGTTTATATAGTTTCCTATTCCTATAATTGAAATTGTTAATTTTGCAAACTTTGTTAAACATCATTTGTTTTAATCTGAGTTAAAAAGGGATCATTTCTGTGTATGTTTGTCTTTATTACCATCCCCGTTAGCTACATTGTTTTCCCCAAATGTAATTGACAATTGAGTCTCATCTTGTTGTTGTTCTCTGAATTCAGATAATTTTATACCACTCAGTGCCTACTGTAGCAACAGGAGTTCTTATTTATGGAATAAGGGTTGGACCCAGCTTTAATTGATGAAGGTCTTTTATACAAGTGGAAGTAATTAATTATCATTATCATTAATTGTTCAAGATCTCTCCAGTATTATTGTTGCACTAATGGAAATAATAGTCAGTCCTGTGCCATAATGTCTGGTTTAGCTTCGTTTGTTTGTTATCCTATTCTACAGTCAAATTGAAAACAAATACCAAGGTCTTCAGGTGGAGTAAATTACCACTGCTCCACGGATTTCAATGATTTCTAATCCTCAGCGTGTATTTGAGCAGATAGGAGAACACTGTAGTAAAGGGATTTTGACTCTCATCTATTGTTTTACAGGTTCATAGTTTTCAGATGCTCCTTTTTTCCTTATGCATGAGCTGATATGGAATTAGTTATTCATCAGCAGCAAATAAAATGGGTGTGTGGAATTGAATGGGGTTTCTAGCGAGCTTCCTCTTCAAGGTGTTCAGCCTTAGGGCGGTGGTACAAAGAGCAGTTTTTTAAAATACAGAATGCAATTTAGTTGTTTAATTGTCAATCTGTGATGCTTAGATGTTTCCTGGGGTCTTATTCATTAGTAACATATGTTAACTTTAAAAATTTATAAGAAGTTTACATTGTAATGGGGTCATAGAGATATAGAAATACAAATATAGAAAATTCCTGCAGCAAAGGTGCTGTGTTTCAGTCTGAAGGATCTAGTGCACGCACAGTAATACAGGTTCTCAAACAGTAATTCCTGTGCAATACAAATTACTTTCCTTCTGTTACGGGTGAAGTACAGGACTGGGAAATAGGAGGTCTTGGACTTATTCCTGGATTTTCCATGAGACCCTCCTGTGTGATCTTTGTCTGGCTCATCAAATTATGTTACTTAGGGTAGGCATGTGTGTGCACACACACAAATGCACTGTGAATGTTTTTCAGCCTTTAGAGCTTGATCCCCGTTTAGACCCCAAATGCATATTTAGATATTTCCAAGGAGTTCAGCAAGAGAGTGCTGAGTTTTCTCGCCTTGCAAAAATTTTCAAGATAATGAAGTGCAAACTGATAATTAAAAAATCAGATCAGATCAACCAAAATGTTTAACGTTTGATCATTTCAAAATGTTTTATTTTGATTTCCACCATTTTTTAATTATAATTAGTTTACATTTTAATCACAAAGTGGTTTTGAACTGGACATTTTTTCATGTCTAAATTAAGCATTTTGGTTTTTTACTCAACAATTTTTCAAGTCAAGAAATTCATCAAAACCAACTCTTTTCCCACAAATATAAATAAATAAATAAAAATCTGCATTTCTCTCTCACTCACACACACACATACAAACTTTTTATCAAAAAATTCCTGACCAGCCTAGCACTGAGCTCCTTTGAAAATCTGGCAATAAGTGGGAGCTGCTGGAGAGCACTTTAGAAAATCTGAACCCATATGTTTTGAGCACTGAAAAATCTCACCCAGAATTCTTTTCAAAATCTGATCTTTAGGACCTGAGTAAAGCAGGGCCAATAACTTTTTTTGTTTTGGTGGCAGTGGTGTTTGGTGTGTGTGTGTGTGTGTGTGTGATGGAGGGGCTGGTGGCAGTTCTGAAAAAGTTGTTGGGTTTGGGTCAAACCAAAGCTGAAAATTTTGGAATTTTTGTTGAATTGAAAAAAATCCATTTTGTCTTTGTCCCAGAGAGGGAATTGGAACCAGGGTCTCCCGCATGCCTGGTGAGTTCCCTAATCACTGTGATAAGGGTGAAAAAAAGAGAGGTCTGGGGTGGGAGGGAGGCGGGCAACAGTAGCAGCTCCTCTGCCTCATCTTTTAGCTAGTTTGTGAGTAGCCAACATTGTGTCAAATTTGCAAATAGTTTGATCAACCAAAACTGTTTTTTCCATCGAATAAACTATTTGTTTGAAAAATGTTGCCAAGTTGTAGTGCTGAACACCTGCAGATCCTGCTGATTTTAGCTACTGTTTATTTATTTTACAGTAGCACCAAGAGGCTCCAGTTGCTAACAGGGACAGTGTGCTTGGGGCTCTAGGTCCATATGTATATATGCTCCCCCAAGAAGCTTGCTGCATTAATAGAGAACACAGGCACAGGAATGGTCTGTCTCCCCATTTTACAGAGGGGGAAACTCAGGGACAGAGTGATTAAGGGGCCTATGCAAGGTCATAGTGGATCTCTCTGACAGCCTTAGGAATTAAACAGGGATTCTCCAGAGTTTACATTCACTGCTTTAACCACAAAACCATCTTTCCTCTCAACTGGGAGTTTAACGTTTCTGACAGTCCAGTCATTATCATTTCTGGGCCCAATGGCTCTATGATCAGTTCAGATTCTATAGATCATGCCAGTCTAGTTGCACAGGCTGTACTCTGTGCTATGGAGGCCTGCTAGGTTTCCCATCAAAACATCCCTCTGTGCACGCTTCTCTTTTGGATTTATCCCTCTGAGGAGCAAATGCCCATGTATGCCTTCGCAGTTTCATTTTTGCTTTAAAAACAAGAAAGAGGGGAAAATGGTGCTGAATGTGCAATAAATATGACATCTTGGGCAGTCCTGTTCCCATCTTTGAGGTGTCAGCCCCTAACTGCCTTCTGTCCCTGCTTCAGTCTCAAGGGGCACCAGTGTGGATCTGACAGCGAGGTTCTATGTCAAGGGTGCAGAGGCATCATGCTCATTGAGAGGCGATTGTAGGAGATGTATGAATAAACAGAGACCTTTTGAAGGTTAGAAGTTGGTTTATGAAGTATAGTGACTTTCCACCCTTACACATGCGTGCGGCCCTAGGCTACAGCACTGTCTCCAAAAATGTCAGACATCATGGCAGAGGTAAAACCAAATGCACAAAACAAAGTTTGTCTGGAGCCACTTCTTTGCTCCAACTTTGCAAATTTATCCAGCCACCCCTGAGATAGAGGAGTTCTGTGCTGTCACACATGCCACTGCAGCTGTTACCAATGCCACTAGATTACCACTTAAAAAAACCCCCAAAACAACACCACACACCAGACCTTATGAGGAACAGATTTGTCACTCCCCTGTGTGAAACCTGATACAGGCTGCCATACTCACGGAGCATGCTCTTGGGTGGAAGACTGTGTAAGCTAGTAGATAGCACAGGACATAGGAGTTCTGGGTTCTACACCTGAGTCTGCTGTAGACGTACAAAAGATCAGCCCATTTGTCTATGCCTCAGTTGTCTCAGGGCCTGATGATTCAATCCTTACTCATGCTGGTGAGCTTTTCCTCATGTGAACAGCTAATGGGGCTACAACAGTGCTCCTGAGTGACAGAAAGAGACAGTAAACTCTCCAGAGCTAAGGTTGTACCCTCTAACCCTCATCTGTTAAAAGGGTATAGATTAGGCAATGAGTAAAACAAAGGAGGCACTGGTTTGTTGAAGGCCTTTACTAGATATACTATCCCAAGAACACTATGTAAACTGGATCACAAATGTGCAGAATCAGTCACATTTCATCTATGTGTGTTTTCAGTGCTGATGATTAAAGGGTCTTAGGTGGCTGAGCTGAGGAGGCTGAACTGGTACATGAAGGGCAGAGGAAAGAGCTGGATAAATTAGGGGCAATCAGGTCAGTGCTCGCAGGCCATAGCAACAAGATGATGATACTGAGGCTGGCAGGGAGACAATCAGTCACATTGCAAAAGAAGTGATGAAAGAATCAGAGTGGCACTATCAGTTATATTTTGCCTTTGAGAGAACAATCCTGAGGAGGCATCAAAGGGGCCCAGAATAGACTCTGTCCAGTCTCTGGGGATGTTTGGACTCAAATCCACTTACAACAGCTTACAGCTATTCTACTGAAGGAAAACACTTCAGGGTGAGTGTCCCTAAGTGGGGAATGTAGCCATTTCCTTTATACATGGGTAAATAGAACTAACCCTACTCAGCTGAGTGGAGGGGAGAGTAAGGAGGGATCCCCTCTTTGTGTGGTAAGGGCTGGCCAGTATCGCACCCCCTGTGCACAGTGGAGCTACTACTACATTCCTGTCTGTTTGGAAGTATACTGTACTTCTTAAAGGGGTTAGCAAATTAGTCCCCTCCCACAATCCCTGGTGACCTGGGTGCTCTAGGATTGTTTCAGTAACAATAAGTGATGTGGCAGGCAGGTAGAGATGAAGGGAAGAGCTCTTTATTGAGTATGCACAGAGGTCAGTGTTTGATAGCAGTCTGGCCCAGCCCCTGGTTGGGACCAAATTAGGTCCCTCCTGCAACACACCCTATTTCTTCAGTTTCACTCATCGTAGGACAGGGAGGCTTCCAAATGCAACTGTTGGGGAAAGGAGGCAGCACTGCCCCTTAGAACAGTTAGTGTCTGTACAGCACAGTTTGGTTCCTAGTGGTAAGTTCCACAACCTTATTTGCATCAAGCAACACTTACATAAGTAGTCCCTAATCTCAGCTTCTGGGTCTAGCCATATGTGGCTATGTCCTCGTTACAAAAAAAATTAAGTGTGTTCTTAACGTGGGTTAAAATAGCAGTGAAAACACATCAACGAGGCTTTTAACTCGGGCTAATCCACACCTAGAATGGCGTCTGGAGTTGGATTTGTGCTGCTAACGCAAGTCAAAAGCCAAACTACCATGTTTTCATTGCTATTTTAATGAGTTGGGTCACTAACCCTAGTTAAGAATGCACTTTCTTTTCCCCCCAGTGAAGACATACCCTACGTGAGTACTACTTAACCTAAGTGTTACAGAATTCAGCCATTAGGAAGAAGCCCTAACTTTGAGTGTGCAGTAATTTTAACATCAGGTTAAATGATTGCCAATTAACTCAAGTATTTTAACACTTTGGTAAGTCTGGTTAGACACTGCCCCCACATCTGTTACAGGCCACAAACGTTTCTTGTATTACCTAGGCTGATCCCCGATTTGATCAATGATGTGTTACATGTGGGTGCACATCACTAAGGAAAAAAGCTATGTTCTTAACTCATGTTAACTAGCACGAGACACAGTCTGAGTGAGGACAAGGCAGTATACACTTTTAACACAGTAAGTAGGTAATAGAGGAAAAGATTATGGGGAGGCCTAGAGTTTATGCTGACCTGATAACTTATGTTAAAGCTATGAGCTGCCTTGTCTTTACTAGGATTTTCCCTTGTGTTAGCTAACACAGGTTAAGAACTCACCTTTTCTCTTAGTGAAGACAAGGGTATGTGGCTTCGTGGAACCTGGTCCTATTACTGTCCCATAAAACCTGGGAGACGTGTAACAAAGGAAACAAACATGGAACAAATTATAATAGAATGTGGACCGTGATAACAGCAAGAGATTTTGTTGACATGGGCTTGGATTTACATAAAATCAAGGCATTCATTCTTGCACAGAGCCAGATCTGACAGTTCTGTCTCCTTGTGTTCTGTAAACATGGAGATAACACTGAAAATGGAACTTTAACACTTGACTAGCTCTGCACGTTTCCATAAGGCTCTAATGTAAATTCCCAAGATACTTTATTAAGAATTCACTCAATGCCGATTTACATAATGGAACAAGCATTTCCAATAAAGAAACTCATTTAGTCTGATATCAATGAAGAATTCTCATGACATTAATACCATAGTTTCATGGATTTTAAGGCTCATTAGATCATCTAATCTGATGTCTTGCATAACAGGTCATAGAATTTCAGACATCCAAAAATCTGTGTTTGACTAAAGCAGATCTCCCAGAAAGGCATCTAACCCTGAGATGGAGGCTTCAGCACCTCCTTTGGTAGTTTGTTCCAGGGGTTAATCACTCTCCCTGTTCAAAATATATTGTTTTTTTCTAATTTGGATTTGTCTGTCTTGAATTTCTAGCCATTGGTTCTTGTTATACCTTTCTCCGCTAGATTAAAGAGTAGTACCTGGTATTTTCTCCCTGTGAAAATATTTATACCCCCACATGTGGTAGTTAGATGCTGAAGTTAGAGGGGGAGTTCTGACTGGCAATCTCTGTGTTAGTGGCAGGCTCTGTCTCTCAAAGCTGGTCTCTGGTAGTCCACAACAGTTTTTAGTAGCTTTGCACTCTCTGAGATACTCAGCTAAAAGGCACAATATGTGATTCCAAATACTGTAGTGAATTGGTTATGCCACATGTGTTGTATGTACATACAGTTTCTCTCTAGTTTCTGAAACAAGAACTGCTTAGCTGTGTGTCATGGGACCTATACCGATAAGAACTAATGGAGATTGTCCTTTCACTCAAGGGGAGGGTCCTATACTACTAGGGCAGGAGCATTTGCTATTGTCACAAAGTTCAGAGTAGCCATAGGGACCTAATGACTCATATGAACTACATTTGACAGAGCACTGGACTGGAAAGCAGAAGACCTGGATTCTATTTCTGTCTCTTCTACTAACCTGCTATATGCCTTTGGGGAAGTCACATCCCTTTTATGTGCCTCAGTTTTTCCTCTGCAAAATGGAAATAATAAAGATTAACCACCTTTGTAAAGCAATTTGCAATCTACTGATGGAAAGCACTGCTGTAAGATTAAAGTAGCGTTACTTTAACACCAACATATATTGGTGGCACTAAAAGATGGCTCATGTAATTGACAAGTGATCATTTCTGATCCATAAAACAAAGAAAATGCATGTGAGCATTGTACAGACAGACACAGAAACATGGAGGTAGTGGATGTGACTGTGGTTGAAGTAGTAACTGGAGGCTATTTTGGTGGATGCTACCTACCATTGTACAAAAACAACACAAGTTCACTGTGTTATGCTGTGTCTGGGGAAGTTGCCTCAGACAGTAGCCTGTAATGTATATAAGAAGAGCTTGACATTTATATGAGCAATTCAGTGAAGCACACCTGACTGCAGTTTTATACAAAACACAGCAAGGAAGGGGGCGGCAGGACATACTGTTCAAACCCTAATTCAGGCAATGATGGGCATATTAGAGCATCCCCAGGCTGTCTGTCACATTGCTTGCCTATCTCTTCTCTTGGCACAGAGACATTTCACATCATGCAGAGTTAGTTTTTAACACATGCACACAATAGAACAGTGTCTTTCTCTGTTCAAACTGTAGATTCTTTTAAGATGCAGCTGACAAGTAATTGGGGAAGAAAGCCCTGTGCTGGAAAACATTATAGTCCATGTAGAATTCTTTAACTGATCATTAAGTTCACTAAAAAATCCTTCTACCTGATTATTAAAAAATTATAGGGGAGAGGAGATTATGTCAAATAAGGAAAATTAACATTGGAAAACATTTGAACTCTATGATTAATACTATTTAGCCTAGTGTGAAAAGGAAAATAAATGCTTTTTATGTTTTGCTCTATCATATTTCTTAAATGTGGAAGTAAAGAATACAGATCCCAGTACTAAATAAAGCAATAGCAGAGTGGATCTTAAAGAGACACTGTCAAGTTAAAAAAAAATGAGGTAAAATGTTCACATGAATGTGTTGAAAATTACACTCCTAAATCTATATTTAGACTCTCAAATACAAGTGAACTGACTTCAAAGAGTGTTGCTAAGCCTCAGCATATCTGCAAGTTAGGCCACTTTTATTTCAGACACCAGCTTTAGGCATCCCCTGTGTTGGACAGTGCTGCCACATAGTCAGCATTGCCAGTTGTAAACATTCAAATATTATGAGTCAGGCCTCCTGTCATAAATAGATAGCTAAGGGTTAATGTTTCTTTTACCTGTAAAGGGTTAACAAAGGGAACCAAACACCTGACCAGAGGACCAATCAGGAAACTGGATTTTTCAAAGTCCGGGAGGGAATTTTTGGACTCTGAGTCTTTTGTTTGTCTCTCAGCTATGAGAAGCTTCTTTCTTCTTCTAATCTTCTGTTTCCAACTTGTAAGTACAGGTAGAAAAACAATATAGGCTTTTATGTTGTTTTGGGTGTATTTACATGTGTGTAACTTGCTGGAATGTTTCAAATTGGATATCTTTTTGAATCAGACTGTTTATTCATATTTTCTTATAAGCAATAGCCCTGTATTGTCATCTTGATGCAGAGTTTATATTCTTATGTCTTTTTCTTCCTTTTTTTTTTATATAAAGTTTTCTTTGTAAGACTTGTTTGAGTTTTTCTCTCTGGGTAGGTTAAGGAACAAGGGGAGGGAATTCTCTTTGTGTTAGATCTACGGAGGGTAAGCTCTGCAGCACCAGGGAGTTGGTGGGAGGGGGAAGAGATAGGATCATCTCTGTTTCCTTGTATTTGGGGTTTGTCTCTTTGTGGAATAAAGGAGACATGCTTCTTGGTATTGTGATGTAAAGAGATTGCATCAATACTCTCAGGTTAGCCCAGAGAGGAAAGTCTGGGTGGGAGAGAGAGAGGGGGAAGGGAAGTGGGTCATTTCCCTTTGTTGTAGGCTCAGGGCTTCTGAGTCTTGGGGTCCCCCAAAGAAGGTTTGGGGAGACCAGAGGGGGCCAAAACCCTGGAATTTTTGGATGGTGGCAGCGAGATCAAAGCTAAGCTGGTAAGTAAGCTTAGAAGGGTACATGCTAAGCACCCAGATTTTTGGACGCTAAGGTCCAGATTTGGGAAAGATGCTTATGATACCTCCAAAAAATTATGAGATTGTCTTAAAAATCATGAGATTACAAAAAGATATTTTTGGTCCTTTAATTTGCTGTCTGTGTTTCTGAATCTGTATAGTTTGTGTTTTCCAGTTTTTCCCTGCAACCATGATGGCTAGAAACCCTTTTTTCAAGTGAAAACCCAGATTATTCCATAACAACTTTACAGCAGGAGCTGTGACTTTAAAAAAAAACAACCAAATATTGTGAGGCACAATAAACCTGTGAGGCGTGGCAACACTACATAGTGAAAAGAAATTTTCTTAGTAAGATTTTGGATGATTAAATGAGAGAGAATTTTAACAAGACAGTTTTCTTTTCACCATTTATTGGATAATCATTACATTTGATTAGTGGAACTAAATGGGTCCATTTCACTTTCTTTTTGTATTCAGTTTCGCTTTCCAGTTCTCATTCACAAGCATAAGGTGGGTTCATATAATTAAACTTGCTTTCTTCCTCATGATTATTTTATGATTAAAGCACAGGTTGTGGGATTAAGCAAACTGGGTCCTATCCCTGTGTCTGTTAAAATATTTTTGTTCCTATTAGATTTTCAAAACTGCATTACTGAGTAGAGAGTATATGCTTAAATTGTTTGCTGAATTAGGGTTTTCGATCCTGAACTAAGTGACGGTCTCCCATTAATTTAAAATATGGCTTCAGCCTGGCTGATCTAGGATGTTCAGAGGATGAGTTATTGATGTAAAATATCATGACGTGCGTGTGAAACACTCTCTTGTGCCATAAGATGAGGGTGTATTTATTTATTTTTTGGTGATGAAACGGAAAAGAGACAACTTGCAGAGAGACTCAGTCCTTCGTTTTCTTTGACGGAGAGTCTTGTTGAAGCATTGGTAAAATGGAGGCAAGCTCATAGAAACAACAAGTATGATCAAGTCACTGAGATGTGGGTTTTTACATATATACCCACCCACACAGAGCTGTTTAGCTGAAACCCTATTGTCCAAACCTCGGCATTATTAGAATCCCGTCCATGTTCCCTAGCACAATCTAGATGCTCTCTGAAGCATGTTGAGGGACTGCTGTTGTGGACCCACACAATCATTCCCATGATAACAGGGCAGCAGAGGGCTTCCTGTGCTGTTGCAGGACTGGCGGTGCCCAGTCTTTGAAGCCGCAAGATTCAGGGAACGGTTTGGTCCTGATGTGGCAGAGCAGATCCCTCTGGCTAGGACAGCGAAGAGTAGTAAGACGACAAGACCCTGGCTGTGTGGGAGAGGCCAGCCCTCTGCTGAATGGCTCCTACCCTCCTTATTATCCAAATTCTCGATTGTTTGCATAAAATCTGTGCCCCCTCCCCATGCTATTTGGGTAATTGGGAGTATATTGTGTGTGTGTGTGTGTGTGTACATACAGAAACCTACATACTTCATAAGCAATTGCTTTGTTCAACTCTAGGTAGTCTTATACCAGGACTACACTTATAAGGTAATAACTTTTGCTTTTATTTCTTGTATCCTGTATTAAAGTGCTTTGTTCTGCACATTTGTGCCTTGTATTGACAAGCAACTGAAGAGACACAATGTTCCGGTAACACCAGTGACCTATGTTCTTCATACATGGGAACTTTTCAGTTTCTTAAAATTGTCTCCTGTGTAGAAGGAAAGACTCCATGCTTACTGTGTGTTGTGCCCTGCAACCAGTTACCAGCTGGGGTGTGTGTTTGCAGGTGCTGTTTCTCTTTGTTTTGAAATGGAAGAACTACAGCAGGAAATATGATGTGTCCCACAAAATAATTTATAAGAAAAAACATACTAGAAATAGTCCATTCAGAGCTTATGTAATAATATGCAGGAGTGAGCAAGATGCTTGCTTTTCCCTTGACTTGTGCTTCACCTACGTAGACCTACCTTCCTACAGCACACACATGAATCTGTTGCAATTGAGCTGTCAGGAAGCCAGTGGCCGTGCGGATACACAGCACCCCTACCACCAGCCCCTTGTGTCTGTGACAGACTGCCCCAAGGGGTGCCTTGTTTGGAGGCTGAATCCTGCTGGAATGTGGGATTCTTTAGGGGTTAATGGAGCTAAGTCCCATCCATAATAGCACAGCCGTTCAGTCTAGGGGATTTGTATTGCAGTGGGTGGTACCACCTGCTGCAGTTGGTGGGGAATCCTGGTGGGGCTAGAACTGCTCCAGAGGCTGCAGTGCACCTGGCTGCCAATAGGGATTGGCCCTGCAATGTGTAGACTGCAAGTAGCAGAAGGAGGAGGCACAGAGCAGGGAACATTAGCTTTGGTGGTGCTAGTCTACTGGTGCAAAATATAGAGCCATCAGCACAGAATATAGGGCTGCCGACATCCTCCACTCGCTGTAGTCCCTGCAGCAAGCAGAAGAGGGGGCAACCTCGGCTTGTTGGCGCTATGCGCTGTCAGGGAGTTGTGGAGGGACGAGGACCAGAGTGAACTCACGCAGATGTCACTCCAAACGTGATAGGTCCTGGGCTCTTCCCTGAAGAGATTTCCCTCCTCTCCCAGGCCCTGCTGTGGATTTTTATACAAGAAAGGGCCTTGGCTTTGTTTTGTTTCTCACTCTCTGCTGCCTCTTGTAAGAGGTTTTTTTGTTGTTGTTGTTTTCCCCCCCTCAGTTGGCTGAATGAAAGGAATGGGAAAGACACAGCTGACGTGTAGGCCAGATCCCATTATGCTCCAAACAATTGACAGGCTCAGCCATTGCTATGGCCTCAAGTTATTTCCTGCTGTTTTGCTAGAGGAATACATGTTTTTCATTTCACCGTTTCGCCGGCTAAGTCAGAGTTCACGGTGTTTGAGTGAAATCACGGCAAGGAGTAAACGTAACAACAGCATGATTGAAACCCCAAAGCCTTTCAGCTGAAAAGTGATGTTGATAGCAGCATATCTAGACATCAGATTAATCATCTGAAGTTTAATTACCTCTAATTGAAGTGACCTATAATTCTATTCTGTTTGAGCAGAGCATCCGTAATAGATTCTCCCCTCCTTTTTTCTCATAAATGACACTAACACTAGAACCATAGCTGTGGAAATGAGAGAAAACAAACCATTTACTCCACTTCAGTTTATATGTAGAATGAAGCAGTGTAGCAAGCAAGGGGCCTTTTATTTTTAGTCGCCATGTGGGGCCAGGTTGTACTCCACTTGCTCCATGAATAGTGCCATCGAAGTCAATGGGGCTGTTTGTGCAATAAGGTGGAGCTCAGTGAACAAGAGTATCAAACCCTAGCCCAAAATGAGGAGTGACCGATCGATGGGATTACTCATGCGGCTGGCTACTGCACACCAGCAAGGGTGGCAGAATGTGACAGCTGGGTGGATATCCCTTATGACCCTTGGCACTCTCCAGCACCAGGAAGTCAGGAGCCCTTGTGGTTTCTCGCATGCACATCCATAGTTTGTGTAGCAGCGCAAGGTGGGAGAGAACCTTGCCTCTGCCTCTCCAACAGCATATCTGAGTGGGCATGGAGGAGGAAGTAAGGTGTGCCAGGAAAGGGCTGGCATAACTTGGTCCGTACTTGCTCTAGGGATGAAGTATCGCTGGTACTTATATGCCCCCCATTACTGTAGTTCTGAGCACCTTGCAGTCATTAACATATTTATCCTCACAATACCCCTGTGAAGTAGGGCAGTGCTCTTATTCCCACTGTACAATGGGGAAGTGGAGGCTAACTCACCTGCCCAAGGTCACACAGGAAGTCTGTGGCAGAGCAGGAGTCTGGATTTGGCTGTCCCAAGTCCCCAGGCTAATGCCCTAGCCCCTGGCCTATGCTTCCAAACTAGGAGGCTCATGATAAAACCAGTCGTGGCTACTGGTAGTAACCATCATTTCATTAGTATTAATTACAGTAGTACATAGGGCCCCATCTCCAGTTAGGGACTCATTATGCTAGGTGGTGTATATGCACGTAATAAGTGACTGTCTGTGCCTTTAAGAATGTACAGAGATAAGAGAGAAAGGAAGCCTCAACATCCCCATTTTACAGATGGGGAACTGAGGCTGAGAGATTATGGGTAAAATTTTTGAAAGGCACTTAGGAACCTAAGTTGCATTTTCAAAGGAGACTTGGGTTCCTAGGTGACTAAGTTTCATTGACTTTCTGTGAGACTTAGGCTCCCTGAGTGCCTAAGCCCCAGCTCCCCAAAAATATTTAGGCATCTTACTCCTGAGAGGATCTGGGCCTCTGGGAGTTAAGCACCTAAATACTTTTGAGGATCTGGGTATTAAGTTGCTTCTGGAAATGGAATTTAGCCTCCTAGCTCTTTTGAAAAGTGCAACTTGCCCCACTGTGGCAGATTTCTGTTACCAATCTGCCTGAGGTGTCAGGTGATCAGGCTGAGACTGCCAGATTGTTAGCGGAGGAGATGAAGGAGCACACCAAGTGTTTAAATTTTAAAGCTTTATTAATAAAATAACAGCGGTGAGTACTGGAGACTCCCCCCATCACTCAGAGCAAGGAAAAGAGTGTTAGTGTCCATGCCCTAACGCACTTTCATACTCACACATGCACAACCCATGGCTGGCCAAGCCTGGGTGTAATGTAAGATGAAGAGGGGGAAGGATGGATGAGAGTTTTGTTTTGTGCACAGGCTGTCCAGGGTTCGCTGTTGATCTTCGACTTACTTTTCCTCTTGGGGGGGCTTTAAGCTCTGGGTTTTTTGGGGGGTGTTTTGTCCAGGGACCTTTGTCCCCTGTGCTCTTTGTACTAGTCCAAATCGGCTTTTTGTGGCTTTTTAAAAAAACACTGGCTTCAGGGACGCGACAGGAAACTGTTGTTTTCCCCCTCGTTGGCCTTCACCATCTTGCCAGTTTTGCAATCCCCTGCAGTCCTGATTCAGTTTACTTCTCTTTTTTCAAAGTTGGCTGGGGCTGGGTAAGATCCAGGTACAGCTGCAGGCTTCTTGGCTGTATAGAGTCTGTTTAAATGCAGTGATCTTGGATTGGAGCGAGCTTCTTATCTTCGGGCTGAGCTGAGGTGTTGCATTAACCCGTTTTCTTCTTCTTTCCTCCCCCTTCGGCCTCTCACACCCTGCAATGGAATCTTCCACTCCACACTCACACCGTTAACCCTTCCAAAAGTGCCTTGCGATGCTTGCAACAGCGTTAGTAACATACAATGCTGATCTGCCTCCCTAGGAGACCCCCTGAGGGAGGGGGCCACTGGGTGTTGACACCAGATCACCCAGGAAGTCTGTGGTAAAGTTGGGAAATGAACACCTCTATCAGTTCATTGCCTCAGCTACAACGCAACCAAGCTCTCCATCTGACCAATCCTACCTTTCCTAGAGCACCTATCACTGTAGCATCTTATCTTCCAGCAACATTTCCAGAAGGGGTGTGATTCCTGTCCCTTGAAGTATGTGAGCAATATCATCCATCTTGTATGGTGAATGTGTGCATTATAGCAGGCATTAAAGCAAATCCTGTGATCCACAGCTTCCATTTGGTGCTTCACCCTATACTTGAATTTCACCTCCAAAATATATCAGACTTTATTAGCTTTACTTATGTTGCCATAGCAGATGGATAGCATCCTTGAAAGGATCGACATTATATCTGACATGGTGAAAGAAGTGATTCCCGTTAAACACTTTGCTAGCAATTGCATTGGCATATCATTAATTGTCATTGTAAATATTGTGCCTGTTCCTGGCAAGAAAGATTTTGGGTTTTTGGGCAGCCTTTTAAATGTTGAGTTGATACCATAAAATATGTTTGATTGTTTTTGGCCATGTACTTCCTTTAGAAGAATTAAGCCAGTATTCAGAATGATCATCCAGGAAGAGTAAGTCTTTTCACATTTTCTCCTCAAAAATCAATGCTGTTTGCATCTCATTTTGGGAATCAAAGTGTCTGGGTTAGAATCCAAAATTTTGGGTTCTTTTCTGAACAGTTGCAGAACTGGAAATAAGGCTTAATGGTATGTATGCCTTGCACGGGGCTTCTGCTCAAAGTAAATGTTACACACAGTTTTTATACTGATATAACTGTGTTGGTTAGGGGTAAGATTAATTTTTTTAAAGCAAAATAGATACAACTAATAGGGACAAATACCTAGTGTGGATGCAGTTATACCAGTATAAACATGCCTCATACCTGTATAGTGTATTCTCCTTTCCCATATGGGAATAAGCTATACCAATATAAGCATATTTGTAATGGTGTGATTAAGTCTACACTAAAGGGATTGTACTCTTTAGTATGGTTAAAGTGGCACAACTTTTGTGTACAGTCAAGCCCTTAGGAAGTAGTTACTCTGACCAAGATGAAATCAGTCCATTGCTACCTACGGGGATTAAGGAAATGTTCAGATAGAAGACAGTGATTCATTTTTCTTCTGTGCTTCTTCCCATAATTCTTTTCTGCTTGTTAGTGATAAAGTACACAGTGGCCATTCTGAGCGTCTGAATCTCTCATTGTGCATTTAATTTGCTGTGAAGATATAATCGTTAAAGGCACACTAGTTGCCTCCGCTGAGAGCCAGGCAACAACTGGATTGTGATATATTTGTTAGTAGATTTACACTAACTATATTCCATATGATCTAACTGATTGCAAAAGTCGCCATGTGCCCCGTGAAGCACAGCAGGTAAAAATGTAATACATTTTAAAAAATAGAAAAAAGGAAATAATTATTTAATGGCTTATAAACTAAGGTGACATGTACAAAACATTTTTAAAAAGTGGTCATTTGCAGCTGTACCACAGCAAGCTGTGTGCTTGTCAAAGCTCATAAACTAGCCAGGCTTTGGTTGAGTAAGCCCTGGGATGGGAAATCTCCAGGGCAAACACAGGTGCTCTAAAATGTAGTGTTTGTTGACTCAGCAGTTGGTGCTTGTTTGTCTGAATTGGTATTGAATCAATGTCACCAGTGTGGTGTGAAAGAGGGAGGTGCTATATTCTAGAACCGAATTAAAACCTAGGTCATGATCACTCATAAACACATTGTTTTCAAGAGTAACTCAAGTGCCTTTGCGGCATCCTATCTGGGAGGCAGCATCTGTTCAGCCTTCTTAAATCCCCCCGTTAGTTGAATTGGATGTTTCATTTTCCTGTCTAATAACCTTGTTTGGTGGTGTTATGCTCTCTTAAACAGGCTGTGCTGCATGCCAGAGGTCTCTGTACTACTTTGGAGAGCAAATTGATTCCTATATGTAGGAGGAAGTCTGTGCATATGGTTTGAAAATCTCTTTGGGAAGAAGGGAGATCCCATGGTGCCAGAAAAGTTTCCATTGCATTAGAGTCCAAACTTTTTGGGATGGGGACTATCTTTTTTTTTTAAATTTAAATTTAGGTATGTGCGCACAATTATCTAGCACTATGGGCCCGCAAGCCCGGTCAGGCTTTCCAAGTGCTACTGTAACACACATACACAATAACAACAAGCAGTGGGAGCACTTGGGATCTGATCCAGCTCCACTGTATTCAACATGAGTCTTTCCATTGACTTCATCTCATTAAAAGGAAATATCCCTCAGAACAACAGAAGCATTTTCAGTCAGATTCTAATTTATCCTAAGACCACTTCACTCTGCTCTGGCAATGTAAAGGGGCTTTAAACAGGAAATAAACTATAACCGTCTTAAGGCTCTTTTATGCTGCCATAGTGATGTAAAGTGTCTTTAATTAAATTGGAATTAGCCCCTGTACATGTGACCACTGTATTCTAATGGAAACGTTCTCCTCCTCCATTCATGGCAGCTACAAAGAATGAATCCTTTCTATATGCTCCTAGGCTTTTTACCCTTTTGATGGCAGTTTGTGCTCTTTTCAGATGCATCTTCATGCTGTTTCTTTGTTCTCTCTTTCATAAGCTATCAGGATACTACAGAGCTTTAGATATGATTCCCTGCCTATGTTGTGTATTAGTTCTTCACTTGGAGATGCTTTGTGATCGCTGGTGTCTACCTGCGATCATAACCACACTAAATTGTGCTCTTCCCCAACTTCTATTCCATGTTGTCATGTCACTTCATAACCTGCCTGTTACTTTTAATATGCCTTTTCAGGTGCGTGCTGACCTGTGCTGGGATCACGTCAGATCTCATAAGTCAAATCGAGTCAGTTTTGGACTGGAGACGTGCAAGCGACCCCCAAGATGCTGTAGGAAGTGTTGCTGGTGACTGAGTTGCTATGACTTTTCCTTCTGAGTCATTAGTGAAACAGTGACCCAGCACAGGGCTAACATGTCCCCTGCTTCTAGAGGAGTTGTTTTTGGATGAGACATTAGCCAAGGTTCTGACCATGTGCGGCTAGCAGTTTTTGCAAGAGAAGGGTTGTTAACTCAAGTGTCCTAACAAAATTACATTGGGAACTCTACTTTCTCCACAGGTGCTCTCTGGACTGAGAAAGTGCTTGGCTTTCATTCTACTTTTTCCCTTCCCATGAGGCTTTGCTCCTAGTTTACAGTTCTACCAGTGCCTGTACTGAAAGCGCAGAATTCTCTTGATCAGTGGCAGGGACTGGAAACAAGAATGTGTTCCCCCTTAAAAGAGCCCTGTGATCGTGTGAAAGTCCTTTTCTTCCATTGCTTGTCTAAGGGAATCCTAATCCTGCATGCTCTTTGCTATTATATCTAATGCACTAATTCCAACAGAGGATAAGAGCCATAGAGTAAACTAAAATCCAATTCCAAAAGTCATACTCTATTGAGAGAGCTTTCAAAGGAGAACATCAGCATTGGCATCTCATCTGAATTGATTGCATTAGGTGGCAAGAATACAAATTTTAAACCAGCACAGGATTCTCGTAATGCACCTACACAGAGGGAGTTACATGAGTACAGAGAGAAAACAAAACCCTTGTATTTCCATTCAGAAAGTGGATAGTACATGGAACAAAAATAGTTTGAGGGGCAAGAAGAATTTTCATTAAAATCAATCTTCTTTCTTCCTAAACTCTATTGTTCACGCCATGTATTCTATATTTCCTGTACATTGCATTCCACAGTAATATTGTGCATCTGAGTTTTAAAGAGTGTGCTTCACAGGCCTCCGTTGGGCTATCTGGTTTTATGTAGACAGGACGCTAAGGAGCACTGGATTGCCTATTACTCTAGAGTTGACATAGAGTTACAATGAGATGGATGGCACTCATGTATCCTGCTATATAGAATGTTAGCAGCATAAATCACCGCCACTTAATTGTAAGGAATATCTAAAATTCAGCTAAAGCTTAGCTGCCTCTCTCCTTTCGTCCCTCTTTAATATGTATGACAGGAAACAAAGCTTACATTTAAGACATTCCTGGGATAAGGAAAGAGTAAACTAATGAGAAGTCCACCGAAATTTATAGAATTTCACTGTACTGAACCCCGTTGGAACTTGAACAGCTTGGCAGTTGTAACACCGCAGAATGTTGTATTATGGAGCTTTTCCCAAAAGGTGAATTAAAATAAGGATTAAAAAGACCTTATAAATCAAATTTTTATAGCTGCCTAAACCACCTGCAAACTGTTGGTACTTGTTTTCAAAATCCACCATCATTTTGCTGTCAAATTGATCTCAGTTTCATTAGCTGAGCTGGCATTGTCTGTGCTGGCATAATCTACTGGCTGCATAAATTGCTGGGAGTTTAATTGTAAGCAATGTCTTAATTTTGTCAACAGCATTGCAGAGTGCCAATGATACCCTTTATGTTCTATTTTTAAGTGTCTCTGCTGAATGTTTTTTCAGCAAATTTTACCTCATTGGGAAATAACAGAGAGATTATATGAGCCCTTACTGTAGGCAAAGAGATACTGTGCATGAAGCCTAAAAGGATAGATCACCTAGGGATTCCAGTACTGGCAAAATGCTCCCTACTCAAACGGTAACTTGGTAAGACGTGAGAACAACAGAAGTGACATATTTGTGTAACTGAGCTGGCAAGTACTGTTGAATAAAAGTTGATAACAGGAGTTTGGGGGGAAAAAAACCCTGTGTGCTACCATCTTATTGCCAGCAAGCTTTTAAAACCATAAAAGCTTAAGAATGGCCATACTGGTCCATCTAGCCCAGTGTCCTGTCTTCTGACAGAGGCCAATACCAGATGCTTCAGAGGGAATGAATAGACTGGAAATTATCGAGGGATCCATTCTGTCATCCAGTCCCAACATCTTGCACTCAGAGGTTTAGAGACACCCAGTCCATATGGTGGTATCCTTGATCACCTTGACTAATGGCCATTGTTGGACCTATCCATTAACAGGATCCATCAGTTGTAGAAGAGGTCAGAGTAACTGAAAACACTTTAAACCCTGGACTAAGAGCCTCATTCTCCACCACTTTGCAACTAGTTTAGTAATTTGCACTAATGCAAAGTGGCCATAAAACTGCTGCCATTTGGATCTGTGACTTTTTATTTTTTTACACTCAGCAAATGAGCACAGAAAGTTCAAGGTGGTGGACAATCACTGAAGCCCCCAGAAGCCAACACTGCAGCTTATATGACCCATATAAATAGCCAAGACTATTATACTTGACGCTTAATTAATAGTTCACCTATCTTAGTGGCTGTGCAAGTCAACATTTGCTATACAGGGAGAAAAGATTATAGGACAAATTATCTAAATATTATGCATGCTCCAGTGACTGTGGAAAGGGGTGTCAAGGAGAATTTCCTGAGATGATTTATTGACAAGAGGTCTGGTGCTCCTACTCCCACTGAAGTTTTATTATTTATTTCAGTAGGAGGAGGATTAAGCCATTGTCGCTTATTTTTTTTGAGTGCCACTTTTAACATCTTGTGGAAAACTTCCTTAATGCAGAGATTCAAGGATATTTCTAAAGGTTGCAGCATTTCACTGTAGGATGTTGGAGTAAAATCTCTGTCTCATCTACAAAATGAATCTGTACTGTCTGATTTACAGTAATTTCCAACACAGAACTCACACTGATGACAGCATAAAGAGGGCTTGATTCTGAGAGGTACTAGCACCAATTGGGAACATGCAGTTCTGTTCAAGGAGGGGCTTGAGGGAATGATGCCTTTCTCCTCTCCTGTGCAAAGACTCTTCTGTATGTATTTCCTACACTGATTCTCATGGTCCTAAAAAAAAAAAATCAAGCAGGACAAAGACATGGTCATATTGACTGGACCAACCAGTCAAAACAAGTTGGGGTTTCCTTGAATTACCTTCTTTGCGTCTCCTCTTAACTGGCCATGAGTTTTCCACTGACACCCAGTCTTCTCGGGGAATATCCTTAACTCCAAAATGAACATGTCGAAGCTCAAGGCCTGGTACCTAGATGGTTCTCCGCTCCACAGAGGTTCAGGAGCTTCTGCTAAACAATAGAAAAGATTCTACCAGAAAGATTTATCTTCAGAAAAGGAAGAAGGTTTTACCACTGTTGTACTCGCTGTAGTTTTTCTTCTCTTGATTCTCCTGTCTCTGAGGTGTTAGACTACTTACGTGAAGATAGCACAATGTTCACCTCACTGCCATCACAGCTTTCCATTCTCCGGTACAAGGCTGTTTGGTATTTGCTCAACCTGCAACCTCAAGGTTTTATAAAAAGGTCTGTCAAATCTCTTCCCTAATGTTAGACAATCTGCTCCCACTGGAGACTTAAATTTAGTTCTTCATTCTTTGATGAAGCTGCCTTTTGAACTGTTAGAAACTTGCTTCCTTCTGAACCTCTCCATGAAAATGAAATTCCTAGTAGTTATTACCTTTGCCCGAAGGGTTGCAGAACTGGAAACTTTAAGGGCTGATCCTCCATATACTGTCTTTTTCAATGATAATGTTTCACTTTGACAACATCCATGTTGTGACGTTATTGGTATAAACTGGGACCATATAGAACATGGGTTGCAACCAAGGTTCTGTAGTGGCACCAAATCCTATGTAAAGGGGGTCATATAAGGTGTCTAAGACCAGGTTATGGGTTACTGGTTATGATTGTGCTGTCTGTATGTCTGTATCA